>NC_026002.2:17256860-17412032 GCF_000442705.2 Elaeis guineensis
AAAACTGACCGAACTTGCAATTTATCTAAAAATAAAAAAAATTATACAATCTATATTAATGCAATGAGTAAAAAATATCAGTCATTTCATAAAATCCAAAAAAATAACAGCTAGATAAAGTTTACATAGTAAATGCTTGCTATCATCAACTAATAGGTAAAGAAGGTCCTATCCCATTCAGAAAATGCATTAATTCTATAGGTCAATTACAAAAATCAAATGATATGCAACAAGAGCCGAAAAAAATTTCAGCAGTATTTTCCCTTAGTTCTTCCGTATAGGAAGAACAAAAGGAAAATACCATCCGAAATTTATTCCGAACCCTCAGCATACCATTTGATTATGGTAATGACCTATAGAATTACTCACATTTTCCAAACTGTCCATACTGGACAATCAATTGATCAATGTACATAATTCTTTTATCCGTATAAAAATAAATAAATGTACGGATACAATAGAATATGTACATTAATCAAAAGATGGGTCTATGTTTCTATGCAATATAATTTTTTTTTAAAATTAATTTATAATTAACATTGCCTGGCATTAAATTCACAACCATCACAAAAACACCCATGAAAATCTACTTAGCATGCATTTGAAAATCTAGCCATTTCTGTGATAAAAAGTTGCAACTAATACTATAATTTAATGAGAGATTATCAACCAACTTGAATATTTCACAATGATATAGAAAACTATGCACCATGTGCTCATAATCTCCATATAACAGAAAAGATATTTAACTTTTCAATCACAACAAAATGAAGTCTAGTCTGATAAATGAAAAGCTTGATATCTCGCTAGCATTAGGCTAAGAGCCACAAGGAAAAAAAAAATAAGTGTCATTTGATTGGACTGATCAGTAGTATGTGAACATTAGACCATACAAATCAAACAAAGCCACTTTCAACCATAAATACATGTCAAATAAGGACATACAAACTAGATTTGGGTAGTCACATCCTTTGTAGTTTACCTTAGATATTATTAGTATTTTTTGGTACAAACCTTGAATACCGTTTGATCACTCATATTTTATTGTATTATGATATTCCTTGCATAACCTAATAGAAACTACTATTTATACTTTTCACAAAAGGGAACCTAGTGTTGGAAGTGAAAAGGAAAGTAGTTTAAATTACTTTATTGTGCTAGGTAGTTATCTGTAATTTTTAGTTTCATCATGAGTGCATGACATGTATAAGGCTTGTGGTTTTGTTTTCTTCTCCTGTTACTCTATTCTTTTTAATTTGTTAAAATTGTCACCCTTAATGACTAGACTTACCATTTTCTATTAGATATGCTTACTGTTTTTATGTGTTGTTACAATCAATGTCTGGTGATCGAACCAAATGATACTTGAGCTTGCACAGGTCTGTCTTGATTTGTGTATTGCAGTTTTAGTAATCAAGCTTATGTTGTGTCTGTCATTTTCTTGTGTCTCCATATTTCGCTATTCCACAGAGACTTTGCCATGGTCAATTTGCTTCTCCTTATCTTCATCAATATGTCTGCCATGATAATTTTGAATCTTTTATATTTTTTAGGTGAAGATCGGTCTTCGTGTTCTTACAAGACCCCTAGCGGACCAGCTACCAACAATCTATCGAACTCTGGGAGAGAACTATAATGAGAGGGTTCTGCCTTCAATTATTCATGAAACTTTGAAGGCTGTGGTAGCACAGTACAATGCCAGCCAGCTGATAACACAAAGATGGTCATCCATGCTTCTAACCATTCCTATTCATCCTCTCTTATACTCTGTTCTCCTTGACCGTGCAGGACTAGTAATATGTTACATTATTTCCTTGCAAGACTAGATTTTTCGTGCATTTTTCTGTTATTTTAGTTTTAGTTTTTAAATTCAGAGTCCCGGTTAAGAATATTTTGTGCTTTTTCTTTTTATCTTTTTGCTCCCTTGGCCCCCGTTGTGCATAGCTTGAGGTGCATCCAAGAAACAGTCCCTGAACATGCATGGTTCATCCAGGATCTTCCTTGTCTCTATCAATGTGGTGATTGTTGCTTGTTTGCACCTAAAATTTCTGCTACTTTCATTTATCAGCATGCACCATAGTAGCTTTCTAACTCTGTAGGTCTTCTACATTGAGTATATCGCTTGAGACTCGCAAGCATCCGATTTCTTTCTTGAATTGGCTAGCAAATGTTTTTGAACATAAATGGTTGTTTCCTCTCAAGTCATTCTATACTGTAATAGGATAGCCCATGGTACAAATCCCCTGAATATTCTAGCTAGGATCTCATAACTGTAGGAGAGCAGTTTTGGTACCTTGCCCTTGCAAAAGCCTGTAAATATATATCTTGTCTCGCCTATATGAACCTTTTGAAGCAGTTGATAATTTTGGTTGACCAATTTGTCAAAAATCTCCATAACATCCTAATCTAAATCTACCAAACATGATTGATTCCATATCCAGCCCAATTTTTAAGTTAATTTTTATCAAAAGAAGATTTGTTTCTTAATTCCTGGGGACGACATTGTTCCTGGTCAAATGCGTGTCTCATAAGGAAGGATTTGCAACGATTTGTTGCTGGTTTTCATTTAAAATTTCTAGTGGACTTTCCGATCATGACCACCACAGTTTTCGAAATTTGCAAGTCTTCTAGGGTTTTTGAAAATGGCTGCGGCTTCTCCACGCCACCGCGGCCCACCTCCCCCCACGATCCGCGGCTTCTCTGCGCCACCACGCCCCGCCGGAGCCACCGCCCACCTACCCCCCGACAGCCCACCCCCTCCTATGGCCCGCGATTTCTCCACGGCACCAACTCCCCACCTACTCGCCCCCCCCCCTCACGTTACCAAGTACTCAAAAGCTTAAATGACGAAGAGAAAAAGGGAGGAGAAGGACCAACCTCGGAGGACGGCGGTGGAGAGGTACTCGAGGACGGCGGTGAGGAAGACCGGAGCGCACCGGTGGCAGAGATGGGGTCGGCGCACGGAGGAAAAGATGGAAAGGGGCGGCGGTAGATAGATTAGGGCACGGAAGGTTGGGATATTAAACGAACCTAACGACGCTTTTTAGCGTCGTTACATAGGGGCGTAAAAAAGCGTCGGCATTTTCTTTATTTAACGACGCTTTTGCTAAAAGCGTCGGCATTGACAATGCTATAATTTTACGATGCTTTTAAGCGTCGTTAAACGACGACGCTTTTTAAAAGCGTCGGCAGGTCAGCGCGACTTGCCGACGCTTTTGAAAAGCGTCGGCAAAAAACGGTCGCCAAACATCCTTTTCGTTGTAGTGTCTACACTCAAGAAATGCTACAATTTGGTTGAGGTTTAACTAAGAAGAGCTTATAAAAAATTAGATACTTTGATAGTCAAACTTCAGAAGAGCTCACAAAAATTAGATACTTTGATAGTCAAACTAGATGATGGACCCCATTCCAATTTGTCACTGCAATTGGTATAAATAAGATATTGTGTGCTGACTCCTTTGCAAATAACTGAGATATAAGTGGTTGATTCCATCTTTTTTTCACTAGTAACTATAAGATCCTCTACAATAAAGCCTCGTAATGATGTAGTAGTATGCAATGATATAGTAGTATCAACAAGAGTGGCTCACTGTACTAATGGAGTAGATAATAATCATGAATCTTGAAGTACATCAATAGGTATATTATCACCAATATCAGGTCGGTATAAAATCACCTTCAACGATTGATCTGTCAAGATGACAATGGGATGTGCTCAGAAGTATGGACAAAGTCGTTATGATAATATAATTAGAGCATAGATCATTTTCTCCATCTTTGAATATCTTATTTCAATATTATAAAGTACCTTGTTGGTGTAGTAAATAGATCGTTGAATTTGATTTTCATCCTCCTGGATAAGTACCGAACTAACTACTTCTGTCGAAGTTACCGAATAAAGATATAGAGTTTCTCCAACTTTTGATTTTGTAAGCAATGGTGGAGATGTCAGATATCGTTTTAGATCTTCGAATGATTGTCGGTATTCGTTTGACCATAAGAAGTCTTTTACTTGTCTCAAGATCTTGAAAAAATACAAGCATCTTTCTGTCGATCTGGAGATGAATCAGCTGAGTGCGGCGATCCTTCCATTAAGTTAGTGCATCTCTTTCTTGAAGATTGGATGCTTCATATTGATGATAGCCTTTATTTTTTCAGAATTAGCTTAAATTCCTCATTGTGACATAAGAAATTGAAAGAATTTTTCAGAAGTTACTTCAAATGTACACTTGATCGGATTTAATTTCATCTGATATCGTCGAAGTATGCTGAAAGTTTTTTTCAGATCCCGAACATGATCAGAAGTTTGAGAGCTTTTCACCAGCATATCATCCACATAGACTTTCATATTTTGCCTGATTTATATCTTGAATAGCTTATTGACTAGTCATTGATAAGTAGCTCCGATATTCTTTAAATCGAACGGTACTACTTTATAACAGTAGATGTCTTTGTTGGTTATGAAGGCTGTATACTTCTCATCTTCAGATGTCATTCAAATCTGATTATAACCTGTAAAGACGTCCATAAAACTTAAAAGTTGGTATCTTGAAGTCGCATCAACTAGTTGGTCAATCTTTGGTAAAAAAAAATTATCCTTCGGACAAGCTTCATTTAGATTTGTATAGTTGATATGATCGAGATGTTGTCATTAGGACACCGTGATTATCAATCTAATTCTGACTTCAATAAAAATTAAAAATACTTAAAAAGTAGCAAGTCGGGTCGAATCCACAAAGAAGGCTGGATTTTGATTTGAAATCTTTAATTTTTACAAAAAAATAAAATTAAAAAAAAATAATTTAAGTCAGAAAATAAAAATTAAAAGTACGAAAAATAAATTCAGTACTAAGATCTACTAACTAGATCCTAGTATCTACTTGTAATAAAAATAAATAATAAAAATTTAAAAAATATAAAATAAATTGATACTAAAATCTACTAATTAGATCCTAGCATCTAATTATAAAAAAATAAAAGACAAAAATTTAAAGTGCAAAAAAAACTAAATTTTATATTAATTAAAATTAAAATTAAAGTACAAAAATTTAAAAAAAAAATAAAATAAAAAAATAAAATTATAATAAAAATCTGAATTTGATCAGCACAGCCTCGTCGGAAAGATGGTTGATATCTCTCCTTCTACCTTCGTACTCCATAGAGTGAACTAACTTTTCTCCTTCTTCTCCTTGGGTCCCTAAAATTTTAATATTTTTTTCTATATTTTTTCTAACTTTTTACTCAATTTTTCTGCTCTCAAAACTTATTCTTGGATCCGCTATTTATAGATAATTTTTTATCTTTTTTGATAGAAAAAGGAGTCCTAAAACCTTAGAAATGTATTTTATCCATAAAAATTTTTTGACCGTTGGATCAGCTTTGGACCACTCAGATCTACCCAAAACTCACAGTTTTAATCCTTATCAATGTCGGATTCAACCACAGTGGTTCGATCTAGGTTCAAATTTATTCTGGACCATCGGATCGTGCAGTTTAACTCCTTATCAAAGTCAAAAATGATGCTGGCCGTCCGATCGCATCATGGATTGAGTTTCGACCGTCGGATCGTACAAAAGCTTTCTCTTATCAACCGACAACGAATAGCAGCCGTTGGATCTGAGTCGAGATGATTGTGGATCGTTAGATCATGCAAAATCATCTCAATCCATTGTAAGCCGCATCTGTGGACCGTGTATTATTTTCGATGGATCGCTCCCTGACTTTGTGGATCGAGCTGTCGATCCACCGTACACCGATGGCTATTTTTAAAATTTTTAAGATATTTTGACTTAATTTTTGCTCTAATTTTTATCTAAAAATAAAAAAAATATGTATTAAATTTTTAAAAAATTATTCATTATTTTGGTGCTTAAATTGTTCAATTAAATTAACATATATTTTTCATAAATATACTCTAATTTTATATTTTTTTAAAAATTATTTATTTTTACAAAAAATCTAATTATTCATGAAATTAGGTTTTTAAGAAGATGTTAGCACCATAAAATATCAAAAATATCTTCAATAAATGCAAAAATATCATCCTCGAGTGAAAAAAAAAATAGAATTAAGTATCGTTTAACTTAAAATTTTGAATTTTATCAAATAATTTTTAAAAGGCTATTGATATTTAGTAAAGCATGAGTGAGGTATGTCATTGGGGTATTAATACTAATCAATGTGGGAGTTAAATCAAGAATACTAAACTTTTTTTAAACTTTTCTAAATTATCCCTACCTTTATCTCCTAATTATTAGTGTTCATATGGATAAGTATATTGTTACTTCTGTCCTTCATTTATTGATTGATTTTTTTTTCTCTTTTTTTTTAACATTGTACTGCTATTGAGTGTCTTAACCTCTTAAGCTTTCTGTTTGACCCATGTAGCGAGTTTTCAGCCAGTGACTTCCGAATCAGACAACTTTAGGGCACTAGGTATAAAATATTTCTCGGACATACTTGTTCGAATCAAATAGGCTACGAGTTAAAACTAGCTTTACAATAAAACTTCTTTCCCTTCATACCTTTTGACATAAATCTTAATACTTGCTTAGCCAAAGAAGTCCGATTACTCAGCATGAAGTACTTATTTTTTTTTTATTTAAATATATAAAAAAATATAAGTTACCCTGCACAAGTCCATAGAAAGTAAACTCTTCTTTGATGCTGGTAGAAAAATTTAAAAATATTAAAAAAATAGTTTAAGTACTAAACTCTTTATTGAGTTTTCTTAATACTTGATCCCTCAATATTTCACAAACTCTCTGGTCTGTGCATCAATTTTCTTTTAAAAATACTTGGTTTAACTTAATTCTTAAGTATAATCAGGTGCTTAAATACTAAATACTAACTTACTTGAGGATTTTAGAAATTTAAATTTTTTGTTATTCTCCCCCTCCAACTTAATCGACATTGTCCTCAATGGAGTAAAAAAAATAAGGATGCATGCAAAAAAAAAGAAAAAGAGAGATGTCACCTGATCTAGAAGTCTTTTCAAAATTGATTCTCCTTCCAACTTAGTCAAGATTATCTTTAGATCCTTACAAAAGACACTAATTAAGACTTGATTGATCTAAACAAAATATAAAAGATAGTAAAAAGTACAAAACTAAAAATTAAAAACTGGATTACCTCCCAGGAAGTGCTAAATTTACCGTCTTCAGCCAGACTATGCTGATTCTCTCACCTATCCGTGTCAAATATTAGATTGACAAATTCTAATGATTTTGGATTGTCAAGCTTAGGAAGATGACTTATAATAAATTTAGAATTTTATTGCCAATCTTCAGAAAGTATTTTACATCCCCCTTCTTAATTTTAGAAAAATAATTCATAAACCCATTCACAGACCCTTGTTTGTTGAGAATTTCTCTTATTTGTTCTTCTAAAATGCTCATGAATTGAGTTTTTGGATTAGAGTTGGGTTTGAAGCAATTGGTGCTGAAAGGATATCACTTAATTCTAAACATAGATACTCAGATGTGATCTAGGGTTATTTCAATTTGAAAGAGGTGATGATTCTAAAGTGGAAGAACCGACTTCTAAGACTAAAAAAAATGAGACTCTTGGTGAATATATCTTGGATAACTCATCCGCTCTCTTCTCTTTATCACTTAGATCAGTATTAGTACTGGACTCAGGTTCTTCTATTGGGTTAGTCTCAGTACTAAACTCTTCTTTCAAGTTCTCTTTTTGGCTAGCATCAGTACTAGCCTCTCTCACCTGGTCTGACATGGATCCTTAAGAATTCTACCACTTCTAAGCTTAGAGATTACTTTATCATTTTCAAATTGAGATTCTTAGGTGAGACATTAGATTGATGACTAGATCCAGGTGGTTGGTAGGTGGGTGGGTTATTTTTAAAATTCGGTATTGGTTGACTCGGTAATTATCTAGTTCTCTCCTCATAGTAGACTCAGCTAACTGACCTATTTATATTTCTAGCCTAATGAGGGATTACTGTTGGATTATAATCATTTGTGCAAGTTGGCTAAATCTATCATCGGCTAGAGGGGTCTGTTGAAGAGATGGGTATGACGGCTGATTGTAATATGATGGCTGTATAGGCTAACTAGACTGACCTCTATTATAGGTATAATTCTGATATTGGAGCCTATTCTGAAAGTTATGCATAGGAGAATTTAGATCGGAGTCTGAGTCTGTTAGAGTCTCCAAGAAAAATTGGGGTGGTTCCTCCAGTTTGAATTATATGTGTTAGAGAATGGATCATTGACAAGTTTGGACTAACCTTGGGTAGCTTGAACTTGTTCTTGGATGAAAGATAAAACTGTGCAGCCGTGAGACATTCGCTCACATGATGGACTGGACTAGCACAGATAGAATAAATCTCCTAATAATTAGGAGTGGTGTGTATTATGTAGAAGATTATAGATCTAGAACTAAGAATTATCTATAAGAAGGTCGATTTATCTAATTTTTGGGCTATTAAGTTCAAATCAACCTTAGGACTAGAATCTGAATATTGATCCCATAGAATGATAAAAATATCGATGGATTATAGGTTAAAAGAATAAAATATTCCTTCATCTGCCTAGGTGGTTCTCAAGATTTTCAGCCAGTTGATTATCAGGTGTAACATGGATTAACCGTTCAACTTTAGGATTGGGTTCAACTAGATCAGGATAAAAAAATTATACCATACATGTACCAGTGCAAATCCTAATATGTATGGTTTAGATTTTTTTTTTAAGAACAAGGATAAGGAGAAGAAAAGAGAAAGAAAGAGAGAAGTTCTAAAGGTGAGATCCTTAAAAAAGCTCTAGACCTAAAGATAAAAGATGAGAAGAATTAGTTGTAGTTAAGTGTTAATTGCAATCAAGTTAGCAAACAATTAAACCTAAATACCTACGGATTTCTTAGACCTAATAGTTTGATATAGAGTGGCTTAGCTTAGATGCAAATTGAGTATGTTCGCACTTCCTTCAACTAGCCAGGTAAGAGGTGCGGTTATGGGGATCCTCCATTGCTTGTCTTAGACACCAATTAGATTGGCCAGATAAGCTAACGAACCAATTAAATAACCACGAGTCCACTTAGGCTAAGTCTTTGTAACCTCTTGCCTTAGACACTAATTTCAGGGGTGAGTCCCAACTTGTTTTGTACTTGACTTCATCACAATCTTAAACTAAACTCAATTGATCCTAGGGGTTAATATCTACTTGATTTTAGTTAGGTTTGGGTTAATGCGGGATGCTGGTTGGTTCTTTTTGGACTAAAGAAGGGTGATGAAATCTCCATCTTATCTTGTTATGGTGTTGCCTTAAATTGATTTGAGATGAATGTGCACAATCAATTTTAAACAAGGATCAATTTCAAACAAGAGGTTCTATGCCACTAAATTAGATGCATGAAATTAATCAAACTTGAAAGCTTACCTTGTCTCCAGCGATCATCAAAAATAAATCTAAGATGATGAATACTTCTAAATAATTAAATTTTGACTCTTGTCATGCGATTGTTATTAGATTTATGTGGGTCAATTTTAGGTTAAAAAAATAACAATTAATACTAAAAAAATAGTTAGGGTTAGGATTAGGATTGATCTCACCAAGTAAAAGTGGAAGCTTTCTATCTCTTTTTTTTAATTTTTCTCTTTTTTTGTAAAAAAAATTAAAAAAATTAGTAAGCTATATTTACAAAAAAATCAAAAAAATCAAATATTAAAATTGGTGCTTCTCCCGCAATGGTGTCAAAAATTGATACGATCTCCGACAACGGTATCAAAAATTGAATCATCGAGATGTTGTCGTTAGGACACCGTAATTATCAATTAATTCTGACTTCAATAAAAATTAAAACTAGCAAAAAGTAGCAAGTCAGATCGAATCTACAGAGAAGATAGGATTTTGATTTGAAATCTTTGATTTTCTTAAAAAAATAAAATTTTTAAAAAAATAATTTAAGTTAAAAAATAAAAATAAAAATATAAAAAATAAATCTGATACTAAGATCTACTAATTAGATCCTAGCATCTACTTGCAATAAAAATAACTAACAAAATTTAAAAAGTATAAAATAAATTGATACTAAGATCTACTAATTAGATCCTACATCTAATTACAAAAAAAATAAAAGATAAAAATTTAAAGTATAAAAAATAAATAAATTTGTATTAATTAAAATTAAAATTAAATATAAAAATTTAAAAAAATAATAAAATAAAATAAAATAAAACTGTAACAAAGATCTGAAGTTGATCAGCACAGTCTTGTCAAAAGATGGTTGATGACCTCTCCTTCTTCCTTCATACTCCGTAGAGCGAACCAGTATTTTTCCTTCTTCTCCTTGGGTCCCTAAAGCTTTAATATTTTTTTCTATATTTTTTTTCTAACTTTTCACTCAATTTTTCTACTCTCAAGATTTATTCTCGGACTTCCTATTTATAGATAATTTTTTTATATTTTTTTAATAGAAAAAAGAGTCTTAAAATCTTAAAAAATATATTTTATCTGTAATATTTTTTTAGCCATCGAATCAGCTTTGGACCGCTCAGATCTGCCCAAAAATCATAATTTTAATCTTATCAACGTCGAATTCAACCACAGCCATTCGATCTAGGTTCGAATTTATTCTGGGCTGTTGGATCGCGCAGTTTAACTCCTTATCAAAGTCAGAAATGATGCTGGCCATCCGATCGCATGATGGATTAAGTTTTGACCATCGAATCGTGCAAAAATTTCTCTTATCAACTGACAACGAACAGCAGCCGTTGGATCTAAGTCAGGATGATTGTGGACCGTTGGATCGCGCAAAATCATCTCAACCCATCGTGAGCCGTGCCTGTGGATCGTGTATTATTTTTGATGGACCGCTCCTGACTCTATGGATCGAGCTGTCGGTCCACCATGCACCGATGGCTGTTTTTAAAATTTTTTAAAGTATTTTGGCTTGATTTTTGCTTCAATTTTTGCCTGAAAAATAAGAAAAAATATGCATTAAATTTTTTAAAAATTATTCATTATTTGGATGCTTAAATTATTCAATTAAATTAATATCTATTTTTATAAATATATCTAATTTTATTTTTTTAAAAAATTATTTATTTTTATAAAAAATTTAATTTATTCATGAAATTAAATTTTTAAAAAGATGTTAGCACCAAAAATAACAAAAATATCTTCAATAAATGCAAAAATATAACACTTATCAATAGTCGATGTAGTTTCTTCATTTTTATTGGCTTTTCTCACCATTACTGTATTGATAAGTCAATTGGGATAATTAGTTTCTATAATAAAGCAGTCGTGAGGAGCTTATCAATTTCTTCGTTGATGATCTTCTGTCTTTCAGAAGCAAAAGGTCTTTTCTTTTATCTCATCGGCTTAACTTTTGGATCAATATTTAGCCAACGAATTATTACCTTCGGAGGAATGCCTGACATATCAGTAGCCGACCAAGCAAAAATATCGACGTTTGCTTTTAGTAGATTTATCATTTGTTGCCGCTCTGGATCAGATAGCTGCGATTCAATTTGGATCGTCTTCTCAGGATCTTTTTCTTTCAACAGGACGGAAACCAATTGTTCGACTGGTTCATCTCTTTCTTCATTTTCTCTTTGGTCTAATTTATCGACGGATAAAGAGTCTTCAAATAGATTATTTTGTGTAGAGATGAAGAAGCAACGTCGAGCAAGCTATCGATCTCCACGTATTTCTCGACTCTATTTTTTGTTGAAAATCAAACCAGTAAATGATATATTGAAACTACTACTCTAAGGATATTTAGTCCAGGTCGTCCGAGTATGGCATTATAAGTCGAGAAAACTCAGATGACTGTGAATATCAAGAGAACAGTATTTATTGTGGATCTGTTTCTGTAGATAATGGGAGAGTGATTTTTTCTTCCACTGTAACTGCATCTCCAGTAAAACTGACTAATGATGTTGAGACTCTTTTGAGTCGATCAATCGGTAGTCGCATTCGAAAGAAAGTCGAGCAAAAAAAACTCAGTTGAACTTCCATTATCAACTAAATTTTTTTTATATCATAGTTTGCTATCATCATCGAGACAACGACAGTATCATCATGGAGAGTTTGAATTTTTTAAACATCATCTTTCAAAAAAAAATTATATTATCAAGTCATCATTTCTTCACCGACTCTTCTTCGAAAGTTGCCCCTTGATTCTGATATCATCCAGAAATCATATTGATGACTCCAATCATTGGTTGATTGTTGATTATTTTCTCAGCTTGTGGCTGAGGCTGTTGGTCATGGAAGGTTAAGTCGGATGATCTCATCGAAACTTTTCGAAGTAGCCTCATCGAATCAGGATCTCTATTTCATCCCTGAGTTGAATTAACTGTTCGGTATCGTATCCGTGATCACAATGGAACTGACGATACTTCATCCTGTCATGGCTTTTTGGTGGCGCTTTCATTGGTGGGGAGTGTCGAAGATACTCCTCTCCTTCGATCTTGATCAAGATCTACGTACAGAGAGCAGAAAGAGAGTATAGGAGTCATACCTGCCATGGCTGTTTGGCTTTAAACTCCATTATCGTGGTGAAGCTCGTTTATTGATGATTGGTCGACTTGATTCGATCGAAGCTTCACTTTTCATCTACTTCTTTTTTTAACTTTTTTCATCTATTTGGCACCGATTAGAAGCACCCTCATCTGCGTGGATATACTTATATGCGCATTTCAAAAGTTCAGCATAAGTCCAAGAAGAGTCTTGTCCAGAAAAAAGATGAATCTGGATCTCTTCAGACCCTCTTCATGACTGATATGGTCATATCTTCATTGAGGTCCCTGACCTCAAGTGTGATCATATTGAAACAAGCCACAAAATCTCTTAACATCTCTGTCTCGCATTGCTTAATGGAGAAGAGACTGTCTGATGTTTGTGGTACCTTTCGACTAGTGCCGAAATGAGCGATGAAAGAATGTTCGAGCTGCTCGAAGGAGTTTATGCTCCCTAATTGAAGCCCAGAATATTAGGCTCGAGTAGTCTTCTGAATAGTCACCGGCAAGTTGATGTATAGGAGGGCATCGGTTGCCATTAAATCATCATAGAACCTTATAGCTCTCTAAATAGTCGATTGGATTGGTGGAGCCATCATATGGCTCCATCTGCAGTATCTTGAATCGAGACAAAATTGGTTCGTCCAGGATGTGCTGAGAGAGAGGTTGGGCAGTGTGAAAATCATAGTCATTGAAAATTTTCGATCTTCTACCTGAAGTCGGACAAGTTGATGGTCGATCTCCTTGAACTTGCGCTCGTAGTCGTCGAGCCGCCATTGTCAAGACAATCCGGGGGTAGAATCCCCTGAAGAATTTGATGATGGAGAAATAGAAAGTGTACGTGATCTTTTCTTCTTCTTGATACTATGTACACGAGAAGGAGAGAGAGAACACCGTGAAGGATGGGTGGCACGATAGGAGTACTAAAAATATGGTTGTCTGTCTCGATGAGAGTGTCGAGATGGTCATCACTCTAGAGATAAGGAGGGTGAACATCGTGGAGGATGGTGATCGTGCCCAGATGACATTGAGTAAGCCACTGACTCCACGATGATTGCTGCTACTGTTGTGTTTGTTGCTGTTGGAGGCTGTGGACTGGCTCTTTAATACCTTCATTTGCTGTATTAGGACAGTAATTTGTACTTCATAGTGACTACCGGATGCAAAGAGCTGGACTCTGCTAATGGAGGTGGGGGAGGAATATCTTTTCGATAGAAAGTTTGCCTCGCAGATCCTGTTGAATGTTGAGTTCTGATTTTTACCATGATTACTCGTATTTTCTTCCTACCTGGCGTGCCAAGCTATTACAGCCAATCCTCTGTTGCGTTCATCATTGGAGAAGAGCACCTGCAAAAAAATTTGTACTGACCGAAATTATGTCCGATGGAGATCCTCCGATGCTTAAATCAGTGGAGAGTGATAAACAACAGATAGAATATTGAAAGTGACAGAGTATCAGTTCAGAATTACCTTAACAATGCTGTTCATTTATCTCTTTTTTATAGATGATTCAGATATAACCGTCGAGTACATGATCTCACTTTTTATGGTACTAAAAGATAATTATCGGACCATAATTTTGGAGTTAATTGATTGTTTGTATCCACTAATGATCGTGACATATAGTTGATAACCATTTATATCAGTTAGACATATGAATTCCGTACATTCTGTTATTATATGATCGTAGAATGGATGGTTACACCCATCACTGATCATGTTCTGACCGTTATGCATTTTTTACGCTGGCAGTTTCAGATAAGCCAACTATATGTCGGTAATAATGGTATGTCGGTAGTTGTGGAGATCTGAATGATCATCGATCGATAATTCTGATATACCGATGGTCATCGATCAGAGTTAATCGAGTTATCGTGGTTGTCCGTTGATGGCTGAAATAGCCAACTGTCAGTCGGACAACTGATTATTAGTCAGTATATTGTGTATGTGAGATCGATCTAGAGTCAGAATCGGAGGTTGGTTGAATTATCCCAACAAAACAAATCTAAGCTAACAACCACCTCAGAAATTTTCACTATCCAAAAAAATGAAGTCAGCAACTTGAGATCTAAGGCAACCGGTTTATAATATTGGGATCCATACATAATATTTATTTTTCTTGGGCAAAAAAGCCGTACTTGATATTTGAATTCCATAAAATATACAGGTTAAGTTTGGTTGTGTTTGAGGAGATGAAGTTGACTACTAAATGAAGAAGCTTAACATGGAAACCATGTTCAACATGGTTGTCAAGACTACAAAGTAATTCACCACTTTCACATTGCATTGAAAATTTGTCACATAATTAATAATTTTGGAGAAGAAAAATCATTTGAGTAACTATTTGAAGAGTTGTTCTTTTTCCTAAATGATATGTTAAATTACAATAAGATGAACTATACTTAATTTTCTTGAGGAAAAATGATATATACTGCTAAAAATATTTAAAAATAAAAAATTATATATTTTGATAGTGTTTTTTTGTGAGTGTCACAATAGAAATTGTTGTGGCTGGAATCCATCCTAGGCCGAAGGTGCTGGAGTGGGATGACATGCTGTGCGTCGGTGGTAGCCGGACCCACAAGAAAAGCTCCCACTGGAGGTGGCTCCAACGGAAACCCTTCGATACTCAATTTAGATTTTTCACAGTAGATGAAAAGAACGAGTATTTTTTGAGGACCCAGAAGCATCTGTATTCTTTTTTTTCAGTGCGTATCTAGAGGGTCCCTATTTACCTCTTTATGTAGATGAGGTTGGAGCCTTGAGGAGAAGAGGGGGTATTAAAAAACCTTTTCGTCCTTAATTATGTCTCTGAGTGGCATCGTGCCTAGTCTTTTAACCCTTTTGAGTATTGTCACTTCATAGCATATGGAGGCTGTCGTAATTAGAGACAAGAGTCATCTGATAGGGTCCTGAGAGCGGTGTGGGCTTCTCAAGGATGATAGGACTTGATGTGATCCGATGGGATGGCATCACAGCCATGCTTAAGGCTCAGTTGCTCGATCGATGCTCGTACCCTAGGATCTCGACTCACAAGCAGGTACTATGGTCGGTGGGAGGATGAGAACCTGAAGTCGAGGCTAGGCTTGGTTTGGGTTGGAGAAAGAAGACTCAAAAGTCGGTTGAATGAGCTTGTCGAGTGGTGCCACCCAGTCATCGATTCAGGTTGATTGCTAACTGAAGTAAGGTGAAGAAGATCAGAAGCAAACTGAAGTGAAAGTTTTGCTTATTTTGGGGCAGATCGATCATGAGCCGATGCCATGTATCCAAGTGATGCTGAGGTCAGACTTTTGACGAATCTGACCTCTTGACGAGATTGGCTTTCTGATGATCTTGAACTTTTGATGAGGTCAGCTTTTTGATGACCTCGACCTTCTGATGAGGTTGGCCTTTCGATGAGGTCGACTTTCTGATGACCTCGATTATTTGATGAGGTCGACCTCCTAATGAAGTCGGCTTTTTAATGATCTCGGTCTTCTGATAACGTTGGCCTCCTGATGAGGTTGGTTTAGCGATGAGGATCTACCCTTACACTTATTTTCCAACACCTGAGTCCGATTATGTAGCTTTAATCAGATGAAAAAAGTTAGTCATCATGTAGATCTGAGTTGCTTCTTCGATGATCAACCTCTTTGTCATTTCGTAGAACAAGTCGTCATTTTGTAGAACATCACGTTGAATTTGAAATATAGTCATCGAATTGGAGCATAGTCATATCTCCATTTTATTTCGGATTTATTGATACTTGGCCAGCCGGTAGCAAGCCAACTAACCATTTTGATTTATTTCGATCCGATTGATCTTTGGTCAGTCGGTAGCAAGCCGGCTAACCACTTTGATTTCATCTAGGTCTTGCATGCAAACCGTAGCTTATACATCTGCGGCCCTTGGGCCATAGCAGGCATGCTCTTTGTTGTCGGACCTTACAGCTCTATTAAGCGGGTATCAGTCGAATAACATTTCGTCGGGTACTAGCTAACGAGGTAATTATTTGGTCGGGTGTCAAGCGACCAAATTGCTCGATAAATTTTTGAGTCAGAGGAGTTTTTTGAGTTGTCTGCACCTCGAAGTCCTGGTCCTACTGAGATCATGATCGATTCATCATTTGGAGGGATTTTCTGATGAGGTGGACTTCCTCAGATTTTCTCTTCGATTTTTTTTCTCAGCTTTGTTAGCCTTGTCGGAGTTTTTTCTCGAAGATGATGTCATCATTTGGAGGAGCTTTTCGAATCATAAATCATGGTCGATTCATCATTTGGAGGAGCTTTCTATGATGATCGATTCATCATTTGGAGGAGCTTTTTGAATTGTAGATCGTAGTTGATTCATCACTTGGAGGAGCTCTTCGAATCGTAGATCGTAGTCGATTCATCATTTGGAAGAGCCTTCGAATCGTAGATCTTGATTGATTCATCGTTTAGAGGAGCTTTCCAAATTATAGATCATGGTTGATTCATCATTTGGAAAAACTTTTCGAATCATAGATCCTGATCGATTTATTGCTTGGAGAAGCTTTTCGAATTGTAGATCATGATCGATTCATCTTTGGAGGAGCTCTCTGAATCGTAGATCCTGATTGATTCATCACTTGAAGGAGCTTTCCGAATCGTAGATCATAACCGATTCATTGTTTGGAGGAGCTCTCCAATCATAAATCCTGATCGATTCATAGCTTAGAGGAGCTTTCTGAATCATAGATCATGATTGATTTATCATTTAGAGGGCTTTCTGATAAGGAGGTTGACTCGCTTGGTCTTCTGATCAAGTTAGACTTCTTCAGATTTTCTCCTCGGCTTTATCAGCCTTGTCAGATATTTTTTCTTGAAGTTTATCCTCAGCTTTATCTGCTTTGTCGGATTTCTTCTTCGAATTTTATCCTCGACTTTGTCTGCTTTGTTGGATTTCTTTCTTGGATTTTATCTCCGCTTTGTTATTGCCGCACCTCGGATCTCGTCAAGATGACCTCAATTCTTGTCGAGGGTTTTATTGTTGCACCTCGGATCTGGTCGAGGTAACCTTGGTTCCTACTGAGGGTTAGTCGTTGCATCTCAGATCTGGTCAAGATGACCTCATATCTGATCAAGAATTTTTTCTGTTGCACCTTGGATCTCGTCGAGGTGATCTCGGACCTGGTCGAGGGTTTTTACTATTGCACCTTGGATCTTATCGAGGGTTTTGCTGTTGCATCTTGATCTTGTCGAGGTGACCTTAGATCTGATCGAGAATTTTTACTGTTGCCCCTCAGATCTTGTCTAAGTGACCTCAGACCTGGTCAAAGATTTTTGCTGTTGCATCTTGGATCTTGTCGAGGGTTTTTTCCATTGCACCTCGGATCTAATCAAGGTGACCTCAGATCTGGATGAGGGTTTTTGCTATTGTACCTCAGATCTTATTGAGGTGACCTTAGATCTGATCGAGAATGTTTGCCATTGCACCTTGAATCTTGTCGAGGTGATCTCGGATCTAGTCGAGGGTTTTTGCCGTTGCACCTCAGATCTTGTCGAGGTGACCTCGAATTTGGTCAAAGATTTTTGCTGTTGCACCTCAGATCTGATCGAGGTGACCTCGATCTAGTCGAGAATTTTTTTGTTGCATCTGGATCTTATCGAGATGACCACAGACATGGTCGAGAGTTTTTACTGTTGCATCTCGGATCTGGTCGAGATGACCTCGACCTAGTTGTGGGGTTTTGCTCCTCATTGAAGAGTGAGATCTTTGGACCCTCCACTGAAGAGTGGGGCCTGTATATCCCGGATGACTAAGGTTTTCATAGGTGTTGACTCACTGAAAAGCAGAGTTCGGCCTTCGTGGGTCTGATCGATTATCCCCCACTTCTTAGTCACCAGGGCTTTGGCCTCTCATGAAGAGTGAGGTTTTCATCGCTGTCTACACAAACAGGTGAGGAAATTCACTAGATTGGCTCTAGCTTGGCCTTCCGACTGTCAAGCTAAGTTAAGCTTTAAAGTAAGAAATAATAAAGTTGTATTACCCCATTTTAGTTGATTTGTTTCTTCAAAAGCTCGGCTTGAGTTGAACCCTGGAGATCGACTTTGGAGGGTTGGCGACCTTAGTTTGATCTCTATTGTGGCCTCATTTTTGGCTTTAGTCTGAAGCCTTCGGGGTCTTTCATATGCAATGGAAGCTCGACTGCTCGCTGTGGGGCGACCTCAATTTGATCATTATGGCGTTGCCTCAGCTTAAGTGCTTAAGGACCTATTGTCCTGCAAGAAAGATACAAAATAGTGGATGGGGCTTGAGAGCTTCTTATCTCAAAAGTTTTATGTGGATATTTTGAAGCTTGTTTCCTCTTTCGATCCAGATTACTGCCCCCCATTGGTATGGATTTCTATCTGACGTCAGGGTGGCTGGAGTTTGTGGCGTATCAACCATCGAGGGTGGGACTGTCGTGCACCAGCTATCACTAAGTAGGCCATTGATTTTACATTGTGACGCTCAGAAAGTAGTAGTTGGCCAATCATGAGTTGGCTGTGAGACTAAAAGAATGCCTGATGAAGGATTAGCCGACTGGGGGTCGGCCACTCTGTATCATCATCGAAGGAGAGAGCCCCGAATAAAGTATCAGGGAGAGGCCATCCCTATCTGCTTTAGCCGTACTACCCTGACTTATCCCATCAGAGATTTTCTATCCCCCATTGAACATCTTCGAAAGCCGCATTTGGCCTTCCAACTTTGTTTCTTTTGAGAACCAGCAAAAGAGGTTGTGAGGACACCTCCGGTAGCTAACATAGAGTATAATCTCTGACTAAAGCTACTACCGGCGAGCATTCTTTGGGTTAAAATGCCTCAAGGATGCTTTTCATGGTAGCATGACAAAAGGTTGTACACTCTTTCCCAAAAGTAGCAACGCCCCCTACCTGACGTGCCAATCTAATGTGGCTGGAATCCATCTTGGGCCGAAAGTGCTAGAGCGAGATGACGTCGGTGCGTCGGCAGTGGTTGGACCTATGAGAAACTCCGGCAGAGACCCTCCGACACTCAAGTCAGATTTTTCGCAGCAGGTGAAAAAGTGTGAGCATTTTTTAGGAGGAGAGGGGGCATCTGTATTTTTTTTTCCATGCATACCTGAAGAGTCCCTATTTACCTCTTTATGTAGGTGAGGTTGTAGCCTTGAGAGACGAGGGGGGGCCTTAAAAGATCTTTTTGCCCTTAATTATGTCTTCGGGCGGCGCCGTGTCTGACCTTTTGATCATTTTGAGTATTGTCACTTCATTGCATGTGGGGGGCCGCCGCAATTAGAGACAAGAGCCATCTGGCAGGGCCTTGAGAGCACTGTGAACTTCTCAAAAATGATGTGACTTGATGTGATCCGATGGGATAGCATCGCACTATGCTTGAGGCTCAGCTGCTTGGCCGATGCCCATGCCCTAGGATCTTGGCTTACAAGCGAAGACCGTGGTCGGCGAGAGGATGAGAACCCAGAGTCGAGACTGGACCTGACATGGGTCGAAGAAAGGGGACCTAGAAGTCGGCTGAATGAGCCTGTCGAGTGGTGCTACCCAGTCGTCGATTCAGATTGATCGTTAATCGGAGAAAGGTGAAAGAGATCGAAAGCAAATGAGGGGAGCGTTCCACTATTTTGGGCAGGTCGGTCAGGGCCAATGCTATGTGTTCTGGTGACACTGAGATCGGACTTATGACGAGCTCAACCTCTCGATGAGATTGGCTTTTTGATGATTTCGTCCTTCTGATGAGATCGACTTTTTGATGAAATTAATTTTCTGATGATCTCGACTTTCTAATGAGATCAACATGATGACTTCGATCTTTTGATGAGGTCGATCTTATGATGAGATCGGCTTAACGATGAGGATCTATCCCAATAAGGATGACAAATCTAATTGGTTGGGTTTGATCATTGCATGAGTGTATCAAAGAAAGAAATTAATAGTGATAAAAATATAAATCCAAATATCTTGATCTTCAAAAATAACTTGCACCGCTGTTACACTATGGCACAGCCTACTTGAAAAAGGAGATGAGGTATAGTTGGGACAATGGGTTGTTTATTGCCACCAGACTTGAGGTTCGCTGGTATATTAAAGCAAGGAATTTAAAAAGATGGTGAAAGCAAGATAAATTAAGGATCAAAGAAAAGATAAAATCTAGCTGGTTAATTGGCAAAGGATAGAAGGAGCCTCTTGTTCTAATCCAAAAAAAAAATTGTTCAAATTATATTTTATTATTTATATAAGATGATGAATAATATAGTAATCATCCATCTTTAATGACAACAATCCATGTCGTCTAGTTTTCACTTCTCCTAATAATTTAAACCACTGGGACCCGCTTATCATGCACTTGATTATCGTCAAGTTCAATTATTGTTCTCGATCTTGTACTTTTGTCACCATCCTTTTGGTCAAATCTATAGTTACTTCACTTTGCCTATTAGGTGTCATGTCTCGCTTTCTGCCGAGACCAAATGGTGTCAAGCTCTTAGTCTCAATTTTTTTTTAATTATTTTTTTATTTTTTATTTTCTAAAATATCTCCTCTTCCATTTCATTCTCCAACTTACCATCCACGTTGAAATCACCGTTAATTTCACGAACACCTTGGTATTGATGTATTCTTCATTTTTATTGGAACAATTCAATCAACCTCCGATTCCGACTCTAAATCGGCCTCATGAACATAAAATGCCGACTAATAATCAATTGATCGATATACAGTCGGCCATCTTCAGCCATCGATAGACAACCATGACAACTCGATAATTTTAAACTGATGGCCATCGACATATCAGAATTACTATCGATGCTCATTCGGATCTCTCGACTATCGACATACGATTGACATACTATTATTACCGACATATAGTCGGCTTACCTGAAACTGCCAGCGCAGAAAGCGCATGATGGCCAAAATATGATCAGTGATGGGTATAACCACCAATCCCACGATCACATAATGCCGAAACGTGCGGGACCAATGTGTCTAACCATTACAAATGGTTACCAGCTATTCATCTATAAAAAGAGATAAATGAACAGCACTTGGTAAGGTACTTTTGGACTGAGATTCTACCACTTTCAAAATTCTATCTGCTGTTCACCACTCTCCACTGACCTAAGCATCAAAGGGTCTCCATCGGACATAACTACGATCAGTGCAGACTTCTTTTGCAGGTACTATTCTCCGCGACGGACGCAATAAGAGATTGATCATAATAGATTGGCGTGCCAGGTAGGAGAAAATATGAGTAACTATGGCGAAGATCAGAGCTCAACATTCAATAGAATCTGCAAGACAATCTTCCCCCAGGGAAGATATTCTTCTCCTACCTCCATTGGCAAAGTCCAGCTCTTTGCGTCCTATAGTCACGATGAATGCACATATTACCGTCCTAATGCAGTAAATGAAAGTATTAATGGAGGCAGTCCACAGCCTCCAACAGCAACAAACACAACAGCAGCATCAACCATCGGTGGAGGAGCCGATGGCTCATTCAGTGCCATCTAAGCACAGCCGCCGTCCTCCATAGTGTTCACCCACCTAATCTCCAGAACGGCGACCATCTCGACACTCTCATTGAGATGGGCAACCATGTTTTGACACTCTTATCATGCGCCCATCCTTCGTGGCGTTCTCCCTCTTCTTCCCATGTACACAGTATTGAGAAAGGGAAAAGGCCACGTACACCTTCTGCTTCTCCATCTTCAAGCTCTTCTGGGGATTCTACTACTAAATTTTTCTAGCAGTGACAGCTCGATGACTATGAGCGCAAGTTCAAGAGATCGATCACCAACTTGCCCGACTTCAGGTGGAAGATCGGAAGTCGTCCAATGACTATGACTTCCATACTTTCAATCTCTCTCTCAGCGCATCCTGGACGATCCAATTTCATCTCGATTCAAGATACGGCAGATGAAGCCATACGACGGCTCCACTGATCCAATCGACCATTTGTAGAGCTATAAGGCTCTTATGATAATCTAGGGACAATCGACGCCCTCTTATGCATCGACTTTCCGATGACTATTCGAAAGGCTGCTCGAACCTAGTATTCTGGGCTTCAGTCGGAGAGCATAAACTCCTTCTAGCAACTCGAGCATTCTTTTGTGGCCCACTTCAACACTAGCCGAAGGGTGCCATGGACATCAGATAGTCTCTTCTCCATTAAGCAAGGCGAGACAGAGATATTGAGAGATTTTGTAACTCACTTCAACGTGGCCACACTTGAGGTCAGGGACCTCAATGAAGAAATGACCATATCGATCATGAAGAGGGGTCTGAGGAGATCCAGATTCACCTATTCTCTTGATAAGACTCTCCCCTGAGCCTATGATAAACTTTTGAAGCACGCATCCAAGTATATTTGCGAGGATGAGGGCGCTTCTGACCGATGCCAGACAGAAAGAAAAGATCAGAAAAAGAAACAGAAAAAAAGTGAAGCTCCGACTGAATCTAGTCGGTCAATCACCAATAAGCGAGCTTCACCTTAACAATGGAGTCCAAAGCTGAACAGCTATGGCAGGTATGACTCCTATACACCTCTTTTTGCTCTTCGTGCATAGATTTTGATGGAGATCGAAGGAGATGAGTATCTTCGACATCTCCATCAATGAAAGCACCATCGAGGAGCCATGACAGAAAGAAGTACTGTCAGTTTCATCGTGATCATGGACACGGACATGATATCGAATAGTATATCCAACTCAAGGATGAAATAGAGGCCATGATTCGATGAGGCTATCTTAAAAAATTTTGACGAGATCGCCCGACTCAACCTTCCACCGACCAACAGTCTCAGCCGCAAGCTGAGAAAATAATCAACAATCGACCAACAGTGAGAGTATTAATATGATCTCCGGGCGACCGAAGGATTGGAGGGCAACTTTTAAAGAAGAGTCGGTAAAGAAACGACGACTTGACAATATAATTTTTAAAAAAAAATAATATCTGAAGAATATAAATTCTCCATGATGTTGCTGTCGTTGTCTCGATAACGATAGAAAATTATGATGTAAAAATAATTTTAGTTGATAATAGAAGCTCAACTGATATTTTTTTTATTCAATTTTTTTTCAAATGCGACTACCGACTGATTGACTTAGAAGAATCTCGACGCTATTAGTCGTTTTACTGGAGATGCAGTTACTGTGGAAGAAGAAATCACTCTCCCACTAACCGTAGGAACAGATCCACAACAAAGCACTATTATTCTGACATTCACTCTCATCCGAGTTTCATCGGCGTACATTGCCATACTTGGATGACCTGGACTTAATGCTTTGAGAGCAGTAGTCTCAATATATCATTTATTGATCTGATTTCCAGCAAAAAATGGAGTTAGAGAAATGCATGAAGATCAACAGCTTGCTCAACGTTGCTTCTTTATCTCCACACAAAATAATCAATCCGAAGAATCTTTATCTGTCGAAAGTTGGATCAAAAAGAAAATAAAAAAAGGAATGAACTTGTCGAGCAACTAATTTTATCTCGCTAAAAGAAGAAGATCTGAGAAGACGATCCAAATTGGATCGCAGCTGTCTAATCCGAAGTGGCAATAATTGATAAATTTACTAAGAACAAACGTCGATATTTGTGCTTGATCGACAACTGATATGCCAGGCATTCCTCTGGAGATAATAACCACCGCTAAATATTGATCCTAAAGTTAGGTCGGTGAGATAAAAAAAAGATCTTTTACTACTGAAAGACAGAAGATCATCGACGAAGAAGTCGACAAGCTCCTCACGACTGACTTCATCAGAGAAGCTAATTATCCCGATTGGCTCGCCAATGTAGTGATGGTGAGAAAAGTCAATGAAAAATGAAGAATCTACATCGACTATACAAATCTAAATGAAGCTTGTTCGAAGTATAATTTTTCTTTGCCGAAGATTGACCAACTAGTTGATGCAACTTCGAAATACCAACTTTTAAGCTTCATAGATGCCTTTGCAGGATATAATCAGATTCGAATGATGCCTGAAGATGAGGAGCACATAGCCTTTATAACCGATAAAGACATCTACTATTATAAAATAATATCATTCGGTTTAAAGAACGTCGGAGCTATTTATCAACGGCTAGTCAATAAACTATTCAAGACATAAATTGGATAAAATATGAAAGTCTACGTAGATGATATGCTGGTGAAAAGCCCTCAAACTTCTAATCATATTTAAAATTTGGAAGAAGTCTTTGGCATACTTCGATGACATCAGATAAAATTGAAGTCAATCTTGAGAAAATAAAGACTATCATTAATATGAAGCATCCAAGCTCTAAGAAAGAGGTACAATAACTTAACAGAAGGATCACCGCACTTAGCCGATTTATCTCAAGGTCAGCAGAAAGATGTTTGTCCTTTTTCAAGATCCTGAGACGAGCAAAAGACTTCTCATGGCCGAACGAGTACCGACAATCCTTCAAAGATCTAAAAAAAAAATCTGGCATCTCCACCACTACTTATAAAACTGAAGGTGGGAGAAATTTTATATCTCTATCTAGTAACTTCGACGGAGGCAGTTAGTTCCGTACTCATCTAGGAGGATGAAAATTGAATTCAACGACCTATTTACTACACCAGCAAGATGCTTCAAAATACTGAAATAAGATATTCAAGGGTGGAGAAGATGATCTACGCTCTAATCATATTATCACAGCGATTTCGTCCATACTTCCAAGCACATCCCATTGTTGTCTTGACGGATCAGCTGTTGAAAGCAATTTTTTACCGACCTGATACTTCAGATCGAATAACAAAATGGACAATAAAACTTAGCGAGTTTGATATTCAATATCACCCACGTCCATAGATGAAGGCACAAGTTTTGGCCGATTTCATCATCGAATATACTATACCTGACAATAATCCTGAAGATGAATCCAACAATAAAATAAAGTAAGTTGAAACTCTCGACCCCGACTTAATATCGGTGTAAGTGCTACATATTGATGGAGCATCCACAAGACAGTGGAGCCGGTCTCATCCTCATCAATTTTGAAGGGATTGTAACCGAATATGCCCTTTGATTTAATTTTAAAACTTCAAATAATCAAGTCGAATATGAAGTTCTCCTAGCCAGCTTAAAGATTGCCAAAGAGCTTGACATTGATAACTTGAAGATCTTCACCGACTCACAATCGATTATCGGGCAATTTAAGGGCGAATTTGAAGCCTGAGATTCCGTTACGGTGAAATATCTTCAGAAAGTGAAAGATCTTATATCAACTCTAAAATATTTTGAGATCTCTCACATTCTAAGAATGAAGAATGCTCGAACTGATGTACTTTTTCGACATGCAATTACTTCATTCAACTCATTGGATCAGACATTCGTCGAATGTCTCGAGTAACCAGCATTGATAAAGTCGAAGAAGTGCTACAAGTCAATGACAAGCCATGTTGGATGGATCCGATCATCTAGTACTTGACTGATGGAACTCTATCTGTAGATCCTTCAGAAGTCAAACGATTTAGATGGATGGCGTCACAATATATTATGATGAATGGACAACTTTATAAAAGATCATTCTCACTTTTTTTTACTAAAGTATTTGAAACCAGCAGATGCTGACTGTGCACTCCGAAAAGTTCACAAAAAGATTTGTGAAAATCACTTGGGGGGCAAATCTTTGGCTTATAAAATTTTATGACAAGGATATTATGGGCCCACCATGAAGAAAGATGCAGCTGAACTCGTTCGAAGATGTGAACCATATCACAAGTATGCAAGTATACAACATCAACCGAACATTTAGCTAACATCAATTATTGCACCATGACCCTTTGCACAATGGGGAATCGATATATTCAGTCTTTTTCCTCTGACATCTGGTCAGAAAAAATTTATAGTAATTACTATTGAGTACTTCACCAAATGGATAGAAGCTGAACCTTTGGTATAAATTACTGAAAGCAAGATGAAAGACTTCATTCAAAAGTTAATCATATACAGATTCGATCTACCACATACCATCATCACTGATAATGATTGATAATTCGACAAACATAACTTTAAAGAGTTCTATGCAAAATTTTATATTACGTGTAAACTCACATCAATCGGCCATTCACAATCTAATGGTGAGGTGGAGGTAACCAACCAAACAAATCTATATGGTCTCAAGATCAGACTGAATGAAGCTAAAGGCCTTTGGGTAGAATAACTGTATCCGATCTTATGGACATATCGGACAACTCTGAGAGAATCGTCGTTCAATCTGGTCTATGGAATAGAGACGATGATTTCACTTGAGATCGAATTACCATTAGCGAGAGAAGAACAGTATAATGAGCCGAGCAATTCAGAATGTCGAAGAATCGATTTAGACTTACTTCTGAAAGTCCGACGCAAGCTCAAGTTCAGATGGCCGCATATCGATAAAAAATAGTCCGATATTATAATGCAAAAGTTAAACCGAAGATCTTCCATCTAGAAGATCTGGTCCTAAGAAAAGCAAAAATTTCAAAGCCTCTGGATCAGAAAAAATTATCTCCCAATTGGAAAGGACCCTACAGAATAATCGAGATACTTCGACTGGATGCATATCGGCTAGAAACTCTTGATGGAATAACTATTCTTCGAATTTGGAATACTAACAATTTGAAGATGTATTATCAATACAGTTGTTCATATGTACAATATTCAAAATAAAATATTAGAATTCAGAATCGTGAAAGCTTCAGTCAACTACATCTACAAAATGACATTAGATCGATAAATAATCGATTAATTTTTACCGACCACATCTCGATTTTTCACTGTAAAAACCGACATGCCAACTATATTTCGATTTTCTATTGTAAAAACCGAGTCCAGTCGAATGACTATTTATGCCGACTTAATTTTAACTAAGTGAATATCATGCCGATTCAATCTCGATCGAATCGAAAATAAATCGACTAGACTATGGTCAGTCGAAGGATATTCAGCTTACCATCGTCTATCAAATATCTAAACATATCAACTTGACTATGGTTAGTCAAAAAATATTCGGCTTATCACCATCTATCTAAATGCTTAAAAGACGTATAAGATAGGTCAACTGACTATTATAATTATTATTTCACCATCTATCTAAATGCCTAAATGACTAAAAGACATCCCAATGATGATTTCACAGTTATCGAAGCAATAAAATAGCTGAAAACCTCTCGTATTTCAAAAAATTATTAATGCCAACAGCCCAATCTGGGCTCAAAACAGCATGTGACAACTTTCTTCATCCAACGTGATAGACCACGTGATAATATGAACATCAGACTGTCTTGAACTTGGGAGTGGGGGGCAACTGTTGGGATAATTCAATCGACCCATGATTCCGACTCTAAATTGGCCTCATGAACACAAAATGATAACTAGTAATCAATTGGCCGACATATAGTCGACCATCCTCAGCCATCGACAGACAACCATGATAACTCGATTAATCTCAGACCGATTAGCATATCAGAGTTACTGACTAATGCTCATTCAGATCTCTTTGACTACCGACATATGATCGACATGCTATTGTTACCGACATATAGTCGGCTTACCTGAAATTGCCAACGCAGAAAGCGCATGATAGCCAAAACATGATCAGTGACGGGTATAACCATCCATCCCACGATCATATAATGCTAGAACATGCAGGACCCACATGTCTAACCATTACAAATGATTACCAGCTATTTATCTATAAAGGGAGGTAAATGAACAGCACTTAGTAAGGCACTTCTGGGCTGAAACTCTGCCACTATCAAAATTTTATCTGCTGTTCACCACTCTCCACTATCAAAATTTTAGGCCGATAAAATTTTATCTGCTGTTCACCACTCTCCACTGACTTAAGCATCGAAGAATCTCTGTCAGATACAACTCCGATCAGTGCAAACTTCTTTTGCAGATGCTCTTCTTTGACGACGGACGTAACAGGGGATTGGCCACAATAATTTTTATTTTTTTTTGGGCAAACAAAGGGTTTTGGACGGGGGTGTTTTTGTGTTCGTGCGAACGGCCATCAGGACTCGAAGCAAAGGGGACGGGGGTGGTGGTCGCACGGAGGCGGGAGTGGACAGTCGGTGCGGTGCAGACGGCGAAGAGGTGGGGCTGTGGTGGGTGCCCCACGAGGGAAGAGGGAGGTGGTGATGGAAGCAGGGCGGTATGATCGTGGGGCTAGCGACGGATGGTGCAAAGGACGACAGTGGGGTAGGGTCACAGGTGGCGCATCGGAGGGAGGTCGGTGCGAGTCGGCCACTGGCAGAGGAAGGTCAGTTGGAGGGTGGGAGGAAGGGAAGGGAGAAATGAGGGAGAAAAAAAGATAAATAATAAAATATTATTATTATTTTATGAATAATAAAATATTATTATTTGATTAATAATAAATTATTATTATTTGATTAATAATAAATTATTATTATTATGTGATTAATAATATTATTTTAAAATATATTTATCGGAAAAACTTTATAAATATAAATTAAAAGAGAAAAATATTGCAAGAGAAAAGCAATGGACAATCGGGGCGCAGGTTGGGGCTTCACCGGCCCTGAAGAGGGAGGGGAGGGATGGTTAAAATAATATTTTTATTACTAAAATACTATTATTTGATTAATAATAAAATATTATTATTTATTTAATAATAAAATATTATTATTTGATTAATAATAAATTATTATTATTTGATTAGTAATTAAATATTATTTTTTTATTAATAAAAATTATTAATAAAAAATAACATTATTAATAATGCTCTTGCATCGCCATCTCCCCCACCTTCCCGGCTCTGATGAAGAATTTTCTGATGAGTCATCAACCAAGGTATCCGTCTCACAATAGCAATCACAATTCTGAGTCAACTTTTGATCTGTGTTGCAACTATAGCAGATTCAAACTCATCATGAACTGAGGTACTTGGTATACTCATATCTCTCCTATATGGCATCAGCTCCTCACCAATGGTAACAGCATCCATTAACAACTGTAAATCATAATACTTAAAAATTATCTTTTAAAATTAATATTTTATAATTATTTTTAAAAAAATTATAATGGGGTGCATAAGGACCACCAGTGTGCGAGGGGTCGGGGGGTTGCGCGAAGGAGAAGAAAGAAACCCCAAAAATAATAATGATAATATATTAATTTTAGAAAATAATTTTTAAAAAATGGTCAAAGCGGTACTGAGCTACGGGAGGAGAAGAAATTTTTTTAAAATAATAATAAAATATTAGTTTAAAATATAATTTACAAAATATTTTATTAATTTTTTAAAAATAATTCTTTTTAAAATAATTTATGAAAAAATAATTCTTTTTTAAAAATAAATTTTAAAATATTTTTTCAAAACTATTTTTTAAAAATAATATTTTTTGAAAAATATTTTTTAAAATAATTTTTCTAAGTTTTTTTTAAAAATAATATTTTATTTTAAATATAATATTAATTTTCAAAATAATATTTTTTTTAAAAAAATTTCCTCTCCTCCTGCACTCTTTTGGTTAGGCAATTTTTAAAATAAAATTTTATTATTTTTTAAAAATCTTCCTTCTTTCTTCTTTCCATGTATTTTTCAAAATTATCTTTTAAAATTAATATTTTATAATTATTTTTTAAATTTTTTAAATAATATTTTATCATTATTTTAAAATTTTATTTTTAATTACAAAAATTCTTCTATTTTTAAATATTTTTTAATAATTTATTATTATTTTTATAATTTTTTATATTTATTATTATTATTATTTATCTTTTCGTTCCTTCTCTTTCTCCTGCACGCCACACCCCCAACTCCCGGTTGCTTCGCGCACCCTACCCTCTGTGACACCCCGCCGGTCGCATCTCCAACACCGTCCCCCGACCCCTCGGTTGCCCGTGCCACCTCCTGGCCTCCCGACGAACCCACACCCTGTGCTCTTCACAGTCGCCTCTATTGCCGCCCTCACCCATCCATGCCGCCACTTTCACCCATCCCACTGATCCCCCGCATTCCACCCCCCGCAGCCCCCCACACTGCCCCTGGCCACATATCCAAACTGCCCGTCAGCCGCCCGCACTGACCACTACGACCCGCATCGCCCTCCAGCCCTCGATGTGCACCCAGTGCGAAAGAGAGTAGACATCGCGGGTCCAAATGGTGATTTCACTGAATTTATCGGTCCAAATGGTGATTTCAATGAAATCACGTGCCCAAATGGCATTTTCAATTTTGTCCATCTCATCATCTGGCCAATTGGGCTCGAGGTGGGCTTAGATGGCCGTGAAATCACCACTTCAAATGGTGATTTTATATGTATACGGTAAATTCAAAAATAAGTTTCAAAAAGTCATATTTTTAAAAATAAGAAATAAAAAAAAATCTCTTGGTCTCGGCCTAAGACTTTCTTCGGGGTTCTCTTTTGGATCCTGTTTTAAAGTCACGACATGTACAGTGATCCTCAGATACCAGGATATGATGCAAAGAGGTAGCTCTAATTTATGCATTATATAAAAATAAAAAGGACTTGTTCCAATATACTAGCTTGGTAAACTACATTATTAAGCATTCAAATTGAGAATCCATGTTATTAATGATGTTCTACATGCATTGAAATATGTATAAAAAAATAGATTTGAATACTTAGATTATAGCAACATGAGCCCCATATCATTGCAAATTATTTTTGCACCTACTTAATGCATAAGTTAGAAATCACCAAAACATCTGATTTTCATTTGTTGGTATACTTTGGTAGTGTACATCATGATCAATAGTGTAAATCTTCAATTTTTGATGCCTCATTATAAATTTTAAACTTAAAAGTAGTAAATATCCTCTTGTCTTGATAGAAGCATATTCATCTTAATTATGATCATATTCATACTTGATTAGATAGGCTCTTAGTGAGCCAAGGTGTATTTGTGTTCAAGTTTTCATGATGTTACCAAGTACTTATAATTTTTCTAAAAAATATATCTTTTGCTTTATAAATTGCTAAAATAACTTTTAAAATATAAAAAGATATGAACAAAATGAATAAACTATAGTACTTTGGATCATCATAATGCAAAATATGGCTATTTTTGTCGCTTATAAACATCATAAAATTCATTCTCGATACTTTCAAAAGCGTCGATAGGTGAAAAGTGAAAATAATTTTTTTGACGTTTTTGTATAGCGCTGGCAGATGTATACAATATTAAAATTTTTCGACATATTGTCTTGGTGTCGGCAATATTAAGCCCGTAAAATCTCCTTTTCCTATGGGGACAAGACAAACTCTATTCACATCCATTAAATATAGGTAATCCGATTGACCCATTTGTACCAAACTCATCACGTATATGTAGATTTGCCTACTTCTTTTTGGATTTACGTAGTGTTTGCAAGTGTTGTGAGAACTAGCTCAATCGGGCTCACTTTGAAGGAAGTTATGGAGGGCAGGCTATGCCTGCATGCTGTACGGTCACCACCTAACGGGTTTGCCACTGAGGCTTTCCCCCTATCATGGGAAATATTCGACTAATTTAATAGATTTTGAAAAATATCCAAATAACTCTGATGCTTGTTAAGGAAAACTTTTTTTTATTTAGCTGTGAATTCACCACAATAAAAAAAAAAAATCGATATCAATCAATAATAGTATGTAATTATAAATTATTTAATTATCATTACTATTTCTTCTCGTAATATCATTAGTAGAGAGGGAGCCAGCTCAAGTAAAAATGTAACATCAGAGACTCTCTTCAAGATTATTTGCAAAGAGATTTATTATTTATAAGATGGTGATAAATTCTAAGGTGGCGATAAGTTCTACAAATAAAATTTATGGCTCTTGCTGACAAAAAAATCATCTTACTTAGAAAGATCAAATTGTAGACAATATATTAACATGAAACTGAATATTTTAGAGATATTATATTTTTTAAATAAAAAAATCCCGCGTATTTGTGTCAATGATGTGTTATTAATATTTTATGACCGCGCCGGACTAACTAGTTTGGTATCAAGTCATTTTCACATGGATGATTGTAGTTGTCTTAACTAAATTATGACACGACTAGTCAAGTTTTATCCGCGGTCCCATGTTGGGCCCTACCGATAGAGAAAGCTTATGAATGGGACGGAAATATGGGATGGGCGTGGGGACAGCAGCATGGAGAGAGAAGAGGGAGATATTGCTTCGTCCGGCTTCGCCGTTCATCTAGATTCTCCAGCAGACGGACAGGAGAAAATCCCCCATTTGGATTCTGTCAGCCCAAAGAACTACAGCTCCAAGTGGCGTTGCTCTCTTCTTATTCAGCACTGCAGTCGTAGATCCAGGTGTGATACCTTCTCCTCCCTCCTTTCACTTAATTTTTTCCTCCAGTTCAATCAAATAATTCCAGAATATTATAGTTTTTCGCATGGTATAAATTTTGGGAAGTTATAGGAAAAAAAAGATCTTATTTTTGCTTTTCGACGTACGAATCCTATATACTTTTTCAGGATTTTCAATTTTCAAATCTATAATGTGTTTGCTAATTAAAAATTAGAAACTTTTTCGTAGAAACTAAAGGTGCATTTGGTTAGTCATTAAAAAATATTTTTTTATTTTTTAATTTTTAAATAAAAAAATAAAAAAATAATATTTGGTAACATCATGAAAAGTAAAAAGTAAAAATTAAAATAATTACTTTATATGCAGAGCAAAAAAATTTTACTTTCTAAAATTTATTTTTTTATTTATTTTGCTTCTCTAAACTCTTCTCCCTCGTCAAGCTCTTCACCTCCCCACTCCCTTCTTTCTTCCTTCTCGAACCCTTCTTCCTCCCTTCCTGAATCTTTTTCCTCCATCGAGCTCTTCATCTGCCATCCCAAACGTTGCTTTTTGCTTTATAACAACGTACTTACCAAACATATTTTTTACTTTTTTGCTTTTACTCAATAGTAAAAATCAAAAAAAATAAAAAATATTTTTTAAAAATTAAAAAGCGTAACCAAACGCATCTTACATGTCTGGAATTTAAAAATCACGTTATAAGTTGAAGTTGTAATTTTCAAAAATTCTATGCAAAATAGAAAGTTCAAAAATCATGATTGTGAGATTTCTTGGCAAGCATGACTCATTTATTCTTTTTTCTCTATCCCACGTCTCTTCTATTTTTACGTGTTAGGATTTGACGCCTCGAGATTCAGCCCACATTGAGCCCACAGTGAGGTTCGCGGCGAAAAACGGAGTCCAACGAGACCAAGATCACCTGAATCGGAGCTCGGATGGAGAAGATACGAGCTTTCGAAGATAGCACGAAAACCGAGGCGGCGGAGGACCGCCGGCGACCGGCGGCGGGCGGCAGCGGCGCGGCCGCAGGCGGCGGCGCGCGGGACGCGCGTCCCAGGCCCGCTGGCCCGCGTGGGACGCGGGACCCAGGCCCGGGCGGGACGCGGGACCCAGGCCCGCGCGGGACGCGCGTCCCAGGCCCAGGCCCGCGCGGGACGCGCGACCCAGGCCCAGGCCCGTGCGGGACGCGCGACCCAGCAGCCTGCTGGCCCATCCCCGGTCCACCGTGGACCGGGTGGTCCACGGCGCGGCCTGTGGACCGCGTGGACGTTTCCCACTCGATTCTCGCGGTCCACGGCCCTATTCCGTGGACCGGAGCGCGATCTAAGGGTCCAGAGAGCTCCCGGTGTTGATCGGACGGCTTGGGACGTGATTTGGCTTGATTAAGGATTCCTAATCCTTCTCTAATCAAATTTAAACCAGGTTTAAGCCTTTAAAAAGCCTTTAAAAAGGCCTGAGACGAACAGAGAAGTATGGTTTTCGGTTTCTCACCGCCGTACGAACCAGAGGAGAGAGAGAGGGGCGAGGGCGCTGTGAGAGAAGGAGCAGGAGGCTCCTGGACAGCGATCGCCAGGCTCTTCAGGGGTTCAGGGGGGTCTCCAAGAGAGAGAGAGCTTTTGTGAGGGAAACTTCATGTGAGAGAGAATTGGGTGTACAAGGGTTGAGGGTGAGGTCTCCTCTTGTAAAATTTTCTTTTCATAGTGAAGTTTGCATGCCCCGTGGAGGCGAGCCCTTTTGTGGCTGATCCACGTATTTTGATTGTTTTTCCTTCTGTTTTGTTTCTTCTTTCTTCCTGCTGCATCGCGTGGTACTGAAAGGATCTTGGGAGGTGGTGTCCTGGCCAGACATCCACCCAACAAGTGGTATCAGAGCAAGGCGGTACAAGGACGCAGATTGCAGCGGTGGTGAGCAAGACTGAAGATGGAGAAAACAGGAACAATCAAGATGGAGATCAACAAGTTTGATGGTAAGAGCAATTTCTCCTTGTGGCAGGCAAGGGTGAAGGACGTGCTCATCCAACAAGGGTTGATCGAAGCTCTCTTGTGCGATGAGAAACCGACCACCATGGAGGTGCAGGATTGGAAACGGCTACAGATGCAGGCGGTGAGTACCATCCGTATGTACCTGACGGATGAGGTGGTGATCCATGTGCTGAGCGAGACTTCCCCGACGGTGCTGTGGTCGAAGCTCGAGGAGTTGTACATGGCGAAGTCTCTCACCAACACACTTTTCCTCTGGAGGCAGTTTTACCAACTGCGGATGACTGAGGGACAGAGCGTGCAGGAGCATTTGAGCCACTTCCAGAAGATCCTCACCGACCTTCTCAGCGTTGGCGAGAACGTTGAGGAGAAGACCAAGGCGCTGATTTTGCTGGCGTCGCTTCCTTCTTCGTACGAGTCCTTGGTGACTGCTCTTCTAGTGGGGAAGAGCACTATCAAGATGGACGAGGTCACCGCGGCGATACTCCAGAACGAGGTTCTCAGGAGGGAGAACCCAGCTTCGAGCTCAGGTGGCGATAGCTCAGCTTTGATGACTTCTGGAGGAGCAGGAGGCGGTAGACGGAGCGATAGGAGATCGCATCGAGGGCGGTCTAAGTCCAGGAGGGACTTGAGCAAAACCAGGTGTTACCGGTGTGAGGAGTTGGGGCATCTAGCTAGAGATTGCCCTCAACTGAAAAATCGGACGGTGGCTGCTGTAGCGACGGCCGGCAGCGATTCAGATGGAGATGTCCTGGAGATATCTGACGAGGTATCTACTTCTTCCCAGCAGTGGATATTAGATTCTGCATGCCCCTATCATGTGTGTTGCAGAGAGGAGCAGTTTGACTCCCTGGAGAACAGTGAGAGCACTGTATATCTGCCGAATGGATCGAGCTGTGCGATCAGAGGCATTGGGACGGTCAGCTGGAGGACACATGACGGTGCAGTGAGGAGATTGGGGGAGGTCCGATACATACCCGATTTCAGGCGGAATCTTATCTCACTTAGCAGACTGGATTCGAGAGGCTACAGGACGGTAGCTGGTGGAGGAATCCTGAGGGTGCTACGCGGCGATAGGATTGTGCTGGAGGGGAAGAAGGGGAGCAGAGGACATTATTACCTGGCAGGAAGCCCAGTGCGAGGTGGAGCATCGGGAGCCAGGTGGAGCCCAGAGCGAGGTGGAGCTCCAGGAGGCGGATCGGGCACGAGACAGGAGACTCGGGAGGACGAGAGGCGACGTCGCAAGGTAAGATTCCTATTGCCGCATGATGATGCCTCGAGCAGGTCTCAGGTCAGGAGGAGCACAGCATACGACGGAGATGGGATCGAGCAGCCTGGCTCGACTCCCATGTTTGCCCATCCATGATCAGCAGGCGATTGCCCCAGGGCATGGGGGCGAGGAGATCCAGAAGCTCTCGGAGTTTGGAGGAGGCCGAATATCGAGTCGAGGTGGAGATTGTTAGGATTTGACGCCTCGAGATTCAGCCCACATTGAGCCCACAGTGAGGTTCGCGGCGAAAAACGGAGTCCAACGAGACCAAGATCACCTGAATCGGAGCTCGGATGGAGAAGATACGAGCTTTCGAAGATAGCACGAAAACCGAGGCGGCGGAGGACCGCCGGCGACCGGCGGCGGGCGGCAGCGGCGCGGCCGCAGGCGGCGGCGCGCGGGACGCGCGTCCCAGGCCCGCTGGCCCGCGTGGGACGCGGGACCCAGGCCCGGGCGGGACGCGGGACCCAGGCCCGCGCGGGACGCGCGTCCCAGGCCCAGGCCCGCGCGGGACGCGCGACCCAGGCCCAGGCCCGTGCGGGACGCGCGACCCAGCAGCCTGCTGGCCCATCCCCGGTCCACCGTGGACCGGGTGGTCCACGGCGCGGCCTGTGGACCGCGTGGACGTTTCCCACTCGATTCTCGCGGTCCACGGCCCTATTCCGTGGACCGGAGCGCGATCTAAGGGTCCAGAGAGCTCCCGGTGTTGATCGGACGGCTTGGGACGTGATTTGGCTTGATTAAGGATTCCTAATCCTTCTCTAATCAAATTTAAACCAGGTTTAAGCCTTTAAAAAGCCTTTAAAAAGGCCTGAGACGAACAGAGAAGTATGGTTTTCGGTTTCTCACCGCCGTACGAACCAGAGGAGAGAGAGAGGGGCGAGGGCGCTGTGAGAGAAGGAGCAGGAGGCTCCTGGACAGCGATCGCCAGGCTCTTCAGGGGTTCAGGGGGGTCTCCAAGAGAGAGAGAGCTTTTGTGAGGGAAACTTCATGTGAGAGAGAATTGGGTGTACAAGGGTTGAGGGTGAGGTCTCCTCTTGTAAAATTTTCTTTTCATAGTGAAGTTTGCATGCCCCGTGGAGGCGAGCCCTTTTGTGGCTGATCCACGTATTTTGATTGTTTTTCCTTCTGTTTTGTTTCTTCTTTCTTCCTGCTGCATCGCGTGGTACTGAAAGGATCTTGGGAGGTGGTGTCCTGGCCAGACATCCACCCAACATTACGCATCTCCAATGCTTCCGCCTTTTTGATCTTTAGGCAAACTTCACCATAAATCAAAATGGATGGAAGGAGGTCTGCTCAAGGAGTTGTTTGTTGAAGCACCAATCTTTGGATGCTTGAAGTTTTTTTTTTTCCTAACACTAATAAAAATAAATTATAAAAATCATCCTAAGATTTATATTCATTACACATTAACATCCAATAACTTATAAAATCTATTTTTATATTCAATTAAATTAATGATATTAGTGAAACAATTTACCTTCTATGAAAAGTTAAAATTGTCTGAGGATGATGCATACTTTTTCTTATGTCCTTAGATGGTTGTTACATCATGTAAGGTTATTTCTGTCATTTTTCTAAAATTTTTTCGTAACATAGCATTTGGATCCCATTCAAAGTTAATAGTTTGAGTAGTATTTTGTTAAGTTATAGATTAAGGCGTTGGATAAAAATAAATCTCAGGATCAAGGGAAGCATAAGTTAATTCTTTGTACTATTAGGTGTAAATGTATTTTATTCTGGACTTAAGGAACACTATTAATAACTTCCCGTCCATTATTTATATTTCCCAAAATAACTTAAGCACTCGTGGTAACAAAAAAGAAAGGAATGTTTGCTATACATATAAGGTCTGATGATTGAAACTATGAGATTTAGGAGATTTGTGGAAGCAGTTTTAAAAAGATGGAATGATTAGTTACAATTAGGGACAAATGAAATCACGAACATGAATAAAATGTAGACTTGCCTTCACAAGCGTAGGCATCCCGTAAAGTATTTAACGTTCCCTGTGTATATCCGTGTCTTATGTTTTATGTTTCTGGTCATCTCATGTGAATCGGGCCCGTTAAACTTTCCTACTCTCAGGACAGTTTGGGAAGATGCAGAGGCCTCTCCCTCGGGAAGACTACTCATTAAGGGAGATATACCTTGGTGGTGAAGGCACCTATGGCCTTGTCGAGGAAATGGAGTATTACTTTGTCCGTATCATGAAAGCCGAAAACCTCTCCCCAAAGGACGTCACTGGAAGCTGTAATCCTTATGTTGAGGTGAGGCTTGGCAGTTACAAGGGCACCACCTCTCATTTTGAGCAGAAGACCGATCTCGAATGGAATCAGGTCTTTGTCTTCCCACGCGACCAGATCCAGGCATCCACCAATATTGAGGTTGTGGTCAAGGACAAGTATGCGGTGAACGATGAGTTCATAGGAATGGTCGAAATTAATCTGGACCAAATTTTAAGACATGTCGGACCGGACGGTGAGCGGTGGTATAGTTTGGAGGATCAGAAGAGGAATAAGGTCGGAGAGCTGAGTTTTACTGTTTGGATCGCAACGCAGACGGATAAGGCATTTCTGGAGGCTAGGCACTTGGATGCTCAAACTGTTTCCGGTGACCGCGTCGTGAACACAGGATCGAAGGTATACCCTTCTCCGAAGCTTTGGTATGTCGATGTTGTTGTTGATCACGCCCAAGACTTGCAGATCGATCTAAAGGCTGGATATCCGGAGATATTTGTTAGAGGAAGAATTGGAAACCAAGATCTCAGAACCAGGAACGCTCAGTGGCGTGATGGGAATCCCTTCTGGTACGAGAGGTTGATGTTTGTAGCAGCCGAACCGTTCGAGGAACACTTGGTTATCAGCGTGGAACGGAGGCTTGGAGTCAACAAAGATGAGTCGCTGGGGAAGACTGATATTATTGTACAGAATGTCGAAAGGAGTTCGGGAATCAAGCCAGTGCCAGCGGTTGAGCAGTGGTATTATCTTCATGTTGACGTGGAGGAGGGCGATCGGAGGAAAAAGGAGGTGACACATGCTAGTCGGATTCTTCTGAGGATATGCTTGAAGGGTGGAGATCATGTTTTTGATGAGGCGCCGCAATATAGCAGCGATCTGAGGCCTTCTGCAGAAGAACTATGGAGGGAAAGCATTGGTACGCTGGAGCTGGGCATTTTGGGTGCCCGGGAGTTGAAGATTATTGACGGGCGGCAAGCTACCAATGCCTATTGCGTCGCCAAGTATGGGCACAAATGGGTCCGTACAAGGACTGTGATAAATAATTCTAATCCAAGATGGAACGAGCAATACGCTTGGGAGGTGTATGATCCACACACCGTTTTTACGGTTGGGGTTTTTGATGACTGTCGCTTACTGGAAGGAGGCGCGGTGGCCGGTCAGGATGGCAGAATTGGGAAGGTAAGAATCCGACTTTCGACTCTGGAGACCGGTCGGGTCTACGCGCATTCATACCCCCTTATAGTCTTAGAACCCTCGGGGTTGACGAAAATGGGGGAACTTCGTCTGGCTGTCCGGTTCGCCTGTTCTTCTATGCTTAGAATGATGCACATGTATACCCAGCCAGTGCCACCAGAGATGCATCATGTGTATCCGTTGTCTCGGATGCAGCTGGATAACTTGAGGCACGCTATCCAGATTATATCCACAACGCTGAGCCGCGCCGAGCCACCTTTAAAGAAAGAGGTGGTGGAGTATATGACGGATGTGGCTTCAAACAATTGGAGCATTCGAAGGAGCAAAGCAACTTTCTTCAGGCTTATGGCTGTCCTCGGTTGTTTCTTTGAGGCCCTCAGGTGGTTTGATCAGATCCGCAACTGGAAGAATCCATGGACGACGGTCGTCATCCACTTGGTCTTCGTCATACTGGTGTTGTATCCGGAACTTATACTTCCAGCGGTGTTCCTCTATCTGTTCCTGGTTAGCGTCTGGAATCGTCGTTTCTGGCCGAGACATCCTCCGCACATGAACGTCCGACTATCTCTAGCGGAGAACCTCGACCCTGATCAGCTGGAGGAGGAATTCGATACAAATCCTACAAGTCAGTCCGCTGATGATGTCGTGAGAACGAGATATGATCGACTAAGGGGTATCATGGGGAGGTTGGATATAGTTTTTGGCTACCTGGCGACGCAGGGCGAGAGGCTGCAGTCCCTGCGGAGCGGGCGAGATCCGAGGGCAACAAATTTATTTACGGTCGTCTGTCTTCTTCTTGCCATCGTTCTCTATTTTAGGCCAAGAATTGTGGCTCTCCTCACAGGGTTGTATGTGATGAGGCACCCGCGCTTCCGCCGGCCGAGGCGTCCCCGGATGCTGTTTAATTTCTTCTGGAGGTTGCCCAACAAAGCAGACATGTTATTTTGACACACGCTTATGGACTTCTCGATCGTCTGTTTGCTTAACAAGTATATTATTCATATTTGACAGCGTGCTCAGTGCCGATATGAAGACTTGGTTGATAAAATGGTGGATCTAATTCATATCTTTTATCTATACTATATCTGCACTTCAAGACTTTCTTTTAATTTCAATTGTAGTTTTACATGTTTTAGAACAGGTTTGCAATCTTTGATTTGTCAAGTGTCCGTATGGAAGAATATTTATAAATTTTCTATAGATCTTATAATATATAGATTAAGTAAAACCAAAATAATGGATGATCGTCTTCATGGATGATGATCATGTACAAAGCCAACAGTTGTTAGCACAGTTTCATTTAGAACCATCAATCTAATTAATTAATCCACTAATACTGAGTTGAGATTGATTATGCTGGTTTGTTAATTTAGACTTGGATGGAACTAACCGTGAGTCTTTAAACCAGCCTCAGGCTAAGTTCCATCATGTTTTAACCAAACTTACTTGAGGAGGACATCCCAGATGTAAGTTAAAGCAAGATGGATGGCGTTTACCTAAAAAAGGAAGATGGAAGGCGACATGAGCTCAGGTTCAATTCAAAGCGCATCATCAGATTCCCCACTTCTGTCCAAAAATTTGGCCACCAATTAAGCATAGGGTTCAACATAGGCCGGAAAAAGATGATTTAGCAGGCTTATGGATTATAATTTAAACTTGATTATAATCTCATGTGATGCATGGAATACGAGGCTTGGAAAAAAAAAAAAACAACCGGACCTACAAAACCCTCTAATCTCTCTCAAGTGCTCTCCTTTCCCACACATCTATGAAAAAGATAATGAAATGAAAAAAAAAGAAGCCAAAAAAAATTATCTACACAAGAAAGGTCTTAACCTTAAATTTTTTTTTTCTTCCTCTGTTATGTTACCGTTGATTTTTTTTATGTTTTTTTTTATTTTTTTCTCTATTTTTTCCATCCTCAGCAGGGGTTGATAGTGATATCAGCGGTGTGGATGCCAACAACTGGCTTGGGGGATGCGAGGTAGTGGGGTCGAGGAAAGAGAGGAAGCGGCGGTTGACGGTCCCATCGGAGCACCATGAAATGTTGGTGACGGTGGAGAGGACGGAGATGAAGAAACACATCTTCCACGAGAGCGAAGGGAAGATGGCCTTGTGACAGCGACGGAGATCCTTGTTGTTTTTCCATCCTCAGGAGTCGTAATTGAGTAGGATGCTTGGAGCAGCCGAAACGGCCGAATAAGATTCGACAATGTCTAGGGTTTTGAGCGCGACAGAAAAAGGGCTACATGATAAAAACGATCCATATGTCAAATACAGTAAGCACTAATATATACATGCGACGAATGTAGGCTTTGCCCTAGCAAAGCCTCCGTTTTAATATATATATATATATTTGATATGATTGTCAATCAAATTTTATGTGACATATTTTGTTAGATCATGTCCAGATGTTTAATATTTTATTTTCTGATACAATATATATATGATATAATTAGATAATCAACTTACACATGGTTAAGAACCACAATGGGAAAATAAAAGCCGACCAACAGTTGATGAAAATCTTTGTCTCAATGCAAGCACAAGTGACAATGGGAATCATTCATTTTGATTTTGATCTTGGTTACAAACCAAACATTTTTCAAGGGATATGGCCATTCCAATTCTCATTCTAATCATTCTGATTTTGATTTTGATTTCGGTCATGAACCAAAGGCATCATAATAATTGCGAGGCTTTCATAAAGTCGATACGACAGCGTATATTGTACATCAAGGCAAAATTGTTTACTAGCCTTTCTTTGGACCATATATTACTCATAAGTTCTCCGTTTAATGTTGAATATCTCATATTAGCCAACGGTGTATATTGGGGAAACATTATTTCCCCATCTTCTTTTCAACCAGAAATTACTTCTTAGTATGAAATGGATGGTTGTTTGATTTGTTGAGGAAAATTATATAGGAATCCTTTGTTTCATTATGACTACTTATAAATCATTCTTCAAGCATAAAAAAGGATAATTTATGTTCGTAATCCCTAACTAAGTCGAATTTTTTTAAGTAGTCCGTAAACTATAAAATCTTAAACTTAAATCCTTCAAATTTCTGAACCCTTTTAATATTGCCTCCGTGGTGGATTCTAACCGTTTTCTCTCAAAAAAATTTGATGTAGCAAAATTCGATGCAGATATGACAAAAAATAATATTTTATTATTATTTTTAATTTTTTTGTCCTTCTTCTTCTTCTCTTTGTCCTTTCCCCCCACCGGCCTGCCCCTCCGGTCCCCCTCTCTGGCATCCAAGGCTTCTGCCCCATCCCAGCACACCCTCGCCCACTCCAATGCCGGTGGGTTGTGCACTGGTGCCCCCTCGGCCCCGCCCCATCGCACCCTGCCTTCAGATCGACCGCCCCTCACCCTCCACCACTGCCCCCCTTTCTCCTCTCTCACCTCTCATCGAGCCCCCTTCCTGCCACTGCCAACATCTCCGATCGACAGAGACCCCCCGACCCTCGCTCCCTCGACTGCGTGCCTCCTTTCCCCGCCCCCTGCCTCCCATCCCTGCTCTCCTCACCATCACCTCCCACTAGTCTGTGCTGTCATCCTCCTCCCCATCATCACCGACGTCGGCCTTCTCCTCCTCCTCTCTCAGGTGCTTTTCTTCCATAGATCTCTGAAAATGATAAAGAAATGAAGAAAAAAAAAGAAAATATCCAACACAAAACCCCAGCGATCGTTTAAGCTTCCCTGTTCCGTCGCTCCAAGCCTCTCACCTTGTTAAGCCGGTGGGGTGGGGGTGTAGAACCCACCAATAGTGACGGGGTGGGGGGACGGGGTGGGGTGCGCTAGAGAGTGGAACCGTGGGGGCACACATGTTAGATGTATGTCTTAGAAGCCAATACGGCTAACACATTGTAATAAATCTAGGATACAATTTTATATTGATATAATTTTATATTTAAAATATTTATTTGATCAATAAAGGATAAGTTTTATTTTCATTCAAATATGATGCGTCCTTAAATCATCCATGAAATTAATATTTTCGATATATGTTCTCAAGATGTTGAGAATTAGAAGCATATATATAATTTCTAAATGCTCTCAATCATAGTATCATCATTAGGACGGTGATCGATCTGGATAGATTGACGTACAGATCACTTCTTTCGAGATAAATGAGTCTCTGATCTATAGTGTAGAGACACTGAGCGACGAGTGTGGATAGTTGTTAGAAAAAACTAGTACTGAGCATGATCATACGAGAGATCACTTAAATTTCTATTCGATCGTCAGTGATCATCTCGATACTGTAGTTGTATAAATAGTCTATTAATCTGTGATGGCATGGTTGCTCGCAGTGTGTCTGCTGTAGTTTGACGGACACATAAACATGATCTCGATGAGTCTTTATAGTGGATGTTGGCGACAGTTGGTCTGCTGTAGAAGTAGAGGCGTATCTAGATAGAATCTATCGATCTTGATAGAAAGAAATAGTCCTAAGAGATTTGAGAGGCTAAGTCTGAGAGTCTGTGACCATAGCAGTGTGGTTAATGGAAAAGAGTTTTAATGAGGATCACAATTGGACTTAAGCTAATCGAATCTATCATATGACTGATAATGAGATTTGATGATTTATCCATGATCTGCCATCTAGTTGGGACTCACGATAGAGAGATTGAATCATTTATGAACTATACCTTGAGGTTCTATTTTGATTCTATTAGGTTGCCACTACATACTACTAGGTGTCACTGGTGGATTGTGAGAGCTTACTAGGATTGCTCAGGATTAATAATCTTTGATGAGTTAAAATGAAATCGTTCCGACTCATTGAAAATAGTTTCAATGATGTTATGATGGAGATCATGGTATATCTCATTATCAGATAGAATTGAATCTATGGGGTCATACAACAAAGAGATTAGATCTGGAATAAGCAATTGGATTTATGAAGTTTTAATTAGATTTAGAGAAATCCTATTAGATTCAGGATAATCTTGCTAGCACATGGTTGAACCTATTTTTTTTTTATTTGAATTATTTATTTGATAAGATTAATTTGAGTTAATTACCTGCTTATAACTTAAATGAATTAGATTCATTGGGCTCCAATTGTTGGATGCCTAAGGTTTTGGATTATATGCATTAAGGGTTCAAATCCTTAATCAAATTTCTTGATTGTTTGCACGGGGCACCACTTGATTTGATCAAGTTGGACGTGCCCACTTGATTGAGGGCGTAGAGGACCAACTAGGGGGTGTCCCAAATCCCCATATGACGTGTGAGGGAGTGGGCTAAAGGGCACCAAGTGTTGGCACCTCATGGATCTTCTAAAGGGGGTAAAAAATCTAAAGCTATAAGGATTCCTAATGCAACTAGGACTTGTATTGAGGGGCTATTTGGTTTTGAATAGGATTCAAACCTTTTGCCTATTTAAAATGCCCTTCTCTAAAACTCTTATGATCAGAATTTCAGAAGTCTTCATGCCTCCTAAGAGCTCCCCACACCTCCCTCTCTTCTCCCTCTTGATTCCAATGCCCAAAAGGGGTTGGGCGTCCATCATCTCCACGCCCAAGGAAGCTTGGGTGGTACTTCTTTGGGACTGATTTCTAGAGCTTGGTTGCTACATAACTAAGGAAAGGAGAGAAAGAAAAGAAAAGAAAAAAAAGATTAAGGAAAGAATCAAAGAGTTGATCGCGATCCAGACTTCGTTTAGATTTACAGGGTGATCGTTCTTGGAAAAGAAAGATCAACATCAAAGAGGACTATTCCAGGTTGATTCTAAGTAGATACCTATAGAGGTCAGACACTTGCATGGCTAAAGAAGAACCTACCTTCTTTCAGATCCAGATTTGAAGAAAGAAATTGCGAATAGGTATGTAATTCGATCACATATTTAATTTCAGCATAAAATTCAGCACGTGTTTAATTTCAATATATGAAGTAGATCTATGTGTTCTTTATTTTATGCATGTATGATTTAGATTAAAAAGTATTTTAATCTTTTATTATATTGCATTATTTAGAAAAAAAAAATTTGAACTACACATGCATGCCCCTACACAAAATTCCAACAACACAAGGGCGGTGGGGCAGGGCCGAGAGGGGGCACTAGCGCACAACCCATCGATGCCAGGGTGGGTGGGGTGTAGTTGGAGGGGGTGCGGCAGGACGAGCGTCGGGGGTCGGTGGGTGGGGGGGTGGGGTGCGGCGGGAGTGCGGGCGGAGGGGTTGATCGGGAGGAAGGAGAAGACTCCTGTTCTTCATTCTTTTTTTGGATGCTTTGTGATTCGTGCCTGGGCAAAAAAAAATGAAAAAATAAAAAAAATAATAATATATTATTTTTTATCATGTCTGTACCAAATTTTGTCACATCAAATTTTCGATGAGAAAAAATGGTCGGAATCCATCCCAGGAGCAACATTAAAAGGGTTCAGATAGTTAAGGACTTAAATTTAGGATTTTATAGTTTATAGATCACTTTAAAAAATTCGATTTAGTTTAGGGTCTACAAATATAGTTTACCTTTAAATTTACAAACCGGATGAATTTGAAGTAAGATAATGTTGCATTTAGAAATGTGAAGGAAGTGCCTCGTTATAATGTGAAAGAAATTTCTATGGGAGAATTAGAAATATAAAATATAAACTGTTGGGTATAAAATATCCCCAGCCGAAGTCTTCCACAGAATCGACGGCTCCACCAACAAGGCCAACCTCAAAGGGTCTCCGCCCGGACTCCCACGGGATACGGGCTTCATCCTCGACGACCAACAACTTCAGCTACAAGACAGCTCCGCCTAGACTCCTACGGGAGCCGGGCCCCGCCGACGATTCCAACGGCTGCAGACAGACTGCGTCCGGACTCCTACGGGAGCCGGACTCTGCCGACAACTTCAGCAACAAGTGTACTCCGTCCGAACTCTTACGGGAGCCGGGCTCCGACCTCAACATCAACTGCTGGTAAGCCCCGTCCAGACTCCTACGGGAGCCGGACTTCACCTTTAACTTTGATTGCAGGGAGACTTCGCCCGGACTCCTACGGGAGCCGAACTTCGTCCCCAACTCCAACGGCTGCAGACAGACTGCGTCCGGACTCCTACGGGAGCCGAGCTCCGCCGACAACATCAGCAACAAGTGTACTCCGCCCGAACTCTTACGGGAGCCGGACTCCAACCTCAACGTCAACTGCTGGCAAGCCCCATCCGGACTCCTACGGGAGCCAGACTTCACCTTTAACTTTGATTGCAGGGAGACTTCGCCCGGACTCCTACGGGAGCCGAGCTCCGCCGACAACTTTAGTAACAAGTGTACTCCGTCCGGACTCTTACGGGAGTCGGACTCCGACCTCAACGTCAGTTGCTGGTGGGCCTCATCCGGACTCCGACGGGAGCCGGACTTCGTCTTTAACCTTGATTGCAGGAGAACTTCGCCCAGACTCCTACGGGAGCCGAACTTCGTCCTCGACTCCAAACAGACCTCGTCCGGACTCCTACGGGAGCCGGACTCCGCAACCGATTTTGATTACAGGGGACTCCATCTGGACTCCTACAGGAGCCGGGCTCCGCCCGTAACTTTAGATCCAAGAGGGTTCCTCCCGGATTCCCAAGAAAGTCGGGCTCCACCCACGACCCCAACCGCAAGGAGGACTCCGCCCAGATCTCTATAGAGGCCGGACTCCGATCACTGCCGAGCTGCAACCGACAGATCCGCGCCCCCAGACAGGTCACAATAATAACCATGATCCTGTTCCTGTAACGGATTCCGCGCGGCTCCATCACTCCCTGCGGCAGACCCACTACTCTCTGACAGGCTGTGACAACGGCCACGATTCTGCTCCGCTCCCTGCGGCAGGAGCTGCGCGACTCCACTACTCCCTGACAGTTAGCGGCAACGGACGTCGCTCCACTACCTGCAACGGGCTCTATGTGGCAGGCCATAGCAATAGCCACGAGTCACCTCCACTACTCCCTGGCAACTAGCGGCAACGGACACCGCTCCACTACCTGCAACGGGCTCCACGTGGCAGGCCATAGCAATAGCCACGAGTCTCCTCCACTACCCTTCGCAATAAATTCTCCTGACCATGGGCGGCTCACTGCCAGACGGTTACGAACGTCACCATCGATCCGTTGCCTCCTCCGCCTATAAAAGGGGGGACCCAGATACGTTATTCTCTAAGCTCATTTCTTATCTCAAAACTCTGCTAAATTCTCCGTTCGAGCACTCCATTCTTGTTGAGACAGAGAACTGACTTGAGCGTTGGAGGGACTTGCCGGAGCAACCCCACCTCCGGTTTAGACTTTCTTTGCAGGTCCCGACGGCGACCGCGGCTTCCCCGACTCCAGCTTCTCCGGCGCAAGCAGATTTTTGCACCAACAGGATTGGCGCTAGAGGAAGGGCTTGTGTCTTCGTAGTACCCTTGTTCTTAAAGGAGCGCTCAACGGATCCGCTTCCGACCATCTTTTTCGGCGCCCAATCCTCCTTCCCTCATCTGATGCCCTCTCACGAGGTCTCTGCACAACTACCTCCGACTATGGTCACCAATAAGGGGTGGCCGGATGACTGGTCTCCGTCGGATTTCATCAACGTCATCTCGGGGGAATCCCGGCGGGAGGCAATCAGCGTACCAGCTGCATCCCCCAAGCGACAAAAAGTTGAAGAACCCATAACCTTCACTGAAGTGGACATCCAGGGAGTCCAATTCCCTCATAACGACGCGGTCGTAGTTTCCTAGAACATAGCAAATTACGACGTTCGTCGCATTCTCGTCGACAACGGGAGTTTGGCCGACATCCTGTTCTACAATGCCTTTTCGAGAATGGCCACTCTTAGCGGTCACCTGAGATCGATTTGCTCCCCCTTGATAGGGTTCACCGGTGACGCCGTTCCAACGGAGGGAATGATAGCTCTGACTGTGACCGCGGGTCAGTATCCAAAGCAGTCCCGAGCTTTGGTGAATTTTCTGGTGGTAAAGGCGCCATCTGCCTACAATGCAATCCTTGGCCGACCCGGCCTCAATGCCCTCAGCGCTGTTGTTTCAACCTATCATTTGAAATTGAAGTTCCCCACCGACCAGGGGATCGGAGAAGTCCGGGGAGACCAAGCCCTGGCCAGACGTTGCTACAATATCGCCTTGCAAAGGAGCGATCAAGCGGACCTCTGTCCGATCGATGGGTTGGATGCTCGCGATGACCTCACTGAAGAGAGGGGCGGTCCTATCGAAGACCTAATACCAATCCCTTTGAATGATGGGAACACGGAGCATGTGGTGTTAATTGGCTCCAACCTGGGGGAAGAGATGCGGGCGCGTCTCGTAGATTTCCTCCGAAGGAATGCGGACGTTTTCGCATGGGTCCCGGCGGATATGCCGGGGATCGACACAGAAGTCATGGAACATCATCTGGCGGTCGACCCTAAACATCGGCCTACAAAAGAAAAAATCTAGAATCATGCCCCAGAGAGGCAGAAGGCGATAGCCGAGGAAGTAGATAAGCTTCTCAAGGCCGGATTTATTAAGGAAGTCAATTATCCTGAGTAGATCTCCAATGTTGTTTTGGTCAAGAAAGCAAACGGCAAGTGGAGGATGTGTATCGACTTCAAAAAGCTGAATAAGGCTTGTCCAAAGGACAGCTACCCCCTTCCCAGAATCGACCAACTGGTGGACGCTACTTCAGGCCATGAGCTCCTAACTTTTATGGACGCGTTCTCCGGCTATAACCAGATTAGAATGGCATCGAAAGATGAAGAAAAGACAGCTTTCATCACTAATCGCGACCTTTACTGCTACAGGGTCATGCCGTTCGGCCTCAAGAATGCGGGCGCCACCTATCAACGACCGGTGAATAAAATCTTCAAAGAGCAGATCGGCCGAAACATGAAGGTTTACGTGGACGATATGCTTGTAAAAAGCAGGTCTTCCAGAAATCATGTCGCCGACCTCGAGGAAACCTTTGGCGCTCTTCGAAGGTATAGAATGAAGCTGAACCCGACCAAATGTGCTTTTGGGATAACCTCAGGAAAGTTCCTGGGCTTCATGGTATCGGGGCGCGGGATTGAGGCCAATCCAGAGAAAATTCACGCCATCCAAGAGATGACCGCCCCAAGGTCGATCAAGGAGGTTCAGTGCCTCACGAGAAGGATTGCGGCTCTTAATCGCTTTGTCACGAGGTCGGCCGAACGATGTTTGCCCTTCTTTCAAACCCTCAAGCAGCCGAAGAACTTCTGTTGGACCTCTGAATGCAAACAGGCATTCGAAGAATTAAAAGGCTACCTTAGCTCACTCCCACTCCTGGCGAAGCCCGAACCTGGGGAGGAACTATTTTTGTACCTGACAGTCTCTCCCATAGCCCTCGCAGCTGTCCTTGTCAAAGAAGAAATGAAAGTCCAGCGATCGGTCTACTACATTAGCCGTGCGCTGAGGGACGCCGAGACCAGGTATACTAAATTAGAAAAATTGACCTACGCCTTGTTGATTGCAGCTCGAAGACTCCGACCTTACTTTCAAGGGCACACGGTGACGCTACTCACCGATCAACCGATCAAGGCGGTTTTGCACCGAGCTGATACCTCTGGAAGAATGGTAAAATGGGCAATCGAGCTCATAGAATTCGACATCAACTACAAACCTAGGCCAGCAATAAAGGCCCAAATATTGGTAGATTTCATAGTAGAGTGCACCATCCCCGAGGAGGCCGAACCTGAGCAAAGCAAAGTTGACGACCTGAAGACTCAACCGAACTCCCCCAACGAAGAAGCCAGTCCCTCCGATTGCTTTTGGACCCTCTATGTGGACGGATCTTCCAACATGGCAGGCGCGGGTGCAGGCCTGATCTTGGTCAGCCCGGAGGGAGTCGTCGCGGAGTACGCTCTGCGTTTCGAGTTTCCCGCAACAAACAATGGAGCGGAATATGAAGCTCTGATTGCAGGATTAAGGTTCGCCGAAAAGCTTGGAATATGTCAACTCCGGGTGCACAGCGACTCCCAACTTGTGGTGGGACAAGTCAGCGGGAGCTATGAAGCACGGAAGGACAGTATGGCCAAATATCTTGAGAAAGTGAAGGAGTTCACCCCCACCTTTAGCAGTTTCGACATCAGACAGATTCCAAAGTCGGAGAATACCAGAGCCGATCTTCTTTCCAAGCTGGCGACATCGGCTCCGGTCGAATTGCCCAAAGGCGTCCTCTTTGAAGTTCTAAAATATCCGAGTACAGAAGAACCGCGGCCCGTAATGGAGATCGACCACGAGCCCAGCTGGGTCGACCCACTGATAACCTATCTTAGAGATGGAGTTCTCCCCCAGGATGCGAAAGAAGCCCGAAAACTCCGAAATCAAGCCTCCCGATACATCCTTTGTGAGGGTAAATTATACAAAAGATCATACTCCTTGCCCCTCTTAAGGTGTCTCCGGCCCTCAGAAGCTGACTACGCTTTATGGAAAGTACACGAGGGGGCTTGCGGAAACCATTTGGGTGCCAGATCTTTATCCCACAAGCTACTCTGCCAAGGGTATTACTGGTCAACAATGCATCATGATTCGATTGAATATGTCAAAAAGTCAAAAAGTGTGATCGATGCCAGAGATACGCCAACGTCCAGAGACAACCCGCTACCGAGCTCGCACCTTTGAGTGCCCCATGGCCTTTTGCACAATGGGGGATGGATATTCTCGGCCCCTTTCCCATGGCGTCTGGGCAAAAGAAGTTCCTCCTTGTAGCGATCGACTACTTCACCAAATGGGTCGAGGTCGAACCACTAGCAAAAATCACAGAAGCAAAAGTACAAGATTTCGTTTGGAAGTCAATTGTGTGCAGGTTCGGTCTGCCTAGAACCCTAATCACTGATAACGGACGGCAGTTCGCGGGAGCAAGATTCACCGAATTCTGTGAAGATCTAAACATCTCCCACAACTTCACATCAGTAGCCCACCCTCAGGCAAACGGCGAAGCTGAGGTAACTAACAGAACCCTGTTGCAGGGAATTAAGACAAGGCTTGAAAAAGCAAAAGAAACTTGGGCGGACGAGCTTTATTATGTGCTATGAGCGTATCGAACCATCCAGAGGTTACCTACAGGGGAGACTCCCTTTGCTTTAGCCTTCGGTACGGAAGCCGTCATCCCGATCGAGCTTAAACTCCCGTCGGCACGAGTCGTGACATTCGATGAACCCCAAAATGCACAAAGTCTCAGAGCCAACCTTGACCTGCTAGAAGAAAGGTGGGAGATTGCTCAGGTTCGAATGGCAGCCTACAGACAGAAAGTTGCCAGATATTACAACACCCGGGTCAAGAACAAAGCCTTTAAAGTAGGAGATCTGGTGCTTCGACGAGCTGCTGTCTCGCAACCTCAGGATCAGGGGAAGCTCGCCCCGAACTGGGAGGGACCTTATGAGGTCAAAGAAGTAGTTCGGCCCGAAACTTATTATCTCAAGGAGCTCGGAGGAGCCGACCTACCGCGACCGTGGAGCTCAGAAAACTTACGGATGTACTACCAGTAACTTCGTTTTAGTCGAAAACCGCATACCCATGTGTCTTTAGACAATTCAAGCAAACTGTGTCAAAAATAAAAGGGCAATCTCATAAAGTTGAAGGCCCGATTTCTTTTAGACCGGATGAGGGGAGAGGCCCTACAATGCCTATATGTGCCCCCACAGTCCTGTTAGGGACAGGAGGAGAACCTCGCCCTAACTTGAGCAAAGTCAAAGGCTCGGTTCTTTTAGACCGGATGGGGGGAGAGGCCCTACAACGCCCACATGTGCCCCCACAGCCCTGTTAGGGACAGGAGGAGGACCTCGCCCTAACTTGAGCAAAGTCGAAGGCCCAGTTCTTTTAGACCGGATGGGGGGAGAGGCCTTACAACGCTCTAATGTGCCCCCACAGCCATGTCAGGAACAGGAGGAGAACCTCGTCCTGACATGAGCAAAGTCGAAGATCCGGTTCTTTTAGACCGGATGGGGGAGAGGCCTTACAACACCCTAATGTGCCCCCACAGCCATGTCAGGAACAGGAGGAGAACCCCGTCCTGACATGAGCAAAGTCGAAGGCCCGGTTTTTTTAGACCGGATGGGGGAGAGGCCTTACAGCGCCCTAACGCGCCCCCACAAGCCAGGCTGATAAACAGAGAAAAACCTCATGCCAACTCGAGCAAAATGAAAGGTCCGGACTCCTACGAGAGCCGGGTTCCAACGACAAAGAAGACTTCACCCGGACTCCTACGGGAGCCGGGTTCCAACGACAAAGAAAACTTCATCCGGACTCCTACGGGAGCCGGGTTCCAACGACAAAGAAAACTTCACCCGGACTCCTACGGGAGCCAGGCTCCATCGCCGACATCAGCTACAGGATAACCCCGCCCGGACTCCTACGGGAGCCGGGCTCCGCTGACAACAGCAACTGCCGATAGGCCTTGTCCAGACCCCTACGGGACCCAAATTTTGCCTACGACTTTGATTGCAGGAAGACTTCGCCCTGACCCCTACGAGAGCCAGGCTACTCCAACTTCAGGAGGGCTTCTCCGTTCGGACTCCCAAAGGAGCCGAACTTAGCTCCGACTTCAGCGGAGAAAAAACCCAAGCAAAAAAGGAAAGCAAACAGTGCCCGAAGGCAACGGAAGCTCGAATCTCCAAACTCAAGGCCTGGGAGGGACCTCGGGCCCGAAGGGCTCCAAGCGAACCTGCAACCGTCGATGGAATGACAATCGGGTATCTTCGAACGGCGTAAGAACTGAAAAGTAGCTCGGCAAATGACAACCCCACATGAACAGAAGAGGTCGTCGATGACCTTGGGACGATGCGAAAAAGAAAAGAAGAAGAGGAGAAGTTCGACAGACAACTATTTAATGCGAGATGCAGACGAGGTAACAAAATCTCTTTTTCATTCAACAAGAGTATACGTTACAGGACCCGGTGGGTCAGAAAAAAAGAAGAAGAAGAAAGAAGAAGAAGATACACGTCATCGCAAGCCTCGCAAACACGGTTCGGGAAGGGTGAACCGGAGGCCGCTCCGAGCTGCGAGCTCCTCTTCCCGTCTCTATCCTTCTCAGTTGTGTTCTCCAGTGCGTGTAACAGCTCTCGCCCCATCTCACCTCATTCTGTCTCCGAAGTCCCAACCCTAGCGAGAAAAGGGTGGGATAGATCTCCGGAGGCGGTAGTAGCGAAGACCTGTTTCAAGAAGAACCGGAATCACCTTGGAAGTGGTAGCAACGCCAGAGATGTGCCTCATCTCCGAATGCTCCACGACAGCCGCCACCCAAAATGCTCCGGCAAGGTCGGCATGCGCTACTTCCACCGTCCTCGCAACAAGTTCCACTGCCCCACCGTCGACGCCGACCGCCTTCGGTCCCTCGGCCCCGACGGCGTCAAGGATCCCGTCATGGCTTATGACGGTCGCTCTGCCCTCTTGATCGGTATCACCCCACCTTGCTACTCCAAAATTTATGGACAGAATAACTTCACCGACAACCCCCGTTATTAAACCCCTGTTGTTGAAGAAATTCTTCCCTGAGCCCCCTTTAAAACGATGGAGATTCTCACCGGCCGCCGTTCTCCTCCTCACCTTCCTCCAAGCCCTAGAAATCCCCTCAAGAACAGCCTCCGGGGTAGAGGACATGATGTAGAAACCCTCAGAGAAGAATTGGGGGGCTGAAGAAGGCAAGGACTGGTGCGAGGGAAGCAGCTGAGGAGCAAGACTCTCAAGCGAAAGAAAGGCACCAGGATGAAGCCATGAAGGGATTAAGGGATTAGGGGGTTTAAATAGCCGGCGGATCCTGGCGCAGTTATGGCGGTGGGTGCTCCTGGACCAACTGGTGCATGCCACGTGTCGCGCCTGTCCCCCTCATCGCTATCGAGGGTTGACCGTTCGTAAATTCTTGTGGCACGGTGCTTGGGATCGCGTTCCGACGGGGGTTCCGAAAAGACTCTCCAGGTCACCTTCACCGGGAAGCGGGCTCTGACGTACGCACATTAAGTGCTAAAATATCTGGGGGCGGCGGTACACTGGATTCGAAGGGACAGCTTCGGCTATGTTCATCTCTCTGTACTTCCTTCGCTCGAAATTCGAACTCGAAAGTAGGGGGACTGGTGTTGGGTATAAAATATCCCCAGCCGAAGTCCTCCACAGAATCGATGGCTCCACCAACAAGGCCAACCTCAAAGGGTCTCCGCCCGGACTCCCATGGGATACGGGCTTCATCCTCGACGACCAACAACTTCAGCTACAAGACAGCTCCGCCCAGACTCTTACGGGAGCCGGGCCCCGCCAATGATTCCAACGGCTGCAGACAGACTGCGTCCGGACTCCTACGGGAGCCGGACTCCGCCGACAACTTCAGCAACAAGTGTACTCCACCCGAACTCTTACGGGAGTCGGGCTCCGACCTCAACGTCAACTGCTGGTAAGCCCCGTCCGGACTCCTACGGGAGCCGGACTTCACCTTTAACTTTGATTGCAGGGAGACTTCGCCCGGACTCCTACGGGAGCCGAACTTCGTCCCCGACTCCAACGGCTGCAGACAGACTGCGTCCGGACTCCTACGGGAGCCGAGCTCCACCGACAACTTCAGCAACAAGTGTACTCCGCCCGAACTCTTACGGGAGTCGGGCTCCGACCTCAACGTCAACTGCTGGTAAGCCCCGTCCGGACTCCTACGGGAGCCGGACTTCACCTTTAACTTTGATTGCAGGGAGACTTCGTCCGGACTCCTACGGGAGCCGAACTTCGTCCCCGACTCCAACGGCTGCAGACAGACTACGTCCGAACTCCTACGGGAGCCGAGCTCCGCCGACAACTTCAGTAACAAGTGTACTCCACCCGGACTCTTACGGGAGCCGGACTCCGACCTCAGCGTCAGTTGCTGGTGGGCCTCGTCCGGACTCCGACGGGAGCCGGACTTCGCCTTTAACCTTGATTGCAGGAGAACTTCGCCCGGACTCCTACGGGAGCCGAACTTCGTCCTCGACTCCAAACAGACCTCGTCCGGACTCCTACGGGAGCCGGACTCCGCATTCGATTTTGATTACAGGGGACTCCGTCCGGACTCCTACAGGAGCCGGGCTCCACCCGCAACTTTAGATCCAAGAGGGTTCCTCCCGGATTCCCAAGGAAGCCGGGCTCCACCCACGACCCCAACCGCAAGGAGGACTCCGCCCAGACCTCTATAGAGGCCGGACTCCGATCACTGCCGAGCTGCAACCGGCAGATCCGCGCCTCCAGACAGGTCACAATAACAACCATGATCCTGTTCCTGTAACGGATTCCGCGTGGCTCCATCACTCCCTGCGGCGGACCCACTACTCTCTGACAGGCTGTGACAACGGCCATGATTCTGCTCCGCTCCCTGCGGCAGGAGCTGCGCGACTCCACTACTCTCTGACAGTTAGCGGCAACGGACGCCGCTCCACTACCTGCAACGGGCTCTACGTGGCAGGCCATAGCAATAGCCACGAGTCGCCTCCACTACTCCCTGGCAGCTAGCGGCAACGGACGCCGCTCCACTACCTGCAACGGGCTCCACGTGGCAGGCCATAGCAATAGCCACGAGTCTCCTCCACTACCCTTCGCAATAAATTCTCCTAACCATGGGCGGCTCACTGCCAGACGGTTACGAACGTCACCATCGATCCGTTGCCTCCTCCGCCTATAAAAGGGGGGACCCAGATACGTTATTCTCTAAGCTCATTTCTTATCTCAAAACTCTGCTAAATTCTCCGTTCGAGCACTCCATTCTTGTTGAGGCAGAGAACTGACTTGAGCGTCGGAGGGTCTTGCCGGAGCAACCCCACCTCCGGTTTAGACTTTCTTTGCAGGTCTCGGCGGTGACCGCGGCTTCCCCGATTCCAGCTTCTCCGACGCAAGCAGATTTTTGCACCAACATAAACATATAGTAATTTTTATCTTAATTAAAATCCTTTTACATGAAGGGTAGAATTGGAACCGGTCCGATTGGGACCCATCATTTTGCGGAGATGGCAAATCATTTGCCAAGTTCGTATGATACGTCCATTGTAATAATGCAAATTTAGCTATGAGACTAATTGTTTCTATCAGTAGATGCTTCTATCTCTCTGTTTTGTTCTTTCTTTCTTTTTTTTTTCCTTTTTTTTTTTTTTTTAAAGGGAGAGAATCATGAGAGGTGCACTAGATAAGATAACGGTTCCTTTTACTAAGGTGGAGTATAAAGCCATCCATATCTTGTATCACATAGGTCCCACTTCCATTGTTACCTAATCCCACCATATCCAATCCTCCTTCAACCTCCCATTAATTTATACATGCACCTCTTCTAATGAAAGATCATCCTGCCTTAGATCTTGCTGCAAATTTACTTTTATTTCAAGAATGAAGCTTCTGCAGTGCAGCACAGCTGACTTGCAGGTCAATCACAATAACTTAAACACAAACCATGCATGTATACAAAACAATAATTAAAAGTATTATACAATTAATAATTCATCCCTGTTCTATCTAAATTTATCTGATCCTCATCCTCCGCTCGCTCTGATTAAGCCGGTCTGAGGACGATCTCCGCTGTCTATCTTCAACATATAAAGCATGATTTCAATCGGCCCAGGCAAACACCAATGGACGCAGTCATTGTACAATGTAAGGTTAGCATTTGGCAGATGGCCATAACAACTAGGATGCCCATCTGGCCTCAGCAACATGACTTTAGTAGTATCCAACAACCTAAACTTGAGACCCTTCTCTCCGCCCTCCCTCTCAGCTGCTTTGAACTCCTCCACTTGTGTCAAATAAAACCGAAGATTGTACCCCTCCAGCCTTATCTCATTGCTTCTAAAAGCCTTCTTCGGATGCAGTCCCCTCCGTTGTTCCACTCACCATTCTCAAAGTGGGCTGGAGCAAAAGTTCTAAGAAATGTCGTATCTCTATAGCCTTTCAGATTGAGCAACGCTTCAAATGTGGTTCTGAAGGCCGTTCGATAGCCATGATACTTGGTGAGATCAGTGATGTTCTCATTTTTACAGTGGAAGCACCCTATAAGGTGGTGGTTGTTCTCGTGGCACATGGCGGGCCGAAAGAACCAGTGTCCGCCGGACACGTTAACGTTGTCGAACTTCTCGATCTTGGTCGTCCAATTTGTATCAGGTTCATCTAAGTAGAGGATGCAGAGGCCAATGAGCGGTGGGCCATTGGGATCAGCATCATGAGAATTCACGAGATGAGAAATTCTTTGTGCACCACGCGCGGTGCAGGATGATTGGCTCACGCGTAGAGTCGGACAGCAGCACGAAAAAAAAAAATTATTTTTGCACGGCCCGTGCGTGAGCCACTCACCACGTGCGGTGCCCGAACACGAGGTGCACAAAGAATTTCTCGAGATATGGCGACCAGATGTGGGCTAGGGTGACGTTGTGGGTGGGGCAGAAATAGCGTCGGGACTGATAATCCCATGTAGTAGGTGAGACATCCACCAAATATGTTACCTGGAAATAGTGGATGAAAGAGGAAGTTACAATCTTACACATTAATTCATGTAATTAATTCAAAATTTTGGTTCCAAACTAGTTGGATATCCTTAAATACCATGGTTCTCCAGGTTACAATATTCATTTATTTTGCATTAAAAAATTCCGAGAAAATTTTCAAAAACATATATACATGTGTTGATATATTATTGGTGATCTGCATGAATCTTGAGGGACGCAAAGCAAATTGCTGGTGGATCCACATATGGTCCCGACCTTGAAATCTATTTGAACCAAGCTTGAAATAGACCATTTGGATAATTTGGGTACACATGGATGGCGTTGGTTCAATGACCATCAGTTGAGGTGATTTGGATTCAAAACTAAGAAAAAGTGTTTTGTACTTAATCCAATAATTAAGTGTTACCATGGATTTTTGTGATAATAAATTATGGATTTTTTGTATACATATCCTCTCAAATGTTATAATTTATGTGAATACCTTCCTAAAATTTATATTTACATATATACCCTCATAAAACACTTATTTTATATATATGTCCTTTTTTTTGCATATGTATCCATATTATCTAACATCATTAAGAAATTAACAGCTTAAAATTGAAATAACTAAAATATCCTAAATGGATATAATGCAAAAAGAAATATTGATAAGGATATACATGCAAATAGTAATATTTGCAAGGATATTCATGCTATTTAATATATTTATGAGAATATACTCATAAAAAATTTTTAATTTTATTTTTATCTATTTCAACTTATTTAAACATTTAGAACAATTTAGTGCTTGCTCATTAATATTTTCATACAAAAATGTTGCTCAGAAAAAGATCAATTCGATGATTAGATAATAAAAATAGTTTTGATATTAGAAAGAAGGGAAGTTCAACTGTTCGGATAAGTTTCTAGCGAGACCTATTAACTTATTATCCATTTTTTAAGTAAAAACATAGTTATATCATTTTTTTTTAATTTCAATTTGAATCAACATAATTTTAGCTAATGACATCAGCTAAATTGCTTTGTCAAAGATATTCATGCAAAAATAATATTTTATAAGGGTATGCATTTAAATATCAATTTTGAAAGGATATTTATATAAATCTAATATTTAGGAGGTATTCACATAAAAGATTTAAAGAGTTTTTTTACATATATACCATCATAACCATATGAGATTACATGAATATCCATCAATTATTATTTACATATATACCCATATAAATACTTCTTTTTATATGTGTTATCATTAAAGGTATTTTAGTCATTTCAATTTTAAAGTACCAATTTCTTAATGACATTAGATGGTTTGAATACATGGATCCCAAAAAAAAAAAAAATAGAAGGACATGCACACAAAATAAGTATTTATAAGTACCCATATACAAATATCAATTTTAGAAGAATATTCATATAAATTCTAATGTTTAGAGGGTACGGACGTTAAAGACCCATAAATTATTTATATTTCAACCTAGTTGAGTTTATATTGTGCACTCTAGCCTAATGAAGTTTCTCGGATCCGGTCTAAGTGGGCTTTGAGTTTAGGTTTCGAAATCTAGTTCATTCATTTTGGTGAGTCGAGTAAGACGGGGTTTGATTTCTCATTATATTTGGTCACATCTAGGTTTTAGACATCCAAACTACATTATTATTATTATTATTATTATTTTGTTTTAGACCCAAATTTGCTAGACTTTGATTCAACTTTTTGTTATTCATTTGGGATCCAAACCACAATCTATGGATCCGGAATCAGCTCTATTTAGATCAAGTTCCACTCTTACTGGGACTATCATTTAAAATGTCGAATATATGATGGTAACAATTGCTAATGACATACACCCAGAGAATCTTACATCAAAAAGAACAAACACCTAGAGAACCAGTACTGGATTCTAAAACGAAACCTGGAAAGGTGCACTCCCTTGACTAAAGCCATGTTTGCATGTCACAATTATGTGAGAGTATTAGATTTCCCTTATCTTGCATTATCATGATGTTGGTTAAAATGTCTGGTTTAAGCGATTCCTAGCCATCATTTTTAAAATTCCAATGGCTAGCTCTCTATAGGGCTCCACATGAAAGAAATATGTGGAAATGGAATCGTACATTTTTGAAAGGGGCCACCTAGCCGTCCAACTCTATTAGCTGTGGATTAACCTGTATTTTGATCCATGATTCTTTAATAAGGCCACCAAATTTGGTAGCACACTATCATACTTGATGTGATTATCTGTGATAGAAGCGCATGACCTTAGGTATGGAATGGTTGGATAAGTATGTCAGAGAAGAGCTCTGCCATTGGTAGTAGCATGCAATTGACGGATACTATTGTTGTATAACTAAAAGATAGATGGAATGGCTACCACACAATTAGACGGAAGCCAAAGCTGGAAGTCCAAATTTTTAAACATTGGCATTGTAACACGAAAGATCAACCAAACCCACCAGATGCCCTAATGTTTGACAAATGTATCCCAAGAGACATGACCAAGACCGTGATTGCAGCTGGTCCAAGTCAACGCACTATTTGCATCTTTCACTAGATAAGGAGAAATTGTTTCAAGAAAACAACAAATACTAGATACCATATAATAAACCATTGAAATCCTCAAAGCATGACCTCTTGGAATATATATATATTATATATATATATTTGTATGTACGAACAACATTTATTTGGTTTAAACACTTACAACTATTGTTAAATTACGCTTTAGAAAGGTTGTTCATTGCATGAACATTTAATATGGAAATTCGTTTGGATACTTCTGATGTTGCACTTTATGGACAATAATTTGGATAATGAATAATGATGACAGCGGCTTGTGTTAATAATATTGTGAATGTTATGTATATGAATCATGAATGACTAAAAATTCAGTTGGACACGTAACTTTTCATCTTGATCAGGATGAAACGTAAAGAAACTCCACAGCCATGTTTGGATCAATGTCGAACCTCATTGACTTACCTCAGGAACTCGGCAAATCCTTTGGGATTCTTTGCTTGCTAAATGACCACTTAGAAAGTTTTCCACGCATGTAGTGCATCACAATATTTGACAAATAATTATGACTAAATGTAGAGGTGGTCGTCGGGCTCGGCCGCCCTAGGCTGCCCATGGGCCAGCTCAACCTGACACAAACTGAACCGTGCCTGACATGGCCCATCAAGTATTGTAGTGGGCTGTGCTAAGGCATGGCCGAATACTAAGGATCGGGCTAAGCTGGGGGTTTGGTGGCCCGCGGCCTAACTTGGCACGATCCTTTAGGGTTTGGGCTGGCACGGCTCATCGTGTCAGGCACGACACGCACGTGCCAGGCCCGATATGACCAGCGTGCCAGCTAAGCACGACCCATTTGGTATGGGTTTTTTAAAATTTTTATTTTAAAAAATAATTTTTATAAAATAAAACAGGTTGGGATCTGGAGGATAAAAAAAAAAAAAAAAGATATTATTTTTTTGTAAAATAAAAACCATCTTGTATGGATATTTTTGTGCATATATTTTATGCACATAAAGTTGATATTAATCTATAATATTATAATTGACTGCAGCCATGAGCTATTGTCAAATCTCTAATGAGCAAACAAAGAATGTCACTTTTCTTCTCTCCATATATATATCTCTCCATGTGGACCTCAACACCACCGCCTCAGAAAATATTCCCCAATCCTATTCCACTCCTAGCCACCATGGTCTTCCCCTCAAACTACCACCTACCAATTGCTCCCACCCTCAAAATCCTGCTAGGGTTTCTCCCCATCCTCTCCTTCTCCTTAGCCTTCGTCGAGACTAATCTCTCTAATGCTCCCAATGCCTACGATCTCCTCGAGAGCTTCGATTTCTTCAAAAAAATTCTCCCACAAAGAGTACAGCGAAGAAAGTAGAGCCGACAAAATAGAGTCGGAAGAGCTACCTCTTGAACTCCGACCTCTAAAAGGAGAACGCTTTCTCTCTTGTATAACTCTTAAATTGCTAAACTATATATAATTGCTACTTGCTAAATATTGAATGAAAGATAGCTGCTACAAGAGAGAATAAATAGGAGTAGAGAATTAAAGAGAAAAAGATTGGTTTGATGAATTAGTATGGTGAAAATGAAAGAAAAAGACCCATTTATAGAAACTCAAAAATTTTATTTTTCCAAAATACCCTTCAATCTAGTCATTTTTTGGTTGTTTGAGCGATCAAAATGGTCATTTTTCAAATATAATCATTATAACCTAAAAAAATAAAAAAAAAAGTTTTAGTTATTACAGGTGGGCCTGGCCCATAATAGCCTGAAATGGGCCATACTTGACATGACCCGTTTGGGTTGATTTTTTTTAAAAAAAATAAAAGGTCGGCCATCAGGCTCGTGTGCCGCCCATCAGTCTATGGGCCTGACAGGGCACAGCCCGCTAGGCCTGAGCCTAGGCCGTGCCAGGCTAGAGTCCGATGTAATCTGACCATACCTGGCATGATCTATTTACAGAGCGGCCGTGCCAAGCACGCCCAATGTCCAAGTCGAATCAATGGATGTGAAAAATTGAACGGGCAAAAGAAAATTGTAGTGGCTTACCTTAGACAGAAGACACACCAAGGACTGCATCTGGTTTCTTCCAACGGAGTCTCCAACAAAGGCCAAGGACTTTTCCTCTAACAAGCTCTAAGAACTGAGCCGGGTTGAAAATGGGTAGCTCACAGTCATTAGGTTTCCATCTCCACTTCATGAAGTCAGTGTCAGTCCTTCCATACTTCATACAGTTTTGGTGCTCTTGGATCGCCAAACACGTCGCATTCGTATAGTATGGTGCTTTAGGATTTGGAACCCATTCCCCATTAAAGATGTCACATTTCTTAGCTAGCCCTACACTGTTTATCGGATCATCAATGTCTTCATGGGAAGGAGAAGAGGACGGAGAGGCAAAACTCTTCCACAAAAATGATGAGCCTAGTAAAGGGTACAAATAGAGAGGACCGATGATGAGGAGGACTAGTGTCAGTGTTGGAAAAAGAACTATTTTTAGGGTGTTTTGAGGATTTATTTTCCTCCAGGATGGAAGCTCGGATGCATAAGTCTTCATTGGATTGGAATAGGATGATGAGAAGAAGACGTGCATGAAATGGAAAACGAAGAAGCGCTAGTGGTTGCACTTATAGAAGATGTTGTTTTGGAAGAAATTAGAAAATTCAAAAATTTCTCCACCAACTAATTTTGAATTTTGAATTTATTTAATCCCATATTGGATAGTGGAAAATTTGAAGTGTTTATAATGAAAATTCTTCTCTTGTATTTAGTCAACAATTTAAAAGTTTTGAGCTATACTATGCACGTACGGTCCAACTTGGCTGGCATGTGTGTAACCGCCATATTTTTTTTTAAATAACTCAGACAGTTTGGTTACCAAAAAGGATAAAAAAAAGAGCAACTTGAGATCTGCGACAACCCATTTATAATATATTTGGAAATTCTTACCTAATATGTAATTTTTCTTGGGCAAAAGAGCCATAACTGATTCTTAAGTTCCATAAGTTATACAGGTTAAGTTTGGTTGAAGTTGGGTTAACAGATCAATGCCGCATTGATGCCTCCACACGTGTGAATAATAATATTTTTTGAAATTGAGAATTAATCAAGGCTGATAAATAACTTAGAAATTTTGACTACCAAAAACAAAAAAAAAGGAAGCCAGAAAGTTGAGATCTGCGACAACCCTTTTATAATAGGGAAATCCTTACCTAATATATATTTTTTCCTGGGCAAGGGAGCCGTACCTGATGCTTCAACTCCGCCAGATAAACAAGTTAAGTTTAGTTGTGTTTGAGACAATGAAGTTGGGTTAACCTTTCCTTGAGAGAAAAAAAAAAAAAAGAAAGAAAGGTTGGGTTAACCTGAAAATCATGAAGTTAAGTATTTACAAAGGAAGGTTAACCTATAATATGGTTAACAGAACCACAGGCAAATAATTCACTATTTTCACATTACATTGAAATGTTGTTCCTTGTAATCAATAAGTTCATGATGAAAAATCACCTGACTATTTGAGGAGTCATTGTTGTTTCAAATGATATGTTGTTATAATAAGATGAACTATTCTTAATTTTCTTGAGAAAAAATGATATCTAGTCTTCACAATTTTAAAATTAATATTATGATAATGATATTCACATTATTTATTATATGACATACACTGATAAAAAATTTAAAAATAAAAAAATTATATAGCAGTCTTTAATCTGCATATTATATGAATATAAAATAGGATATTTTTTATTGTACTAGCTTGCTAAACTATATGATAAAGCATTCAAATTAAGAATCCACCTTATTAATCATGTTCTACAGGAACTTGTGTGTGTGTGTGTGTGTGTAATCAACAGATTTTAATACTTGGATTGTTGCAAAAGCAATCTCATACCATTTAAATACATGATTTTTATTTCTAGGTATTCAGCAGAATAGATCATGATCAATAGTATGGATCTTCAATTTTTCATATCTCATTACTGATTTTGGAGTTGAAAGTGGTTAATATATATCTTCTTATCTCGAGAGAAATATAGTCCATCTAAGTTGTGATTTTATTCATACTTAATTAGATAAGCAAATATGAGCCAAGGTATATTTATGTTCATTTTTGTTTCTATTTTGTAAAAGAAGAGAAGCAGGAAACTAGAACTTTTAGCTTCTCTCCTCCTTTTTTTTTTTTTCTTTTTTTTTTTTTTTATCAAAAGAGAAGCAGTGAACTATCATCTAGCTTTTACTCAGATAGATATATAAAAGGGAAAGGCATATAAGATCAGAGCAAAGAAAGAGTATTAAGAAGGATATGCTTCTCCAAGCTAAAGTATCAAGTTATAGTAACAATCAAAATAATAAGGATATGCTCGTCTATAAAAGACAAGTGAATGCAATAAACCAGAGTTGCAGCTGAACATTCTTCTCGCTCATCTTTTATCCCTAATTTTCAGCACTATCAAGAATGGGGCTACAAGGAGGTCATGAGTTAGTAGATTCATTGGATTCTGAGAAGTTTGGAAGTAATTTCTACAGTTTAATCCATAGCTTCTCTTTTTTTTTTTTTTCTTTTGATTTTTTTTTCTTGGACAGACACATTCTGTGCTGTTATAAATAGTTATTTTTCTAGAAGTATATTTTCATAATTGCTAATATATTTTTTAGAGCATACCAAGATTACGGTTAAACTGGACAAGACAAATCTATCAATCCATCAAATAAAAAGGTAATCCTGTTGAACCATTTCTACCAAAACTTATCATGCACGCACAGATCTGCTAACTTCTTTTTCTAATTTGTGTGTCAGCGAGTCATGTGAGGATTAGTTGAATCCAGCTCACATGAAGGGAAGTTGTAGAGGGCAAGCTATGCCCGCTGTGTGGTCCACCACCTCCTAACGGGCAAAACAATTTGAAATAGAAAGATGCCTTGGGTTGCCTATAGGCACATGAAAAACTTATGAAGTGCATTATTACTAACTTGGCGACTCTATAATCCATTGACGCACCATGTTCGACAACACATCTATGAGTTGTAGTAATTTCCTCTTTCTGCATCACAAGAAAGTTGTTTTTTCACATTTGGGACTCATTTGTTTCGTGGGAAGTGGAGGAGGGAAAGTATGTTCAAAGGGAAATGAAAAAAACTCACTCTTATTTGGTTGGAGTTTTTAAATGAGAAAGATTAGAAAAACATATCCTCGTGAAAATATAATTCTCATATTTCATAAAAAAAATCATGTCCTACATGATTTTTGGAATCCCATGGGATGGAAATTAGAATCTCTTTTTTCTTTGAAAATATCCTTTTAAGCCACCACAAGATCTATATCTGGAATGAAAATTCTCTCCATCGTAATGCCTCAAACCTTCTTCCATCACAATCTGTGGCCAAAGATATCTTTAACCATTATAAATTTTTATCTATAAATAATGATAATGTATAGAATAGAATAAGATTTTTTCTTGTATTAAGGACATAATAGATATTTTATATAGTTTTTCTAAAAAAATGGATGCTATTTTTTTATGATTAACTAAATATACAAAAGTCACTTTTCCAAAGTGAGTATTCATAAAAATTAGCTTCCTAAAAATAACATTTCAGGAAAAAAATTTCTCCGTGCCAACCAAATAGTCCTTTGTATTTTGATTGTTTTGATTGTGTTTGAGATAGTCTAGACTGTCGTCTTAACCCAACATGATTAATCTATGAATCAACTTTATATAGTTAGACTTGATTCAACACCATCAAAATGATGCTAACATGGTCATTAAAATTAATAAATAATAAATCATTATCCAATACTTTGTTGGATGGTATGTCTGTATCACTTGGTCAGTAGGGCAAGAATTAATTTAGTTGTGATGAGAGTAAAGCTACGTGGAGATTAGAAAAGATGAGAATCAGCCCCTCTTTTAATTTGAATATAAAATATAGTAATAAATAATTTATTTTGCATTTTTTAAACATGTTGCCGTATATAAGTTGTAGTAAGTCCCTGTTTCTACATTACAAGGAAGTTGTTTTTTCGCATAACAGAAGTTACATAGTATTAGTTTTCAAAATATATTAACTATTTCATATTTTGATTGTTTTCATTGTGTTTGAGATAGACCAGACTGTTCTCTTTACATGGCGTATGATTAACCTATCAATCCACTTGAGACAGTCAGACTTGATCCAACACCATTAACATGGTGCAAACATGGTCATTAAAATGATAAACAACAAATCAATATCCAACACTTTCTTGGATGGTATGTCTTTATCACTTGGTCAATAGGGCAAGGATTTGGTTGTGATTAGAGTAAAGATATGTGGAGATCTTAGAAAATACGATAATTAACCCTTTTATTATGGTAATAAATCATTTATTTCTCATTTTTTAAACATGTTGCTGTACATAATGTTAATTTTATGATGATTATCTTAAGATATTATTACATGCACGCATGATTAAATATGTTGGTATCCAGTCATTTTCAAAATGATCGTTATTGTGGTGATTAAACTATAATACAACTAGTCGTTCCAATTCTATCGGATGTCTCCGAAGAGACCATAATACAACCAGTCAAGTTTTAAGTGCATATAACTGAAAATATTTACGTGACCCATAAACTTTTACTTGCTCCCTGTCGGGCCCTACTAGCTTTTGCCAATAGATACAGAGCTTTGGCGTGGAATGGAATCCCGGCGGGGGGACAGCAGCATGGAGGGAGAAGAGAGATCATGTTTCATCCGATTTCAAAGCTTAGCTGGACTCTCCAGCTGACGAACTAGAGAAAATTCCCAGCCGGATTCTCCCAGCCCAAAGAACTATAGCTCCAATTAAGCGGCGTTGCTCCCCTCTTCTTCAGCACAGAAGTCGAAGATCCAGGTCTGATACCTGTCCACCTCCCTTCTCTCACTTAAATTTTTCTTCTAGTTCAATCAAACAATTCCAGAATATTATGGTTTTTTAATGGCTATAAATTTTGGGCAGGGGTTCTCCCTCCTTCCCTATGATCTCTAGGTTACACGAAAAAAAAAAAGAAGATCTCTTTTTCGTTTGCCGTCATATTAATCCTATATATTTCAGGACTTGCGATTTCCAAATCTATAATAGGCGCTTATTAGCTAAAAATCTGGGAACTTTTAGTAGTAACTGAAAGTCTGGAGTGTAAAAATCATGTTGTCAGCTAAAATTGTAAATTCCATATATAGGAGGTTTTCAGGTTGGAAGGAGGTCTGTTCAAGGAGTTCTTATCGAAGCACTTGTCTTTCGATGCATGAAATTTTTCTTCTCTAACATTATTAACTTCATGTCCATTATCAATACTTTTCCAGAATAATTGAACCAATTGTGGCGACCACAAAGAAAAAGAATGATTGCTATACACGTATGGTCCAGTAACTGAAAATGTGAGATTTAGGAGATTTATGGAAGCAGTTTATAAAAGTTGGTGTCTGAAAGTGTATGATTGGTCTCAATCTGAGACAAATGACATGTTTCGCAGGTTGCTCATGATAAGTAGTAACTCTTGCAAGTAGCACATGAATAACGCTTGCGCTTACTTTACAAGAGTAGGCATTTATTAAGCCTTTTTTCCCGTTTATATCTAGGTGTCTCAAGTTTCTCGCATCTCATGTGAATTCGGTCTGTTAAAACTTTCCCACTCTCTAGGCAGTTTGGCAAGATGCAGAGGCCTCTTCCTCAGGAGGAAGACTACTTTGCAAAGGAGATATCCCCCCAACTTGGTGGTGGAGGCACCCATGACCTTGTCGAGTAAATGGGGTATTTCTTTGTCCGGATCATGAAAGCTAAAAACCTCTCCCCAAAGGACATCACTGGAAGCTGTAATCCTTACGTTGAGGTGAGGCTTGGCAATTACAAAGGCACCACCTCTCATTTTGAGCAACTGACCGATCCCGAATGGAATCAAGTCTTTGTCTTCCCACGTGACCAGATCCAGGCTTCCAGTACCATTGAGGTTGTGGTCAGGGACAAGTACGTGGCGAATGATGATTTCATAGGAATGGTCGAAGTTAATCTGAACCAAATTTTAGCACGTGTCGGCCCGGACGGTGTGCGATGGCATAGCTAGGTTGGAGGATCAAAGGAGGAACAAGGTTAACGGAGAGCTGAGTTTAACTGTTTGGATCGGAACCCAGACGGATGGGGCATTACCTGAGGCTAGGGATTTGGGTGCTGAAACTGTTTCCGGTGGCAGCCTAGTGAATACAGGATCCAAGGTGTACGTTTCTCCAAAGCTTTGGCATCTCAGGGTTAATGTTATTGAAGCCCGAGACTTTAAGGTTGATCTAAAGGCTGGATATGCTGAGGGATTTGTTAAAGCAATGATTGGAAACCAAGCTCTTAGAACCAGGTTTTCTGAGTGCAGGAATGAGAATCCCTACTGGAACGAGGACTTCATTTTCCTAGTGGCCGAACCATTCGAGGAACACTTGGTTATCAGCGTGGAAGAGAGGCTTGGAGTCAACAATGATGAGCTGCTGGGGAAGATTGATATTAACATGCAGAATGTCGAAAAGAGGTTGGGCACCGAGGAGTATTTGCTCGGTGGTATAATCTCCAGAAGCACGTTGTCATAGAGGAGGGTGATCAGAAGAAAGAGGAGCTGAAATATGCTGGTCGGATTAGTTTGAGGATATCTTTAGATGGTGGATACCATGTTTTGGATGAGGCACCGCATTACAGCAGTGATTTGAGGCCTTTGGCAAAACATTATGGAAGCCAAGCATCGGTGTACTGGCGTTGGGCATTTTGGGTGCTCTGGGGTTGCCGCCAATGAAGACAAGGAAAGAGCGGGGGACCACCGATGCCTATTGTGTCGCCAAGTATGGGAACAAATGGGTCCGTACAAGGACTGTCATAGATAATTTCAATCCAGGATGGAACGAGCAATATGATTGGAAGGTATACGATCCGGATACTGTTATTACGATTGGAGTGTTTGATAACTCTCACTTACCGCAGGGAGGCACGGCGGCCGGTGAGCGGGATCGCAGAATTGGGAAGGTAAAAATCCGACTTTCAACTCTGGAGACCCATCGGGTCTACACCCACTCGTACCCCCTTCTAGTATTGCAACACTCAGGGTTGAAGAAGATGGGGGAAATTCAGCTGGCTGTCCGATTCACCTGTTCCTCTATGCTTACAATGATGCATATCCATACCCAACCATTGCTACCAAAGATGCATTATCTCCGTCCATTGTCTGCCATGCAGCAGGATATCTTAAGGCACCAAGCTGTCCAGATTATATCCATGAGGTTGAGCCGTGAAGAGCCGCCATTAAAGAAAGAGGTGGTGGAGTACATGTTGGATGTGGATTCGCACATGTGGAGCGTGCCAAGGAGCAAAGCAAACTTCTTCAGGATAGCGGGTGCCTTCAGCTCTTTCTTTGAGCCCATTAATTAGGTGGTTTGATCAGATACGCAACTGGAAGAATCCATCGATGACGGTCGTCATCGACTTGGTCTTCGTGATACTGGTGTTGTATTCAGAACTCATATTGCCGGCGGTATTCCTCTACCTGATCTTGGTTGGCGTCAGGGATCGCCGTTTCTGGCCGAGACATCCTCCTCACGTGGACACCCGACTATCTCATATCGAAAGCGTCCACCCTGATGAGTTGGACGAGGAATTCGATACATTTCCTACAAGTCGGCCTCCTGATCTCGTGAGAATGAGGTATGATCGACTGAGGAGTGTTGCAGGGAGGGTACAAACAGTAGTTGATGACCTGGCGACGCAGGGCGAGAGGCTGCAGTCCCTGCGGAGCGGGCGAGATCCGAGAGCGACGAATTTGTGTACGGTCTTCTGTCTTCTTCTTGCCATCATTCTCTATTTTAGACCAAGAAATGTGGCTCTCCTCACAGGGTTCTACGTGATGAGGCACCCGCGCTTCCGCCATAGGCTTCCCCCCGGTGCCGCTTAATTTCTTCCGGAGGCTCCCCAGCAAAGCAGACGTGTTATATTGAGACATGTTTATGGACTTCTCCTCCCTTTGATTAACCAGTACGTTATATATTCACAGCTGTCAGTTTGCTCAGTGGTGATACGAACCGATGTGTATCTTGGTTCACGTTTCGATGAAATGAAGACCTTGGTTGATAAAATGGTGGGATATATAAATGGTGTTTGATCTTCATATCTTTTATCTATGCTATATGTGCACTTAAGACTTTCTTTTAATTTCAATTTTAGTTTTAAATGTTTTAGAACAGGTGTACGATCTTAGATTTGTCAAGTTGTCCATGTCGAATAATATTTATAAATTTTCCATTCATTTTATGATATACCGATTAAGTAAAACTGAAATAATGTATAATCGTCTTCATGGATGATGATCACGTAAAAATAGTTGCTAGAGTTGTTTAATATAGCATCATCAAGCTAGTTAATCTGCTGGCCCCGATTTATGTCGGAGTGAGATGCACAAGTCAAGTGAGATTGAGTTTGAATGAGTAGATGACGAAGCATATGATATGCATTTAATGATGTAACACAAAAATGCGCTGATTAATGAGAGTTGTCCTGTTCGAAGGTCCCATTCATGTCCAAATAAAAGGACTCCCGTCCAAGTGGATAGAATTAGTCATGTTCAGCTTTGTTCTGAATTAAGCTCGGACTGAGATCCAAATAATGGTATACAAATTTAAGCTTGATCTAAGATTTTAAGCTCGAAATTAATTTCAAACCAAGCTTGATTAGATCCAAGCTCCATCAAACTCTGCGTTCAAATACCTCCCTAGAAGAAATATGATAGAATTCATTCCAAAAATGAGTTCCCAGGAAACACTATAAAAAAGTGTTTTATGACCCACCATCCCTGAACTCAGAACAAGCAACGAGCTTGTATAGCTATCTCGCTATCTTACCCGCGCTCCCTGTTACAATAGAACTTTGAAAAGTAGGACCGATCTCCAATTTTTTTCATTGCAGTATCCTAGCCAAAAATCAAAGACAAAATTGTAGAGAAGGTTTATTGTCTGGTGGGGAAAAAATATTTATGCTTGCCGTAGGTTTTTGTCATCTATACTAATAAGATATTTATGGAAGAAAAGAAAAAATAAGAGAGAAAAAAAAAAGACAAGAAACTTTATTATTTTTGTTTTGATTTTATTCAATACATCTTAGAGATTATTTATATTAGCATATAGACTCCGTAAATTAAAAATAATAATCACGGATACAGAAACAGGTTAATAAAAAAAATGATGTAGAATAATATAAATAAAAAAAATACTATAAGATCGTATCAATAAAGAAAAAATTATAGATTATCACATGATCTCTAAAATCATGTGATTATATAGAATCATGTGATCATCTAGAACCATTCTAACATATATAAAGAGAAACGAGTTTTTGGTTTTCTTCACTAAATTAACTTCTTTCTAACAAGAAAAAGTTTTTTGATGATTAAGATATATATATATATATATATATATATTTTTTATTTTATTTATATATATTTATTTATTTATTTATTTATTTACTTACGTATGCAAACCATCATGCCATCATTTTAGCATTTTTTTGGGGGAAAAATGTAGCTCCTGTTCCAATGGAAGGATGGGTAATAATGGGATCATCCTCCAGCTGCTTCAACTCCTTTGACATGTCCTTCACAGCTCCCGCTTTGCTCGGATCACCGTATCTCTCTCATCTATGAACTACCCCAGTGGTGTGAATTAGAACTTATCCAATGCCACCATTAACAGCAAAAAAATTCCACGGCGATCGCCAGAAGGATAGGGTTGAAGTCGATTAGCACCGTTTTCTCCATTTGCTCCACCAGCATAGCAACGGTGAGGTGCCACTGCCCCCTTTAGGATGAGGGAATCGAGGAGGATTTTGTGAGGCTATTAATGTGCTTGCTATGGTCTTGATGTCACCTCGAGGCAAAATCCTATCCCAATTTTGCCACATACTTAGTTGGGCTTTGGATGGACCAGTCCAGGGTCCAAGTGGACTAATGGATATCCATTTTGAGCCCATCATGAGCCGACCATTTATTCGTAAACGGATTTAATTAGATTTAAACTCTTAGCTTGAGGAAAATGCTAAGACTTAAATGAGGTGTGTTAGAACCAATACTAACATATATTTAGTCCTACATCAAATATTAGATAGATTTTTGATACTTATATAAGATTATATATAGAAAATCCTAATAGTACCTTTCAGCTCGACTTTCACCATTTCATCCTCTTGCATGTCATCTTCGATATGTCTCTTACGATATCTTCTTTCCTTTACATATTCATCCTAGACTCTTGCATAGCTGCATTTACTAATCCTGCCTTCTTCCAATATCATATTGTCCCATTTTTCTTCTTCTCTACCATCCTCTGTAGCCATGTCCTCACCAGTAATATTAGCTATATCATGAGTAGAATCGACCATAACTTCTAGCTCCATATCCAACCAAAAGATCTCTTGATCTTGTCATCTTGCCTGATGGATGGAAGTGTAGTGATGCTTTTACAAAGTGCAAGTCTATCTCATGCGTACCATGCTATACATACATTGCTACACTATTAACCCTCTTGTGATAGCTACTGTTAGGGTGTGAGTCATTTGCATGGATTATTTTTTATCAACACAGTACTTCAGCCTGGGATAAGATAGTTTGGACTACAATATAGCTTCAATTTATGGAGAAATAGTAAGTCTACGAACTCAGACAACAACCGATCTTCTCATCTGATAGAAGCCAATCAGATGAATGCCAACTCCAGCTGTCACAAACCAACTTAGACATTGGATAAACACAATCTTGAGGCTTATGGCCTCATACATACTCAATCGATGCTAGATTCATACCGAAGTAACATATCAATATTCCACTAACCTCAAACCATCAGTCCATTGATGAGGTCGACCCAATAGAATCTCTCATGATACTACATATCTTCTGCAATTTCTAGAACATGAACGTTAATCCACGAATAACGTCGATGACTAACAATCATGATTTACAATTAATGGGTAGATTCTCTGTCCTAAAGATCTACTAAGTTAAGACCTAACAGTCTACTAGATTAGAGCCTAACGGTCTATCAGATTCAAACTTAACAATCCATAGCTTCACTTCTATATAGGGAGATAAATGAGGGGACGTTAAGGTAAGCAAAAAAAGGAGAACAATGCCTACACTCTCTCACTCTTCCATCTCCTTCTTCTTTTTTCTTTCATGTTCTCAAATTCTGGCTAACTTAAGCGAGATTTCTCATCCGAACATTTCTGGCAAGTATAGAGTTTCATTGTAAGTTCTTAAAAGAGAAAGTGCCCTCAATCTAGACCCAAGCTCCACGTCGGTGAATGATCAACATTAGTTTGGAGACTTATAGCACCAGCTCACAAGTCCAACAAATCTTTGTTAGTGATCCATATCCTCAATCCAAGTATCTACCTTAGGATTAAATAATGGAACTACTCAAATTTTTGACAACCCAGCTTCTTGATCATGTTTTCTATTTCTACAATGTTCATTTTATAGGGGTCACAATCATAGTAGTTGACTGCTATATGGTCGGGTAGAACTGAATACACCCCATGTAGTGGATCATTAGCATAAAGCAATCAGAATCCATTTTGCCAACATTACCACAATAGGGAATGAACCACATGATGACACTCTACTGTGCAAACTATCGATTAAGGGTTCAAAGTAATAAAGAACATGTTAGTAGGAAGGTAGAATAAGAGTACTAATTAATAAGCTATTCTGTAGCATAATAGGGATTCGATTATCTCAATAGGGACTGTCATACGGTAGTCAAAGGTAGAGACGATACTTACTCCCACGAAGGAGTGCAACATTCCTATACGAGTACTTGATTTAGTATGAGGTAAAAAAAGAAAAAAAAAATAGTAGTCATATTTTACGGTTTCAAATCCATCACTAAGTTACTAGTGGGAAACAATAGCTCTCTCTTCCTTGACATCACCAATAAGCCGTGTTTTTATCCTGTCTATTAACAATGTCGGGGACCATACGGACAGCAAAACGATATTCACGTGGTAAAATGAATCCAAAGGTTTAATTACAAATTTATGTGGAGGTAATGCTATTTTTTTTTTTTTACAAGCAGACGATCATACCATTATGATGTGAGAGTAGCCCAAATAATCAAGATACAAAATATCTCATAGAGTAGATAGGCAAACATCCCCTGGCCTCTAAATTCAATCTTTCGAATGCTCCGTCATAAAAGCAGCAACCCAGTCTGCCATGCTATTCACCTCTCGATAAGCGTACCGGATAGACGACGCAACAGAATGACGAAGGGAGGTCCAAATATTATGAATCAACGGATGAGCCTCCTGTTGCTCCAAGCTACCCTAGATCTAGGCAATGACGATAGCAGAGTCACCCTCGATGAAGATCTTCTCCGTACAAAGCTCCTGCACAGCAAAGGTAATGCTCGCTCAAGCAGCATGAAACTCCGCTCTTAGGACTGAGGGCTCATAGAGATGGAACTCTCCAGCCGCTAGTAGCCAAGCATCAGAGCCGCGGATAACAAAATCAGCTCCGCTTTTGTGTCCTCTGACGCTACCATCAAAGTTCACCTTGACACACCCCGAGAGAGGGGGCTCCCAGGAGATGAATAAGACCCGCCGGGGCACTGCAGGAGCAGCATGAGAGTCCTAGTGGCTGGGGGTATCAAGGGGACTAGTGGCAGCATCAAAGTGAAGGTACTCCATAGCGAGGCATCGGGCTCTGTCCAGCACCCTATGCATCGAAACCATCTCACCATCAAGATAAGGTAGTTCCTAGAAAGTCAGATCTGATAAGCTATATAAATCATCTAACCGTCGTAGGAGTGCTCCCCCTCGGTCACACACTAATGGACCGTGCTCATGAAGGACTCCAGCCATGGGCCATTGCTCGACTCCCAGGGGTAGATACCGACCTGTCTCCAAATCAGCCTCGCCTGCGGACAGTGCAGGATGGCATGCTCGATCGACTCCTCCTCGAGCTTGCACATCGGACAGGAGATCAGAATGTCCATACCCCTCCCTCTGAGCAGAGTACACATTGGAAGGTGATCCTAGGTAAGCTTCCAAAGAAAGAGCCTCACTCTAAGATGGATAGCCACTCTCCAAATTCATGCTGTCTCAATCCTCCTAACGACCGTCGATCTATACATCTGGGTCAAGTCACGTAAAGGGATCTTCGGACAGCAAGATCGACCCCAAACCCTCACATCCCCATAGGGTTGAGCGAGGACCGGAGTGGCTAGAATCCAATCAGCAAGCAAACTTTCGAATAGGTGGTTGACCTCCTGGACTCGCCAACTCCTGTTGTCCTCAATCATCAGGTCACAAACTCAACCCTGAGCAGCCACCTCACTGCTAACAAAGGTTGGCCAACGGGAAAGGGACAGACTCGAGATCCAAGCATCATGAGTCATGTCAACCGAGCAGCTATCCCCAATCAACCAACTAACCTCATTCATTACACTGGACCTTCGAGTACAGATCTCCTTCCATATGAAGGAGCCACCATGAGCAACCCAGACTGGGGTCTCCTGGCTCCACTCCTAGTAACGGACTCTCATCACTCTGCTCCAGAGGCAGTCCGACTAAATAAAAAATTTGACAGTATGTCTGATGATCAAAGCCTCTCTCCTGATCAAAAGAGACTAGATCCCAATGCCACCATCCCTCACCGACTAGCAAATCACCTCACAGGCTAGAAGGTGAATCCTATGACGATCGTGACCAGAGCCCTAGAGAAAGTTCCAAAATTGCTGCTCCAACTCTCTGAGGTAAGAAATGGCACAATCATGTTTGCCAGGAGATAAATCGAGAGAGAACTCAAAACTGACCTCACTAGGATCGTCCTATCCATCAAAGAGAGGGTAGTGGCTTGTCATCTCTCAAGACAATTCAGAATCCACTGCTCTATGGATCTGCACTCGACTCTCTGGAGATGCCTCTCCATGATCGGAACACCTAGATAGTCAGCATTTCGATCTGCTCCTAGATCCTGAGCTTCATCCGAACCACCTGCTTCATCTAGATCCTCATTCGGGGGCTGAAGATGATCGAGGACTTCTGAAGGTTCACCATCTGGCCAGACGATCGATGGTAAGCCTCGACAATAGAGGCAAAACACTCCGCATTCCAAGCCGAGGCCTGGATGATGAGGAGGCAATCATTTGCAAAAAGAAGGTGAGAGAGCACCTGGACACCAGGGAAGGCTAATAGGGCTCCAGCATCAACCGCCGCACAGCAGCCCTCAATACCCGGGACAAAGCATTAGTGCACAAAATAAATAAGGAGGGGGATAGAGGGCAACCTTGGTGAAGATCAACGGAAGAATGAAAGAACTCCGTTGGGGTACCATTGATCAAGATGGTAAAGCTCGGGGACTCCATGCAATCCATGATCCAGCCCACCCACCGCTCTAAAAAGCCCAACTCCTAAAGGGTCTACCGAAGAAAGGGCTAGTACATCCGATCGTATGCCCACTCCATGTCTAACTTGATCGCCATCATATATGAACTCCTGTGCTAGCAGAACATCGTCGAAAATGGATTGACCACCAATAAAAGCATCCTACTTCGAACTGATTAGGTGAGGCACGATCGACTTCAGATGGCTGACAGAGATTTTAGCACACACCTTGTAAAGAGTTGTGCAGAGACTGATCGATCTAAAGTGGCTCAGGAGCGATGCATCAGGCTACTTCGAGATGAGAGTGATCAAGATTTTCTTCCACTCCGTCAGAATGCCCCTGTCCTCAAAACTAACTAAATCGCCTCTACTACCTCCTCACGATCAATTGGCTAGTACTTGCAAAAAAAAGTGGAGAAAAATTGTCGGACCTCAGAGTTTTATCCTCTTCGAGAGATTAGAGGGCTCCACTCACCTCCTCGACCGACACCAAAAAAATCAGGACAGAATTCTCCTGCTTGGAGATGGAAGTCACCGATTGGACCCCCTGGATGGGGCAGTCCTCCCCCAAAGGTGCCATCTAGCAATCTCTAAAAAACTGAAGGAGTAGCCCATGAATCCCTTCACAATCATCCATGACCCTGTCGTTGCTGTCACGTAGCTGTCTGATGTGGTTGGTGGACCTTCGGATCATAGTATACTGGTGGAAGAATCTGATATTTCTATTGCCCTCCTGAATCTACTGAACCCTAGACTTCTGCCTCCAGAAGGTCTCATACTGTCTCAACAGAGAATGGTGCTTCGAGAGCTTGCCCCGAAGCTTCTGCAGTGTCAGCTCCTGGAGTCCCCCCTCACGATTCTCCCTCAACTGTAACTCCCTGATGTCTGCCTCCACCTACTCAATCCATTTGAAAATATCACCAACCTCATGGTGGTTCCACCGAAGGAGCCTACGCTTGGCCAACTCCAACCTCCAAGTCACTCTGTAAGTCGCATCCCCACGCACTGGCATTCTCCACATCTCCCGAATAATGTCCCACGATTACGGGTGGAACGTCCGGAACTTCTCAAATTGGAATGGGCCCCTAGAAAGATCAAGACCATCTGTGGTGATGAGGATCAGGCGGTGGCCTGAGGTGATCCTCAGCAAGTGCTGAACACAATACCTTGGAAAGCAATGGGTCCACTCCGGAGATGCGAGCGCCCGATTGATCCTCTCCCAAACCCAAGCCACCCCCAGACGGTTATTACACCAGGTAAATCGAGGGCCTGCAAAGCTCAGGTTAATCAAACCAGTCTTGTTGATGAAGTTCTGAAATTTCTAGACTCAATGTCATCCTTTGCCTGTCTGCCATCTCTTTTCTCATGAGGGCCTACAATACAGTTGAAGTCACTGGGAATGATGACGGCAGATCTTGCACCAATAATCTGAAAATCTCAATCCAAAGCATCCTTTACTTTCTATAGTCGGTGCTTGCATAAATGCGAAGGAGTTAGGATCGCGTGCTTCTTCAAAAAAAAAAAAATTGAAAAGATCAAAATATATTTTTAAATAAATAAATAATTTCTATCATACCCAATTCATGGCGAACCAGATCCGGGACAAACCGAGCAAGCGAAGTCGGTAGGTCGGTTTATTAGCTGTGAACCGAAAGGAAAACATCCAAAATCCTTGTTCGATTCTTTCTATTTTTTTGCCCGCCCTTTTCCTCGGCTTTCTTCTTCCTTCTTGGGGAAGGCGGTCTCCTCTCTCACAAAGCCTCGCCATGGCCTTCGAATATCCCTCCCACTCCACCACCGCCACCTCCTCGTCGGCCTCCGGCAACGCCAAGAAGAGGAAAACCAGGTCCGACTCTTCCAGCCCTTTCCCCCGAGTCAGAAACCCTCGGAACTCTCACCGCCCCAAGAATTCCCCTTTCGCCGATTTCGGAAGGTGCCTTTCCCTCTCATAATCCCTCTTTCTTGTTCCAAACTTCCATGACCTCTTTCTTTCTTTTCTCTCATCATCTTTGCGTTGTTGATGATTTTTGTGGCAGTTATATGGTGGATAAGAATAAGAAGCTGCGAGAACAATTCGATTCGGCTGCCTCCACTTCATCGATTCAAGATTCCGGTGATGGAAAGAAGGGCATCTTCCACGGTGTTTCTATTTTCGTCGACGGATTCACTGTTCCCTCCAGTCAGGTCTTTCCTCCTTCCCCTTTCGTTTTCTTTAAACACGTAGTTTAATTTGATCCAATTCGAGGGTAAAGTAATCTCCAATTTGATTCGATTCAAGGTGAATCATAACCTTCTAGCTCTTCGGATAATGAAGAATACCCAGAAATAAAGCCTCCTTTCATTCGTAGCAGGTAGCATCCCCATATGGCTTCCAACAATGGCTACCATTTTTATAACAATTACAGTCTACAATGACTACTTATAACTATATATAACTAATACCATATTTTATCCACTTAAAACCACAATACTCCTTGGCTCACGACCACTGACCCCTCATTTTTTTTTGGGTTTTGTAATTCTAGTAATTTCTAATAAATGCATATAAGGGTTTGTTTAACTCTATTTGGAGACTAGGCATGGACTTTGATTTGGGTTAGTGGTTGACAGGAACTGAAGGCATATATGCTGAAGCATGGTGGGCGGTTTGAGAATTACTTCTCGACGCATACAGTGACTCATATCATTTGTAGTCACCTCCCTGATAGTAAAATGAGGAATTTCAGGTATCAAGAGCTCTGATGGGTAAATCTGTTTCATGTTGTTCATTTCCTTTCTTGGTGCTTAACTTACGGTTTTTAATTTCAGGGCATTTAGCCGGGGCCTCCCTGTTGTGAAACCTGCATGGGTGCTGGACTGTGTGGCAGCTAATAAACTTTTGAGTTGTAAATATTTTTTAAGCCTCTTTAAAATGCATCCATCTCTTAAGCATCTCTTGCCATGCAGATTTACACTTGATTTTCTCTCTCTATATGATCATCTAAGTAAAAAGATTGGTGCTATTCGCATTACAATGCTACAATGCTATAAGACATGTTGAAATCATCACTTTGTATTTGCTGTTGGCATTTTGCAGTGTATGCTCATGGTCATGAGTTTTGGTTAATTTTTTTCCTTTCTTTTCCAAATCATTTGATGAGGGTAATCGATTTCTTTTAGTGGCTGCATATTTATTCCATTTTTTCTTTGATAGCAATAGGAAGGACCTGAATATTTGTATCCTCAGCATGGGGAGCTTGATACTAAGGTGATACCACCATGCCCATTGTCACGTCTATAATTTTACTCATTATGGTAGATGGTTGTTTTGATATCTATATTAAATCATGATGTCAGTGTTATATTATTATGTTTATGTGGATATGTTGTGCATGCTGTTGTCAACCTTGATATACAGTGGTTATTACAATCCATTTGATTATGTTAACTACATATGAGTTTGGTATACATATCCAGAACCCATTGCATCTATCATGCAGGCAATGCAATTTTAGCAAGGATATGCATGTTTTAGTGCATGAGTGAGGATGTTAAGGTTGATTACATGGTTGATTACATGCTTGATTAGATCTTTTTATTATGCGATTTAAAATCCCATGCTTCACCTGAGATGATTAAGAAATAGTTTCATTATTTTTGGCTGATTGACCTTTTCTCTTCTTTTAAGGGGTTCCTTATCAACTACACGAGCTTGTGAATAAAACCACTAAACAACAGAAGCTTTCTGCTTTCTTTTCTCACAAAGGCATCCTAAGTTTGAAAAATGTTGAAACTCCTGTAAAACAGAATTTGAAAGCTGATGCTGAATGCTTGTTATCCAAGGATGAAGGACCTAGGGACACAGTATTATCTGTAGAGGACCAAGTTTCTGAATGTAGAGAGCAAGGAAGTGATGATAATGACAAAACCTGTGAAGAGAAAAGTTCAGAGGCAAAATTTACTGATCTGGAAGATGAGCACAGTGTTGTACGAGCATCTGATTCAAGTTTGCATACACCTTCATACATGGATAATAGCAGTTGTATCGATCACAAAAATCGTAAGGAAGCTTCAGATATAAAATGTGCAAGAGCTTCCAATCAATCACACTCAACTCTCATGGATCCAAATTTTGTTGAGAATTATTTCAGGGTAATATATTTATTTGTTTTTATATGATTGTTTGCCTCTTTATTCTTTTATTTCTATGAATTTTGATAATTCCATCTCATAATAGATATGCCTCTGTTTCTTCCTCACTGCTGTCATAGACTCGTATCGTAATTTAAACATTGATTGCATTGGTGGGAGGGTCATTCATGTGTTCTTGGGTGACATATACATCTATATAGTTGGTCAATCTTTTGTTAACTTAGTGTTGAACTTTCTTGATGTTTTGTACTACTTTCTCTGGCTCTGCAGGGTCTCAGACTTGATTTTAATTTCAAATATGTCATCCACATTGCACAAGCTACTTAATTTGCTTGTTCTAACTAGAGACATCTTTAAATGTAGAGTAGGGGCCTCTGAGGAATGTCCAGAGATTCATCATAAATAAGGGTAGCTGCTCTGTGAAGCTTGTGACCTGCAAACGACGGATCACTTCATACTGATTACCAACCATGTGATACCAAAAATATTAATTAAAAATCAAATAGAGAGGTGCAGCCATTTTCCTTGAGAACTGAATGTTGATAATGAAATATTCATGCTAACCAATGTTGACCAGATATCTGTAAGCTGCTTAACATTTTGCAGAGAGGTGAATGATAGCTGTTTTTGTCAACTTCCAGATTCCTAGGAGTAGGAGTTTGCATTATTTTGCATATTGTAGATCAGGCTATACTTGTCTTGACATTGAATACTACTTAAAGATTTACTTTTATCTTTCCAATAAATTCTGCATAAATCTGAAATATGTTAGCAATGAATTAATAAAGCTGGTCCTGCAGTTATATATGAAGAATTTACGAGTAGGAAGGCATGCTCTAGGGCTTATATAGTCTGACTGTCTGAGCAAGGTTAAACTTTTGAAGTGCCAACTTTTTAACATTGTTAAATGAGTTTTTAGTATACTGATATGATCAATGCACTCAGACATGTAAAGATATGTTTTCCAGTATCTATGTCAGGGACACTGATTTCTGTCTATGATGCGTACAATATAGAATTATAGTGTAACATTACCAGGCTCTTTTGGATTTGTTCCTTGACTCATCGATTTTTTTTTTTTAATTTACTGAAAAATTTGGAAGGCCTTGATCTGAATGATCCTAAGCATGATAGAAGATCGGTTGATGTTGGTTAATATGGGGTAAATAGTTACAGTCGCAGGCAGAAGTTCCACCTGTCCACTGCTGAAATTATTGGCTTATTGCTTTTTATTAAATTTAATTAGGGAAATAAATTGATTATTTTGGTAAAGGACAATTTCCAACCCAACAATTTACCGCTAACCATCTCTTATCATATAATGAGGTCAGATATGGAAGAAACTATCAATGTTTTTTATAGTCTGAAATGTTGATCGTTTGAGAGGATCTAAGATCAGGTTTGTATTAAATGTTCCATTCAAGTGCTGGTCTATTCTCCTATCCTTAAGAGTTCCATAACTTCAGTATGCTTGTTTTAGCCTTGTAACAAAAATGTTAGTTTATGCTTAGTGCATATTAGAAAATCTGTTGATGGATGGTTAGCGATTGAATGGAATATGACAACCATCTAGGACTTACAATGTCTTTCATAGCGTTCTCTATTTCTCAAGCATTTCTCTAAAAAAGTACTTCTATGAGGACCCATATGGGCGTGCATTTAGTCTCACATCAGCTATGCACTAAGTAGATCTTAGTTACTTATACAAGATCAAGGAAGCTAAGTAACACCTTCCTGTTAGCTTTTCTGAATGAGGTTCTGGGTTGTTACCAATATTATTAGACAGACTTGATCTATGCCCTATTTGGACCAAAGACGTTGCAGCATGGGCCTATTTGAGTTGATGATATGCTAATCGTGGTGTTTGTGATTGGATTTATGGTATTTGTGATTGGATTTGAACATGTAGTCTGGTGAGGATGCAATGGCTTAAATGGAGATAATACATGAGGACCTATGAGGGCATATGTTTAGTCGCGCATTGGCTGTGCACTAGGTAGATCTTGGATGCTTATGCGAGAGCAAGGAACTCAAGGAGCACCTTTTAGCTAGCTTTCTTGGGTGCGGTTTTGGGTTGTTAGAATTTAGTATTTGTTTTTCATGTATTTTTTTTTTACAATTCAATTATTCAAAGTTTGAAACATTATATAGCGGAGTTCCCTTGAGGAGAGATCTTAGGGGAGCAATGATCCAATAAGCTCTCCAAACAAGCTTTACATTAGTACTGGCTAGATTAGCTAGGCAATTAACAATCCTACTGCATTCTTTGGTAACATGTTAGACTTTAAAACATTTCATCTTTTTCTCCATATCACTTGTATGCAAAAGCTCCAAGGTGATTATTTTGATTTTGAGAAATGTGCTCAGAATATACTGCCTGTGCATGTATATCCTTCAAGCCTACATGTGTATCCTTCAACCTTTCCTTGATAAGCATGTCAGTTGCCTGTCAAAAATGTCTAGAGCTTTAGAATCTAGGGGGTAGACATTGTGGCTGTTTCTGTGTAAGCAAAGCTTAGATTAAGACCTTACAAACTCTCCTCCAACAACTGAGTTGTGCTCATATTTCCATGATTTGTTTTCAGAAAACAGAATGGAAGAGTTGCTTTCTTGGTGCATTAGTTGCAATTCCCTGTGTTCTCCTTTCAGTCCTTTGTTCCTTAGTGTTAGGATTTGACGCCTCGAGATTCAGCCCACATTGAGCCCACAGCGAGGTTCGCGGCGAAAAACGGAGTCAACGAGACCAAGATCACCTAAATTGGAGCTCGGATGGAGGAGATACGAGCTTTTGAAGTCGGCACGAGAATCGAGGCGGCGGAGGACCGCCGGCGATCGGCGGCGGGCGGCAGCGGCGCGGCCGCAGGCGGCGGCGCGCGGGACGCGCGACCCAGGCCCAGGCCCGCGCGGGACGCGCGACCCAGCGGCCTGCTGGCCCATCCCCGGTCCACCGTGGACCGGGTGGTCCACGGAGCGGTCTGTGGACCGCGTGGGCGTTTCCCACGCGTTTCTCGCGGTCCACGGCACTATTCCATGGACCGGAGCGCGATCGGACGGCCCAGGTCGCTCCCGGTCTTGATCGGACGGTCTGGGATGTGATTTGGGTTGATTAAGGAGTCCTAATCCTTCTCTAATCAAGTTTAAACCAGGTTTAAGCCTTTAAAAAGGCCTGAGACGAAACAGAGAGGGTGGTTTTCGGTTTTCTCGCCGCCGTACGAACCGAGAGGAGAGAGAGAGGCGTGAGGCGCTGTGAGAGAAGGAGCATGAGGCTCCTGGACAGCGGTCGCCAGGCTCTTCAGGGGTTCAGGGGGTCTCAAGAGAGAGAGAGCTTTTGTGAGGGAAACTTCATGTGAGAGAGAATTGGGTGTACAAGGGTTGAGGGTGAGGTCTCCTCTTGTAAAATTTTTTTTTCATAGTGAAGTTTGCATGCCCGTGGAGGCGAGCCCTTTTGTGGCTGATCCACGTATTTTGATTGTTTTTCCTTTTGTTTTGTTTCTTCTTTCTTCCTGCTGCATCGCGTGGTACTGAAAGGATCTTGGGAGGTCGTGTCCTGGCCAGACATCCACCCAACAAGTGGTATCAGAGCAAGGCGGTACAAGGACGCAGATTGCAGTGGTGGTGAGCAAGACTGAAGATGGAGAAAACAGGAACAATCAAGATGGAGATCAACAAGTTCGATGGTAAGAGCAATTTCTCCTTGTGGCAGGCAAGGGTGAAGGACGTACTCATCCAACAGGGGTTGATCGAAGCTCTCTTGTGCGATGAGAAGCCGACCACCATGGAGGTGCGGGATTGGAAACGGCTACAGATGCAGGCGGTGAGTACCATCCGCATGTACCTGGCGGATGAGGTGGTGATCCATGTGCTGAGCGAGACTTCTCCGACGGTGCTGTGGTCGAAGCTCGAGGAGTTGTACATGGCGAAGTCTCTCACCAACACTCTTTTCCTCTGGAGGCAGTTTTACCAACTGCGGATGATTGAGGGACAGAGCGTGCAGGAGCATCTGAGCCACTTCCAGAAGATCCTCACCGACCTTCTCAGCGTTGGCGAGAACGTTGAGGAGAAGACCAGGGCGCTGGTTTTGCTGGCGTCGCTTCCTTCTTCGTACGAGTCCTTGGTGACTGCTCTTCTAGTGGGGAAGAGCACTATCAAGATGGACGAGGTCACCGCGGCGATACTCCAGAACGAGGTTCTCAGGAGGGAGAACCCAGCTTCGAGCTCAGGTGTCGATAGCTCAGCTTTGTGACTTCTGGAGGTGCAGGAGGCGGTAGACGGAGCGACAGGAGATCGCAACGAGGGCGGTCTAAGTCCAGGAGGGACTTGAGCAAAACCAGGTGTTACCGGTGTGAGGAGTTGGGGCATCTAGCCAGAGATTGCCCTCAACTGAAAAATCGGACGGTGGCTGCTGTAGCGACGGCCGGCAGTGATTTAGATGGAGATGTCTTCGAGATATCTGACGAGGTATCTACTTCTTCCCAGCAGTGGATATTAGATTCTGCATGCCCTATCATGTGTGTTGTAGAGAGGAGTAGTTTGACTTCCTGGAGAACAGTGAGGGCATTGTATATCTGCCGGATGGATCGAGCTGTGCGATCAGAAGCATTGGGACGGTCAGCTGGAGGACACATGATGGTGCAGTGAGGAGATTGGGGGAGGTCCGATACATACCCGATTTCAGGTGGAATCTTATCTCACTTAGCAGACTGGATTCGAGAGGCTACAGGACGGTAGCTGGTGGAGGAATCCTGAGGGTGCTACGCGGCGATAGGATTGTGCTGGAGGGGAAGAAGGGGAGCAGAGGACATTATTACCTGGCAGGGAGCCCAGTGCGAGGTGGAGCATCGGGAGCCAGGTGGAGCCCAGAGCGAGGTGGAGCTCCAGGAGGCGGATCGGGCACGAGACAGGAGACTCGGGAGGACGAGAGGCGACGTCGCAAGGTAAGATTCCTATTGCCGCAGGATGATGCCCCGAGCAGGTCTCAGGTCAGGAGGAGCACAGCATACGACGGAGATGGGATCGAGCAGCCTGGCTCGACTCCCATGTTTGTCCATCCATGATCAGCAGGCGATTGCCCCAGGGCATGGGGGCGAGGAGATCCAGAAGCTCTCGGAGTTTGAAGGAGGCGAATATCGAGTCGAGGTGGAGATTGTTAGGATTTGACGCCTCGAGATTCAGCCCACATTGAGCCCACAGCGAGGTTCGCGGCGAAAAACGGAGTCCAACGAGACCAAGATCACCTAAATCGGAGCTCGGATGGAGGAGATACGAGCTTTTGAAGTCGGCATGAGAATCGAGGCGGCGGAGGACCGCCGGCGACTGGCGGCGGGCGGCAGCGGCGCGGCCGCAGGCGGCGGCGCGCGGGACGCGCGTCCCAGGCCCGCGTGGGACGCGGGACCCAGGCCCGCGCGGGACGCGCGACCCAGGCCAGGCCCGCGCGGGACGCGCGACCCAGCGGCCTGCTGGCCCATCCCCGGTCCACCGTGGACCGGTGGTCCACGGAGCGGTCTGTGGACCGCGTGGGCGTTTCCCATGCGTTTCTCGCGGTCCACGGCACTATTCCGTGGACCGGAGCGCGATCGGACGGCCCAGGTGGCTCCCGGTCTTGATCGGACGGTCTGGGACGTGATTTGGGTTGATTAAGGAGTCCTAATCCTTCTCTAATCAAGTTTAAACCAGGTTTAAGCCTTTAAAAAGGCCTGAGACGAAACAGAGAGGGTGGTTTTCGGTTTTCTCGCCGCGTACGAACCGAGAGGAGAGAGAGAGGCGTGAGGCGCTGTGAGAGGAGCATGAGGCTCCTGGACAGCGGTCGCCAGGCTCTTCAGGAGTTCAGGGGGTCTCCAAGAGAGAGAGAGCTTTTGTGAGGGAAACTTCATGTGAGAGAGAATTGGGTGTACAAGGGTTGAGGGTGAAGTCTCCTCTTATAAAATTTTCTTTTCATAGTGAAGTTTGCATGCCCCGTGGAGCGAGCCCTTTTGTGGCTGATCTACGTATTTTGATTGTTTTTCTTTTGTTTTGTTTCTTCTTTCTTCCTGCTGCATCGCGTGGTACTGAAAGGATCTTGAGAGGTGGTGTCCTGACCAGACATCCACCCAACACTTAGGTATTTGATGTCATAAATGCCCTAGTGCTTTACAACTTCCTATTTCGGTTATACTGAACTAATCCAGTGCTTTCAGAGTTCAACAACTGAATATTGAAGCTTATGGCTTTCTTTACATTTAGCTGATAATACTGACTGGGCAATGCTGTCAAAGGCATTCCTAAGGCGAGCCTAGGGCACAGGGCTCACCAAGGTGCCACCTTCATGCCTTGTATCCAGGCAATGTGCCTTCGCACCTTCTGCTGTTGCTTCAGTTGCTGCTGCTATTTTTGTGTCCATCAGAAAGGGGGGACAGAACAGATCATCCCATCCCCTTGTTGACATGCCACATCCTTTGTATGTGCCTTTATATGAACTGCATTCTTTTGTGTTGATTAATTGATAATTCATTATTAAATATGTTTCATACCATGTATTCATTATTATTTATGTTTTTATTTTTGCGTGTCTTTATGCCAAGGTGTGCCTTGTGCCTAGGCTCCAAGGGACCTGGGCATCCTAGTATGCCTTGAACATTCAACCACTTTGGAATTGGAACTGTGTTTTGATTTGTCTCTTTTGGCACATTGTGATCCGCAAAATATAAAAGCAATTCCCTATATTATACCTTCTTGCTCCCCTCCTTGTCTAGATGCTTTTAGGCGCTCGCAAAATCTTTCAGGCTTCATCCCCAATTGCATGCTTAGACTATGCTGGTGACCTATATTATAGATCTAACTAGCTTTCTAGGTTTTGTGGCAGGTTTTTCACTTTCCCAAAATAGTCTTGGTTTGGAATTTGCAATCCATTCAGAGGGTTGATGTCAAGTTTAAATTTGATTGTAAAATATCTTGAACTTTGTTTGACTATCCATTGATCTCTTAAACTGCCTTGTGGAAAGTTGGTTGAAACTTGGTGCTTTTAACATTTTAGCTGATAATTATATGGATGTTTAAGGCTTGTCGTTCACAATCAAGCAAACACTCATGCATGCAGGCATGCACATAGGCAAGGAGTCTCTAAAACAAATAATGCTTTGTTCAGATGTATTTTAGACATTTTAATAGATCATATTCAATTGTTTCGTTTTATATCTGCCACTTCTGAGCTCAGCATTGGGAGTAAAATTTTCTTTTCTATTCTTTATACATTATATATCTACCCTGTGTATCTGCATGTGCGTATGCATGCATGCATGCATGTGAGTGTATGGCTGTGCATATGTATGCATGTGTTTTTGGATCATTTGCATGTTTGCATGCGCAATGTGTTTGCAATTAGTCTATAACTACAGCACTTTTTTAGTAGTTTCTGCTTAAGCTTTGGTGTTGCAGAACTCTCGGCTGCATTTTATTGGAACTTGGAGGAATCGCTATCGCAAACGTTTTTCCAATATGCTAAGTGAAGTTAAGGGCAGCAAAGCTAATATTAATTCTGGAATGCAGAAACCTGCTATAATCCATATGGACATGGTAATCTGCTTTTTATCACTTTTGGGACGTTTCATACATAATTAACTTGAAAATTTGGGTAATATTAGGTTCATGAAATTTCTTTTGGATTCTTACCTCTGATGTTATTGTGCCTATTGATGTCCAGAGCTTTTTTGTTTTTATCCTGAAACATCCTTGCCCTTTTTTTTTTTATAGGACTGTTTCTTTGTGTCAGTGATTGTTAGAAACTATCCTGAGTTGATTGATAAGCCTGTAGCAGTATGCCATTCAGACAATCCCAAAGGAACAGCTGAAATATCCTCTGCAAACTATCCTGCACGAGACTATGGTGCTAATTTTTGGCCAAATTACTTGCTAAAAATATGAATCTGCTCTATGGCATCAATCATCATGAATTACGATGCACCTGTAATGTTTGTGCTGGCTTTCAGGAGTGAGAGCTGGGATGTTTGTGAGAGATGCCAAGGCTCGCTGTCCTCACCTTGTCATCGTACCTTATGACTTTGAGGCCTATGAAGAGGTAAATATGCATTTAATGATTTCGACATTGTTGTCATCTAATACCAAAATATGCTTCACATATATTGAAGCCTCATCATCAATCAGATTTTTTTTTCCTCCATTACACTTGCTCTAATGCTCTTATTTTGATTTACTGCAGGTGGCTGACCAGTTTTATACCATATTGCATAACCATTGCAACAAAGTTCAGGTTTGTTATGCCACTTTCGAATTAATTTACACATCTAAAGTTCATGGTCATCGTCTTAATAATCATGACATCTCATGTTAGTCTATGAAAGTTAAGACTTAAGATAAACCATGACCATAATTATCTAGTCTTATCCCAGATATTGTTGGGTTGGCCTTATGGATCCTTGCCAGCAACCATTCCTATTTAGCATCATGAATATACACTTTGTAGTCTGACATGTTTCTTTCTAACTAGGTGTCACCATAACATCAATCCCACCTTTTGCATCAAAGCTTTGTACTGGCACTATTTGTATTGTATGAAAGCTAAAGATGTAAATAGGTTTTTTTTTTTCGTTATTAATTTTTGTTACCTTGCTGTTCTTGAAACAATATCTGCTGGAAAATGCAGGCACTAAGCTGTGATGAAGCATTTCTAGATGTTACAGAACGTGGAAATGACAATCCTGAGCAAATAGCATCAATGATTAGGAAGGAGATTGCTGAGACTACACGATGTACGGCAAGTTCGGGGATAGCTGAGAACTTACTCCTGGCTCGTCTGGCTACAAGATCTGCTAAACCAAATGGTCAATGTTTCATTCCATCTGAGAAGGTATGATATTGCCTGCATGATAAATCTTAGAGGGGCTGTTTGGTTGCAAGTCTTATGAAAGCCATCTTTGTAAAAGTTGATTCCTAGATATCAGGTTTACAGAGTAATTATGTTAGATTTGTTTTATATAGTTTTCGTTTTGTGGGAAAAGGCTCTTACACTGGTTGAGAAGTAAAAACCTAATAACAAAATGGGAAGAAGAGTAGAAGCAACCTAGGTTGGATGAAGGTGGTGGGGGTTGGAGGAGAGGAATAAGGGGATTTGTGGGAGGTGGGACAGGAGGTGGAGGAAGGAGATTGCAGGAACATCTTAATAGCAGGAATCTTCTACAAGGTTAATATACTTTGCAGGAACATTTTAATGGCTGGAAGTCTGGAATCTTCTACTAGGTTAATATTCTTGCTTCAGAAACTCCTTGCAGACTTCATCTTAGACCTTCTTTCTAAGTGCTTTATACTTAATGCACTTTTAATATCCATTTCCCTGCACCTGCTCCTGCACTCACTCCTGATTCTGACATGGGGGAGATAGGATGAGATTTGATCTTTTTCTTGATTTGGGGCGATTTTCTCCAGTTTGTGATTTAGTTTCAAGAAGTTGGGATGTAAGATCATAGGACACCAGCTTTCAGAAAAAGGACAAGTTCTATGCCATCTCATAAAACTTGGTTTAGGAAAGGTCTTTTAGTATGTCATTGAACTGGAGGTTCAGTATGAGGTACTTCTTTTACATAATACTTGATTTGACATCTTACCAAACATTTGAACTAACAAAACCCAATATTTAGGTTTTATAAACTATTCTTTTAAAATCTAGTAACCAAAGACACCCCAAAGTGTGTGCTTTGTTATGCTTATTTGGAGATGCAATCTTATGGCTGACATGCAGGAGCTATTATTCTGGGGAGTCTATTGCACCACCAAGTTCCTTCCTTTTGGTTAACCGAGTGGGTTTCAAAAACATTTTGTTCATGGTATATGGAAGTTTATAACATGTTCTATAAAGTGTTTAACTTAGTAACCAAACTGCTCTTAGTACTTGGAACATTTTGTTTGTCGCATATGGCTTACAATATCATTGTTATCAAGATGTATATTCTTCATCTGAACTCAAAATTAGCTTTAGGATAAGTAACATCTCACAAAATTTTTAAACCCTTAATTTTCAATGAATTACTGAAACATTAGAAGCCCAATTCTAATGTTATCAAGGTGGAATTTGTGCTGAGGCCATGTTGGGCTCATTGTTGGATGAATCTGACCCTCCAGTGATCTTTAATCCACAAACTTTGAAGTTGGTATGGGGAATGACTAACATACAACCTATTTATTGAACATGGCTTGATTTGTTTGGATGTAAGAGTCCAGTGAAAACTGATATTGAGATGTTCTTTTACTATTTAGAGGAAAAGGAATTTACATGAAAGTTGACAAAGTAACATGCAAATATTATTTACTACATAATCAAAATGGTGGAATGCCTTTTTGTTTGTTTGTTCCACCATTCTTACCCTATTTAAAGATTAAAGAGAACGTTTGCTATGTTAAGGTTGCACACCTTCTTGCTTTATCCTTTGTCCCATTTTCTTAATGGATGGCCCTAGAACTTTGTGATTGCTCTTCTCAACTCCACCATATTGAGTGGAGGATTCACGACCATCCTTTGAGGTTCTTCCCCATTCATTATATAAACTATCCTTCTCAATTTAAGCCACACGCACTGCATGTGCCAGGGGAGTTTTGATAGAAGGCTTGGATCTCATCATCTAATTAAATGGGAGGAATATATGATGCATGAATTTGATCCCGTCTGCCAGCTAGTTGAAAGAGTAACAAATGGATGTTTGATGCATGCGATGCATTTAAGAGGAAGGATTATTTGATGGATGGGTGGCATCATGACTTGAAGTTCAGCTGGAGACTTTGAAACTGAAACAAAAACCAAAACACACCCACTATGAAAATTGGAAGTAGGGCCAGTTTTGAAGTTTTGGTTGTGTTCCAACTTATGGGGCCTAATTTATTATATATACATTGATTCCCCATTGACTCTTGTCAAACTAAAACACCTTATTTTATATATTTTTCCTTTTCTTTCTTTCCTAATTGAATTGGCTATTCAATGATAAATTTAGCCTCTAAAACTGTTTTCTCTAGATTAAACTCACATATTGAAACCTCTGAGTAGATCTATAATTGTTAGGTTGCAAGATATTTATCATTGCACTCTTTTTTTGAAATGTGTTGTTATGCTTTTTAGAAAATTGAATTAATCTAAGAAAGATCATGAATTTATCTTAGGAACTTTTTTTTTCCCACCATGAATTTATATATTACATTATATAGCACATTATAATATTGAAATTGTGGGTAATCTGTTCTTTGAAATTGTGCTATTTTTCTAATTTTTCTTCAGACTACTAAAGGTGGACGTGCAAATGCACGTCGAGCCAATGCTGATTAAAGAGCTTTATTGGTTGCATGGTCATTACCGTAAAAATAATCTACTTATCATGATAATCACTTTGGAATGGTTTTTGCATTCTATATGTAAAAAATTTCTTACAATTTTCTAAACAAAATTCATCAAAACATAGAAACATGCTCAAAGATTTAAAACTATACAACGTACTCCAAAGTTGTTTGTAAAATACCTGGTTTATTTTTCTCTACTTTCTATACTTGTCCTAATGTTCTTTTATTATTATTTTTTTGGGTGCAAAACGCTGAAACCATGATTAAAATTACCAAAACTTCCAAAATGAAACTCATTGACTCAGCCAAAACTGATATTAAAAATGAGTTTTCAAATATCGAACACAATGATGAATGTCACAGGGCATATGTGGTAGATATGCTGGTTCAAAAGGAAGAACTATTTGATTGATAACTGTGATTGATGAAACATAGAAATGTAACACATCACATGTAATGCATATGACTAATTCAAGAGGAAGGAGTATATGATGGGTGTGCATGGTTTGCAAGTAAAGAATATTTGGTGGATGATTGTGATTCATCAGGTCTGTTATATGTGTATTCATAAAAGCACTCAACCTTTTGTTTGATGTATTCCTATCTTCTCTATGAATAGCTATATTTTGTATCTGCTTGGCGCCTTGGCTTTTGAAATTTCTTACATATATTGGCATTTGAAATGTACCACCTGAACTTTATCGGTAATCATCTCGCCACATAATTTTTCAGAAATGTTTGTACTCTTGATTTACCATTTCTTGGGTGGTAATTTTGTTGGGATTGTTTGTGATTAAGTCCTAATGTTTTCATTAGAGCAAGCTTGGGCGGTTTTGTCTGGGTCTTGTTCTTGCTTATCTGGTTCACTAAGTGAACAATTTTGTTCTGGTATTCTGAAATGGTCCATAGACAAAGACATTATTTGATATATTATAATTTTTATTTTTTTGGAAAGTAAAGAAGATGGTTTTGAGAATGAGAAAATAGTATTTAGTTTTCTTGTCCTTTCGATGGCCTTGGGCGTAATTCTGTAAATAAGAGAATCTCCAGAGCTAGTGATACTAGAAGGACTTTTAAATTTTGCAAGAGAAATAAGAACATGTCAAGGTCTACAGAACTCGATGAGATTGATGGAAACTGAACTTTATGGTTTGGAATTGTTTTACTAACAATAATTCAGTAAGTTCTAAAATGTTTTGTAGTGCTGGTGCTGGAGTGATCTGATGTTAGGTGAACACCAAAAACCCAGGCAAACTCGTCTTGGAATATCTTATGGCTAAAAATTGACTTGATGCTATGGATGATGAGGCAGATTTTGTAATCCTAGATCCCTTGTGGTTATCTGTAGAGGCTGCAAGTGCACACCTTCTTTCAATAATGTAATTTGGAAATGATTGTATTTGACTCTATAAATTAAGTTCTGCATGTGCTAATCATCCTTAATCTTAACCCCATGAACTGTGCCAATATTTATCAGCATTTTCAAACTGAATTTTTTGGTATATTGGATAGTCATTGTGGTTCATTGATTTGAATTGTTAATTTTAATGTTATACCAACGTAAATAAAAACTAATGAGTCAATTTTGGGATTGCTATGATGGGTCTTCTTAGTGCACTGGGACAATCATCATATATTTTGTAATCACCAATTTGTGCACCTGAAGATTAAAACTGCAATAGCCATCTTCTGTCCTACGTTTCTATGTTTAAGTTTTTTTTTTTTTTTTTTAAATCTAAGTGTCCTTATTCTACCATAGTTAAGTTTAATTGTATTTCTAGTTTTGTCACTGGTTGCTGCTTGTTGCCATATTATAAATTATCATTTTGTATTGACTATTTCAAGCTGAGATAATGTCTGCTTTGGTCAGTGGACTCTTTTCTCACTAGATGTGGTCATACTTTGTGCCTTTAGGTTGATGACTATTTGTATGGTCTCCCTGTCATGGCACTTCCAGGCATTGGGCATGCTCTAGGAGAGAAGCTGAAAAGCAGGCAAGTTGAAACTTGTGGCCAGCTGCGCATGGTTTCGAAGGTTCTTTACATTATCAAACAATGATCTTTTTGCATTTGAAGGTTATTTCTTAAGCAATTCCATACATGTGGGAGAAAGATTTTCATATAACAATTGTGCTATGTTACATTTATAGTTATCTATTATTCGACATGAAACACTTATTGATTGTGAATCATATGATATCCAATCTTTCACTAGATTCTATTAATATTAAGAATGTTTTCAAATGTAGAGTGGTTCTTAAACTACTAGGATGGATGTTCTAGTTGCATTGTTGTCAGGCTTTTGGTTTGACTTCATTCCTATATTAAAACAACATGATGACATTAGAGAAAATCTGGAAGCTAATTGATCATTTGAGTACACAAATGATCTTTCTTTGCTATGGCCCATGGTTGTGGTTTATTTTTCACCTATTATTTCTAAACTTTGATATGGATTTCTTTAGAAAATTCTTATCCTGTGGTTCATCTGATCATGATACTTTGTTGATCATCTGCCCTTTTGAGCAGACGTTGGACTTGGATTTCTTCAGGTTCTAATTTCCATTCCTTAAAGCCTTTATTTAGGAGTATCCTATTCATCTCTCTCTCCCTCCCTCCCTCCCTCTCCTCCCTCCTTTTTCATCCAATGATAGTGCCTTCTTCTCCTCTTGCTGTTTAGATTTTGTTAACATGCAAATTGCTGTAAATTGAGTTTGAAAATTAATGACACTAACTAAAGATAACACTTACTACTATTAATATTTTTGGCTAGCAGCTAAAATTAGTGATTAGTACACCTAAATTTTAATTTGGCTACGAAAGTATGTCTGCTGTTGATGCATAATCAAGCTGTTCACTGTGAGAGTAAAACAAATTAAACCTTTTTTAATCAAAATAGTTGTTTTTGTAGCAAACCATCTTTCTCATCTAAAACCAGGTGGATTGTAGTTTTGAGCAGGATGATTCAATCTGTTTTTGAGGTCTCGTTCAAGTTTCTACTCTTAAGAACTGGCAAGTGATCTAGTTGCAAACTTTCAGCTGTCCTTGGTGGAATCATGAGATCAACTCTGGTTTTCTGAAGATGTTAGCCTGTTTGTTGTGTTGATTAAAAACTGTATTCCTCCTTACCAAAAGAAAAAACTGTATTCCTAACTTACCACGAAAAAGGTGTTCTCAGATTTTGATTGTTGCATGCATCATATATGTGCATGGTTAGGAGAAACCTTGGGTTCTCGTTCATCTCCTTTCCTAACACTCTTTTAATTTATCCATCCTGCCTGCACAAGTAATCATGAATGCTTTATGACTAGGCCATCCATTCTCTGCAGAAAAGATCAAAGAAAGCTTAAAACGGAGACTATTCTAAGACAGATTGCTTTGATTGCATAGATTTCATGGCTGCATCATCTTTGCAAGATCTAGCTTTTTTTTCCATCATTTATATCATCACAACCTTATGATGCTGATGAACAAGGTTCAAAATGTCAGGGCAGGATGTTCCAACTAGGGTGGGTATGGTCCACATTATATTGAGGATCATGCCAACAGAGGGTATATGGGTGTTTATAAATATGGTCAGCATGCCTTTGAGATGGCATCTTTTGGGTTATTTTCAAGTTTAGAGAATTTCTGGATGTAGGTTTAGTGTTGAAAAAAAATCATTGATTTGGATCCCAGGTTCATACTCTTAATGCATGAATCCAATGATTAGACAACATTTACTCCTCATTTGGAAAAAAAAATTCCCTTGATTTTTCAATTAAACACAAAATTCAACCCAAATTTTCAAGAAAGGAAAAAGGGAGGGAAAAATATTTACATAGAATGATTTTCTAGCCCCCCAAAAATCAAAAACAAGCTTCAAGTGCGTGGCCCAATATCATTGGACAATCTTTCCCTTGCCTTGCTTTGTTCCCACGTTCAAATGGGGAAAAATTTCAAAGGAGTCATTTTAGCCATCCAAAATGGTATCAGGCATATTTCTTGGTTCTGGACCACTTCATTCTCAGTTTTTTGTGAATTGACCTGGATCTGTTCCACACTACTTGATTTAGGTCTGTTCGAGCAATTGGGAGGGTATTTCACTAAATTGATACAGCCACAGCTTTGACAGTACATGACAATAGGTACATACTGCACCATCCAGTTTTTTGAACTTTGGCTGAACATTATGTACAATGGGTACATACTGCACCAACCAGTCAAACTTAGATGACAAGTCATGGACCACTGCATGATTGGGCAATTTGGACCATTGAATTGCTTGTGTGGTTTATTATGACAAAAGCCTGTGTCATTGCTAATCAATCGTTGGATTATGTGAACGAATGATTTAATTAAGGATCTAATCATCATATTGCCAAGATGTGATCATAGTCATCAAATAAATATGGATCTTCCTTTAGTGGCTTGATTCTCAGTGATCTTCATTCATTCATTTATATTCTGTTTTCAAGTTATGGGAAAGATCTGAAATCGATTGGTCTTTGATTATATGATTCTAAACTAGTAGATCTTTCACCCTGGTGCCTTTGAATGGTTAGTGTTCAGCTTAACTGACTCTGTTCACTCAGTGCATCCTTCACGTCCCTTCTCTTAAAAAGTTCTGACCACTCGGTGCATCCCTGGCTTGCTTAAAAGTCCTGACATGGGAGGAGTAAATATTTCTTTTGCTTTAGTGAAACCATTAAGCTCTTCAAACATCTCATCTGCCTATCAGAGTTTTCGTATCTCCAATTTGACTTGGGGAATTGCACTTGAACTCACTAACATATTGCTCAAAAATCCTATTTTGAAGCCAATTAATTTTGTTATTCATTTTGTTAGGGTTTTGTCATGATTTACCTTTGATACCAAGCTGTGGAGATAAATAATGATCTCAAATCAATATTTTGATGCCAGTAAATTTTAGTGCTCTTGATGACGGAATGTCAGGAGGTTTGAATGGATTTTATGATCAGATGGAAGAACCAGATATGTACGGGATTCTGATCGAGTTGATAAGCGAAAGTAGGGGCGATTCCTCAAACTCAAAGATTTAAGCTACTATAAATTTTGGAGATACAGTATGCTCAGGCCTCTGGGAGAAGAAGACAAGACGAGATCCCATTTATTTTTTTTCATTCATTTCGATCTATGTGAATCTGATCTGATGGACCAACAGACACATGGTCTATTGTTGTTTCTGCGATATAAAATTTCTGTCTCTTACTGTTCTTTTCTTTTCTGCATACAATTATGTATGTATAATTTGAATTCCTTATATCTGCAGTTTGCATCTATATTTTGTTCTTTCTAAAAGAACTAAGTTATGTACATTTCATCCCTTTTGTAGGAAGCCCTTCACATGGACTTTGGTACCAAAATTGGTGATATGCTGTGGAACTACTGTCGAGGAATTGATGACCGAATGGTTGAAGTTGTTCAGGTTTGTTGGAAGGATCTCATTGTATCTTTTGTGGAGCCCCATCTGTGCAAATGACTAGATGAATATGCATTGCGAAGGAATCTATTTTACTTGTCAACATGTATTACATTCATCTCTAATGTCGATTCATTCACTTCCATGTACTTTAGTGTGGTTTATCCTGTTGAAAATTTTTGTTCAGTAGTCTGAGAGTATCTCTCTTCTTGTAGAATAGTAGTTTTTACAATTTTGAAGTTGAGTTGATCATTATGATGGATGAAATATGCATCTTTATATCATTATGGTGACATATGTGTCTATTAAAACAACTGCATCATCAAGGTGTTTCTAAAAGCTGGAGGTTCTTGTTTTGAAAAAGTATTCTTTCTTTAGTTTGTTGTTTATATTCTCTTTGTTCACTTGTTTATTTATTATCCTTGCTGCCTGTTTGTAGAAAACTGCAATGCAGTATCTGTGTCATAGTGAAGAATGCTTAAGTGAAGCATCCTCAATCATTTAAGTCTGAATGTTGTAATATAATCATAATCCACTATTCATGTTGCTTCTTTGTGCAATCTGATTTATGATACTTATTGTCGTCCATTCCTGTCAAGATTCTTCAAAGTCCATATATTTAGTTTTTTTTGATTTCGTTCTCTTTTTTTGCTTTTGTAACTTCTTGGCATGAATAAGGTAATGCTCTCATTTTTGCTGATCCTTCCACAAAAACCTGAGCCTTCTTCAGCTCTTCCTAATTGGCCTTGTGCGCTTTATCATATATGCCGATGTTTCTTACATAAGTTATATACTGTGTTACCTAGTTTTACGTGGCACTCATTTGGACATTCTAAATTTCTAATTTGCACAATGCACAAATGCACATACACTGCATCTTTATGATTGCTTAGCATGATAATCTATCCAACTTCACCTATTTATTTTTATTAGTTTTTCTAGTTTCAAATGCATGCCTTGATCATGCAGACCTTTTAGGCACCTTTCTTCTCCATCCAAACTCCTGATCTGGTTGCAGAGCCAAGTAGAGGCCAGGGGTGTGTTCAGCTTCCTTTACCCCCATTCTTTCACACCCCAATCCCTCCGAAGTTTAAAACTGGCCACTTCCCTCAGCAGTTTCCCAGAGTTCACCAACAAAAGGTCCTCAATGTATTTGATGAATTCATATCTCTTCTGCTTTTGATATCAATCCATTATCTCCAAATTTGAATTCCTAGTGAATAGTTGAAACACTTATCTCTACACTAACTAATTTGTATTCCATCCTTGATGTGGGAGCACCAAGTATGAGTGAGAACTTGTGCTATGGAAGTCTTTTAGTGGGGTTGTATCAATTAAACAGCTCTTCTGATATTGAAGATTTCAAATGGTCTAATTTTCTGTTGGTGGTGAGGCCCATAGAATTACCACCTCTTCCTCTTTTTCTTATCTTATACACGTTATTATAGTTCTCTTCCTCTTTCTCTTTATCTATGTTATCAATCAGCCATGAAAGGGGCTCAGACCGGGTGGGATGGTCTTACAGCCCCATTTCATGTTATACCTAAATTTTATTGATTTCAACAATTTCATATTTTAGACTGGCATCTATCGAGTTGAGCTAGTCTTGGGCCAAGTCATGGACCCATATCAAGGAAGAAGATGTTGCCCAAGTCTAGCTTGACCTGATGCTGTGTTCACTTTTTGAAGCCCAAGCATAAATGCATGAGAATAGATCATACTTAAGCAATCTCAGCAAATCTAAACAATATTAAGGATTTCATGGTATTTGTGTTAAACACCAAAGAGGGGGGAGTAGGATGAGCAGAGTTTGGTCAGTGGCAAAGGGAGGGAGGGTTGGATCTGTATTAGGGGTTGAGACCAACTGCTGACCTTGTAGCAATTAAACGACAAGATACACAATGGCGGCTAAGAACGCATGCAAGTTCAGTCCACTTGGAGCATTGAAAGAGGCAAGATGAGTTGTAATTTGCATCCCTCTTTGCCAGCAAGTATGTGGAATAGAAAACAGGAATAAAGGCATTGGAAGGCACAGGAGAAAGAGGAGGAAGAGAGGGAGAGTGCAAGGATATAGGAAGAGTGAGAGGGTGGACATGGATTAGGGGTAGACCTTTCGGAGTCAGGGTTAGGTCAGGTTTAGGTTTCATGATGAGTAGAGAAAATATGCTAGATATCACTTTAATGATTTTTTGCCCTTTTTTTCCTTTTTTTTTAAAAAAAAAATCAAGTTAGATAGCTTGCCTATATTGTGCTAATCTCAGCTTTGTCTTGAAACATTATTGGTATTTTGGACCAAGGTTTAAAGTATCAATGTTGGTACACTTTGTGTCTATATGTCAGCACGACAAAATTAAGAGTATTACATGCATCAATACAATATCAATATAAGGATATTAGTACCGGTACCTTACCATTATGATCTGGTACATCTGGCATAGATTGCTATGCACTGGTTAAATGCTTGTTTAGGACTGATATTTTAAGCCCATCCTCATCCAACAGGTCAAAAATCTAAACCAAAGCCTACCCAAAGATAGGCCAAGTGGTTATGTGGGAAATACCTGTGCATCTCTCGCTATTCCTTCTAACTTTCAGAACCATGCACTGTTATCACCCTGCACTTCTAAGGTATATTCTTTACATCACTTCTGGCTTTTGTGTCATAATAAGACATATATCCTATTTCAGAAAGCTACCATTTAAGGCTTTCTAGTTATTGTTTTAAGCATAAGCAATGGGGGCAGCTTGTAAGAGTATTTAAAGATAATTACATGGCTATCAAGATTATAGTTTCAGATTTACTATGGATTACATTCTATTAACTGAAAGTTTTCATTGCCCCTCCCTCTCTTCCCTTCTTCCCCAACCCCCACATCCCCAAAAAAGGGAAAAGAAACGAAAATCTGACGGAACAATCTTGACTCTTCCCCTGCTCCTAATCCTTTTAGGATTGCTTTTGTTGCTTGCCATGTCCTGAATTTAGTCTGAACAATCTATGGTTGGTAGCAACATCAACATTTATCTCTATTGTTGCTGCAGTGACAAACAAACAATGTCTCTAAATATTGCTCTACCTAGTCTATTTTTGGCTAATTGCGTTTTTTGATAGCTGCTAGTTACTTAAAAAATATGAAGTTCATTTGTTATTGAAAATCATTAATTGATGTAGTGCTTTCGTTCTTTCACTGTTTTTATGGCCATTTTTGGTCTGATAATATTTATTTATTTTTTATGTGCTTGTTCTCTTTTCATGCATATACATGTCATTTACAGGAAACAAAGTCTATTGGTGCTGACGTAAACTGGGGAGTTAGGTTTGACGACATTACAGATGTGGGTGTTTAGCAGAAGTTGAAGACGATGTTTTTTTTTTTCTTTTCATTTTTATAATTTTTTTAAATATTTCTTTCTTTTATATTTACTAATATTCTGCATTTTATCATTTCTCTTTTGGCTATTTCAGTGTCAAAATTTTCTTATGAATCTTTGCAAGGAGGTCTCATTGCGGTTGCAGGGATGTGGAATGCAGGGACGCACCATCACTCTGAAGGTATTTGCCAAAATTATTCTTCACTTCAAATTTTGTCTATGACTTTTTTGCTTTTCTATACCAAAAGAGATGTACTCAACAAAAGCTCAGAGATTTCTAAGTTGTAATAGATGATACATGTCAACACAAGATATTTTGGTGCATTTCTTTAGGTGAAAAAGAGGAAGAAAGGGGCTGAAGAACCAATAAAGTTCATGGGATGCGGCGACTGTGAAACTATGAGCCGGTCCATGACGGTAATTGTTGATACCAATGAAGACATTGCTCCTTTTTTATAACTTCTGTTTATGTTAATGCATGTGTGCTTGGGCAACCATGCGCGTGTGCCTGTTGTTTCTGTGCTGTATTTGATATAGTATGTCAGAAATTCATGAGAACAGAGAAAGCTAGAAGAGTGGATATATGTGAATTAGTGCATTTGTAATCCAACATATGCATGAATTAATTTGTTATATCGTTAGCAAATACAACATATTAGGTTGTCCTTGTGCGTGTACCCACACACTTCACGCTTATGAACACATTTATACCACTGTTTGGAGCTTTCCTTTGGAAAGAAGCTATATTATTTCTGGTATGCTCATTATTCTTTTTTTTACAGATTCCTGTTCCCACTGATAATATCGTTCCACTTCAGAGGATAACCAAACAAATTTTTGCATCCTTACATATTGGTAAGTCTAGTCTTGAGGGCTTTTATTTTATTTTATTTTTTTTGAATTTTAATTTTTCATTTGCTTTAAGTAAGATCTATATTGTGTCAAATTAGTGATATTTCCTTGCACCTAGTAATTAGACCTAGCCTAATTTTTTTTTTTTTTTAAACCGTATGTGACCAGCTTTAATGTTAGAAGATACATCAAAGTTTTGAGCCTTTATGCTGATTGTCTCTCAATTGTGACAAATCTTTGTACACTGGATATCCAATTGTTAGCTAGGATGCTTCGGCAAGAGAGGAGTGCATGGACTAAGAACTTAGGTATCATATGTGATGCCAAGGTTGGCTAGGGGTTGGCTTAGCTAGTGTCAACACTTCGAATGGTTCGGCATGCTGCAATTCTCAGGCTTGTTGCAATGTCATGGTTTGGCATGCATGAGCATGATTTTTTTTTTAAATTATTTTTTTTAAGAATTGGGCTTTTTGGACTTATTTTTAATGTTTCTAAGAGTTGTTTTGTGCATTACATGATAATTTAGAGCTATATATTGTGACACAATCAATAATGAAAGGATGTATGCATGTTGAATAGTATGCAGTGTCATTGAAACTAATATCACATCCCAGCTGTAGTATAGTGAATAGCATGCAGTGTGTCATTTAAGCTAATAGGACATCCCAGCTGCAGTGTAACTGTATTATAATTATCAGTATAAATCAATGTTTTAAGATATGGCAGGTTCTATGGGATTGACCTGTCCGACCTGTGATCCACAAGTCCACGGGTTGGTTCAATCTCAAACTTGGGTGACTTGCCGACCCATGTGGGTAGACTCCAACAATGAGAACGTGGGCTGGATGTAGGTATGGATGGTCTGCTTTGCCATCCATTTCTGGATCTGGATCTTGCTAACATCAGGGGTGGGGAGAGGAGGCTGTTGATGGTGGAGGAGGGGGAGAGAGAGAGAGAGAGGATGTCATGAAGGCTGGTGTAGCTGATGTCTACTTCCCTCTCATGATGAAGCTCGAAGTGGTAGCTGCTGTTGAGGTCTTGTGCTGCTGAGATAGCAGTGGCTTGTTGCTGGATAAGCAAGCAAGCAATCGGTGGATGGATCAAAGGAAGCATGGGTGGTGGATGGAGAGGGCTTAGTTAGGATTGGGGATCAAGAAAGGTGAGAAGAAAAGGAAATGTATTCGGAGAGGAGGACTGAGAAGTTTATTATTAATTTATAGGTTAATGGGTTGACCATGGTTGACCCAGAGTTGATTTTCTGACTCGTGACCAAGACAACAAAATGCTTCAAGAGTCAAGCTAGGTTTCAAAACACTCTAATTTTTATAACTATATTATAATAATGGTTTCACTATGACCAAAAAGTAGCTAAAGTATTAACTATAGTGTAATTTTTTTGATAACTATTATAACCATATAAAAACTATAGTATAATAATATAACTAGATTAAAACTATAGTTTAACAATAATATAGCTATAGTGTAACTATGGTACAACATTACTTTTACCATACTATTGTATGATTTTATGGAATATCTCGTATCCATGTTAACTATGATATAACATGAAAGATGAAACACCTCTTTACTCTCTATAGCCAACAAAGTGATCTCCTCATCTTTCTTTAAGGCCATAAAATTCTTAAAATGTCAAGAAAGCATTTTGAGCCTTTTTGTCTTGGTGCAAGTGATTTAGATTGTAGTTCAAAATGGACTTTTATTTAGATACCTTTCAGGTCTTCATTCTATGCAGAGTACCTCATGCTGCTCTAGGCCAGTGCATTGTAGGGGGCGTGGACCTTAGGAACATGAATTTCCTGTTTAGGGTGCTGCAACCACTTCAGAATTTCCTTGGAAAACTTTTTCTGCACCTGCTTCCTTATTAAAGGATTTTTTAAGAGACTCCTTTTCCCACATCCATGCCAACACCTGAATCTGCACCCACACTTGTACGTGTACCTACTTTTGGTGAGTAAGGCCTGGAAGCCTTATTATTGTCTTACATAAGCTTATGCAATTACAGAAGAACCTCTCTTACCTTTTGGATAACTACCCTATTTCCCAAGTAGCCTATGATATGAATGTTGGCATAGCCCTTGCATCAAATAGTGAAAAAACCAAAAACCATAATAAGCCCCTTTATTTTGGTCTATTCTATTTTCTCCCGCCAAACAATCATTTTTTGTTCTAGAATAAGGCTCTGTTTCATCCCTGAATAATCTGGTAAACCGCTAATCCAACTTTGTTCTGTTGAACAACTTCTTTTGGCACCATAATAAGGCAGAACTAGTGAAGGGCATTTTTGGTATATCAGAATAGGTGGAGAGCAATTTTTAGGTACTTATTCTTCTTTATTGCAAAGAATGGAATCTAATTGTTTTTTTGGTTGCTTTAAATGTGATCTCTGAAGTCTGAACATAAATTTGGACAACAGCTATATTCTTTGGTAGCCCTATTGGGGCATATTTTGCATGAGCTTTCTTTTTTTTTTTTCTTCTTATTTTGTCCCAACTGTTACCGACCAGAATTTGCTATCTTCTTGTAGTTGATTTGTGGTTTTCCTTTCAAATGCATGGTTAGCTCGAGCTGGTATCTTGTCTCTGGCTTTCTTTATGTAGAGCATTATTTAACTTTCTTGCTTTCTCTCATATATATTTTTTTCAGATCATTGATGTGCTGAAGAAAAAATATGATGCATATATTGTTAGCTGGCTTGTGCTTGTAGTTTCTGTTTTAAATGCACTGCTTAAGTTTTTTCTAATTCAGATGTCAAGGAAATTCGTGGCATTGGCTTGCAAATATCAAAGCTTGAAAGTGTAGACATAAGAAGACAAGGTATTGTGCAAGTACAACACTTTTAGATCTTGTCATATGTTTAATAAAAATTATTGCAAATTCTTGATATAGTTTTGTTTTTACATTTGGATAAAAGGAGGATATTTAGGAGCCAATCTGCTACATTTGCAGCTTCTAGACTAATCATTATAATATTATATCATGTTGCTATATTTTACTCTTGCAAGATAAGCTCAACAAGTTGTCTCAATTATTCTTTTACTTTTTTGATATTGTAGGCAATCTGGGAACCTTATCACATTATTTTGTCATTTATAGAAAATAAAAATTTGGGTCAATGAAGAGGGACATGCACCTTTGCCTTAGTTGATCGCAATGGGAAAATGGATAAAACTGAAGCAGTGCATAAAGTTTGAACTGGAATAGTAAAAAAAAAAAGGAAGCAGCATTTTACCTTGTCCTGGTAGGACCAAATTGGGTATAATTGAAGTTCCTTCTGGTCTAACCTTTTCAGGAGCCTAGAAATTTGTTGACTTCAATTTTCATCAGAATGACACAAATTTTAGATCTTATTAAGCTTAAATTTGCTTTTAAAGACCTCTGCTTGGCAATATACATGGACTGCTAAGAGGTATCATTGGTGCAATATATTCTTTGGAGTTTCATGGTCTATTCAGCTCCCCTGTAAGTGCATCCTATGAGAGAGAAAATCTTCACAAGAAGCAATACAATAAAGCCGGTCCCTATTCTTTCGACATCGTAACAATAAAAACAGAGATTGTCCTGTCTCTCTTAAACAAGGAATATATATTTGCGATTATTGTTAGGGGTCCAGGATTTCTAGTTCCAACTTGCAATATTTGGATCAGTTCTCTAACTCATTATTAGCCTGCAAGTGTCGAGCATCTGTTCTTCTTAGTTACCTTAAAAGCTATTGTTGTTTTCATGATATTCAACTATTTTGTTACTAATCCTTCTCTATCTTTGTTGAATCATTATACAAAGAGAAAATAACCTTAAGGTTGTTGATCAGGCCCCACAATTATTCCAAAACAATAATTATCTCACCAATCAATCATTTTGTTGTTTTACTGTTATGCTTCTTCAATATACCTTCGCTACTGTATAGTTTATATGTTCTTTGGGTAAAAGGGCCAAGATCTTTGGTATGAAGAAATCTTTTTTGACCAATGGCGAACATCTACAAGTGATTCCTTTCATTTACCGGAGTTCCATGCCAACTGCAAGCTCGCAAGTACTCATATCTTTTAGTTATTTTATGTGTATGCTGTTTTAGTTTTTAGTTTGATACTAGTCTCCAGGTGAGTAATGGTTTATTCAATTTTTTTTTGGTTTTGATAGTGTCAATAATGTCAGAGTTTTAGCTGAAAACAAGATAACTCAAAATTTAGATTTAATTAAAAATAAAAAGATTTGTTATGGTCTTTCTATATACACTGTTTTGATACTTCACATTGAGATAATCAAAAAATTAAAATGTTCAAAAGGTCATTCCTAGATAGAGATCTAGGATGGTGAAAATTATGTCAAATAATTTATTGTTTTACATTTACATACATACATACATATATATATATGTGTGTGTGTGTGTGTGTATCTATATATCTATATATGTGTATTGTGTGTGTGTATATATATATACATACATACATGCACATATACATATATACATACATACATACATACATATATATATATATATATATATATATATATATATATATATATATATATATATATATATTATACATACATGCACATATACATATATACATACATACATACATACATGCACATATACATACATACATACATACATACATATATATATATACACACACATGCATACATGCACATACACACACACACACACACACATGCACATATACATATATACATACATGCACATATATATATATATATATATATATATATATATATATATATATATATATATATATATATATATATATATATATATATATATTATACATACATATATGTACGTGCCAGCCAAAGCTCTAAAACTGCTGCAAAAATTCCACCAATCCATCCATCTGTATATGCTTATATGCATATGCACATGTATGTTTGTATGCGCACTTTTTGGGCTCATAACTCATTCCATTAAAATCTCTTAATCCAAACTAGTACTGGTTGAGGGTTAAAGCTGAAACTGAAACTTTGATTTGGAATGTACACACACGCATGCATGCATGCTCATATGTATGCATATATGCTTATGCGTATGTATGTGTGTGCATGCATTGTGGCCTCATAACACATTCTATTCCAAAACTTTGAAACCAACCAGTTTTCAGTTAGGTTCAAAACCTGAAACAGAACCCTTTGGTTTTGGAATTTCAAATAAACCCTTGGAGAAAGTTTCCGGCCCTTTATAGGTAGATAAAAAAGGTATTACTAGTCAATTGATGCTGATTGATGTTTGGCCCTCTGGTTTGGAATCTATTATAATTTGATTCGTTCATCCTGGATGGAAAGTACTTTGTAACATCTCTACTCTCTTAAATCATTGATTCTTAGTTCCAGGAAGCCTTAGAATCCTAGTATCTATGCACAGCCTCTATGACCGACTTTAATCCCAAAGTATTTATGTTTGCATGTGGGTCTGTATATATAATGACTTCACATTTAAATCCTGTGTCAATGACAATATCATAATATCTGATAACTCTGGCAGCTTATCATGAAAATGACAAGTTCTTCATCCAATGTTCAATTTGAGTACTTAACAAGTTTTTCAGTATGTGCGAGTTTCAATTGAGATCCAAACTATGCCTTTCACAGTCTAACAATTTCTTAGGTGCTGCAATTTGATGGCAGACTGCTTCCGAAAATTGCAACCTGCACATGCCAATTTGGCCTAGTTTTGCCTTGGGCGTTGTTTGTTCAAGAAATTGATAAGCTCATGCTTTGCATCATATCCATTGATTTGAGCTAGTACTGTGGCTTTTTTCTTTTCCTGCATTTTATCGAATAAAAAGTTGGTCCAAATAAGCATACATTATTTTATTCTTTTGGCTGGGGATTGGGGTTTGTAAACTGATTTATCAATAACTGTTCTTCTTGTCGCTTCTGCTTCACTGCCTTTGAAGGACATGAGGAGAACACTCTTGAATCATGGCTCACATCTTCATCTGAAAAGGTCAAAGCACAACACAAAAAAATCTCCTCGTCAGTGAAACAATATACTGGAGGTAAATGCCAATCAGTTATCTATTGTAGCATGTCATTTCACATAAATGATTTTTGTGTGCGTGCGTGCGTGTGTGTTTATACAAGCTATGCTCAAAATTTGGCAGCCGTTTGTGTTGCATTGTCATCTTCTTTTATTTGGAGTTTTCCTATATGTTTGTGTAGAATTTGTCTACTCTCCTTGGTCTTGGTCCTACCAATCCAAAATCATTGATGGGGACTTCATATGGAGTGTTGATTATTATATACATCAGAAAATAGACCACTTTGAAACAAAGAATCATCTCTTTTGGAGATCATATGCCTATGCATTGAGTAGTCCGAAGATATTCTGTTTAAATGGCTCAATATGATGCTTTGCATTGTTGATAGTTTGGAAGCATCCAAAACTTTTGAATTTTGGTATATCCATGTTTTATGATATGTAGATCATGATCAAAGGTGTTGATTTTTAAATTGTATGACTTATGATATAGTTTGCCACACGAGCCCTATACATCTAAATGATAATTGTGCCTGTTTGATGTATGGTAGGAGGCTTCCAAAAGACATGAGTTCTGGTTCATTGATAGTTTGTTTTTATGTATAGATCATAATCAATTGTATGGATTCTCAATTTAGAGTTTACATTGTTGATATTTAGTTGGTAGGTTTCTGGTCCTTCCGGAAGGAGAGTAGACCAACTGTGTATGTGTGTGTGGTTTTTCTTTCTGATCTTGGACAACTGATAAATTACTTTTTGTTTTGTCACAGAGGTATCATCGGCTGATGCAGAACCACAACCAAAGTGCATAAACTGTGGAAATCAACAAGCCTGTGAGCATTCAAAATCAATTTATATTAAGGAGACAGGTTCTTGTCCCTCAGATGTCAATCAATGCAGTACTAGATCTCATGAAAACAGAACTTCAGCATTGCCACCATTATGTCATCTTGATATAGATGTTATAAAGAGTCTTCCTCAGGAAATAATTTCAGAAATGAATGATATGTACAAGGGAGAGTTATGTCTTTTCATGGAGAAATGTGAAGAGAAGGATGGCAGAGGAGATGCCCATTTGTCTGCCAAATCCCCTGCAGAAAATGATACCATCTCAGCATCAAGCTATCAACAAGTAGGTTGTGATACCAGTGAAAACATGACTGTTGGACCTAGTGACTCTGGCAAACTGGATTCAAGTGCTAGAAATAAGGGCAAACAGCCTTTATGTTATCCTGCTGTTTGCATGTCTAATCTTGCAAATGAAAGTAAGGTGAGTACTTTTGCCTAATGGAATTGCACACTTCGTTAATATAGGTAAAATTTTTGTTTTATTTTTAATTTTCCCATTATATCATTTTTTTTGAAAATCATTCTTGGATTTAATTTCACTCTGAAATATGTCACCCATCTTATCCTCAATCTGTAGCAGTGTTGTATCAGTTTCTAGTTGTCTGTACTCAGTCTGTTGCTTATCCTGGAGGATATATCTAGCATCAAAACTCTCTATTTTTCCAGAGAAAGAAGGGCAAACTATGTCTCTTGGTTCGTCCTTGATCTAGGTCAATGGCTCTGGAAATTGAATTTGTAAATCTCATCTGATTAAACCATTTGATATTTGAAAGCTCTTCAAGTATTTTGGCAACTTTGTTATGCTCCAATTTTGTTTTTTTTTTCATTTTTTTTAAATTTTTATATGGGGTTTTTGTATCATTTAATAATTATATGTATTATCACCTTTAGTTCGATGTATTCGTGATTGATACCTCTTGATAAAAGCTATTAAGAATCTATTCAACTTTTGTATTCTGGTGTTTAAGTTTCATTGGGGAATTTTTACTAAATCTTAATTCTACTTCTATAAGTTACATGACTAAGTCACACTGTTAAATCTTTGCTAGACTATAATTCTTGTGGGGATCTAATGTTTAAAAACTTTTAATTTTTCTTCTTTAAGCTTTTTGCTAATATGTTTCTAGCTGGGACCTTGATGGACATCGGTAGCAGCCATTGAATACCTATAAAAGGCATCCTATGGCTGGTTCTAATGCTCAATCCTTGATTTGTAATGTGTTGGATGATTTGGAGTCCTCTTGGGAGCTTGCTTAGGGTCAATTGTTATTAGAATCTTAACTTTATATTTCTCAGCAATGCTATAATGCTTGTTCAATTTTATTAACATTTCTTAAGTTTTTAGAATCAGCCCTAGGTGTGATGCCTAGAAAATTCTCTCTCTTTTCTTTTTCTTTCCTTTTTTTAATAAAAAAATAAAATTACAGCATCCTAAAACCTTAAATTCAGATCTGATTCCATCCCCACTAAACCCTAGCAACCAAAAGCAACAAAATCCATAGCCACCCATCTACCGATTAGCCTTCAAATTCACAAAACAAACAAAACTTCTATTCCCATTTTTCTACTTCTAGCTGACAAAAGCCTCAAAACTTCATCTTTTTACCTCTATTTTGCACCCAAATCTCTCCCCATCCATATACCAACATAAGCCCTATCTTCTTACACAATTTTCCTATTTTTTTAGCTCAAAACAACCTGTTAAGCATCCTTGAATTTCCCTAATCAAGGCTATCCTGCATTAGACCTACTTTCATATCTTCTGGAATTTCTGGATATTACTTTCACAAAATTTTGATACGTATTGAGCATGTTCATTTACAAAGAAACTATCTCGATCTGGATTTCTGCTTTTTCATTTTGTGTATTTAGTGTCTGCCACCACAGAGGCATTTTTAGCTGGTTATTCAATCTTCCGAAAGTTCTTGTTATTGTTTATGATGAAAGAGGCAAGATACGTTAGTTTTGTTTGAAAATGCATATATTGAAATGTACACTGTATGCTGTATCAATGGTCATATTAATGGGTTACCATCACTTGACGCTTTATTCAATCAAAATCTCTGTTTTTGTTTGATTTCACCAGGCTTTTAATCCAGAAGCAAAAGAATTTACCACAGAGGTGTGTCTCTTCTGTTTTACCATTTCTATATTTTTCATTATACATATATGACACTGATTATTTAGTTGGCTTTTTCTAGATGAGTATGGCAAGGACATCTTGCAAAGTTCAGTCGGCATATGCTTCATGCTCTAAATCTGATGATTTACTCATTAGAGCACCAACTCTGATTGATTTGATGCCTAGTTCTTTAACTCAGGCAGATGCTTCGGTTCTAGAACAATTACCTGAAGATTTGAAAGTTGATATTATTGAGTCACTTCCTGCACATAGAGCTGTAAATTCTGTGGGTAATGCTCCTCATGGTTTTGTTGGGGCATTCCCAAACAGTGTGGAAGTTCAGAATTCAGAATATCCTGAGAGTCATCTTTGGTCAGGAAGTCCTCCAAAATGGGTTGAGATGTTCCAAACTAGCAATTGTTTGATTTTGAACATTATTGCTGAAATGTATACCAAATCCAGGGCAAATGGCCTTCTATCTTCCATTTTTCAATCCATATTTTCTTTCCTTCCTTCAACATCTGAATCATGGAGTGAGGAGTGGGATGAAGCTCTTTCCAGCTTGTGTGAACTTCTTAAGCAGTATGTCAATTTAAAGATCGAATCAGATATTGAGGAGCTCTACAATTGCTTTTGTGTTCTGAAAAGGTATGTTCATAGTGATGATTGCTTCTCTTTTGGTGCCTACCAATTAAATTATTCTCTATGTATCATTTACAATGCATGGATTTCTTTATTGAGCTATTTTCTTAGGCAAGAGCTATAATCGGCTGTTTCCATTTGCTTTTCTTCATGCTATTATTTAAATTTCTTTTGTCAGCACTTTTTGTTGTTTTTATATGGATGGTTCAAACTAAAAGTGTTTGCTGTTGCTTTGTTGTTCAATCTCATACTCTGTTAGTTGGGAATTTTTCTGTGTCTATTAATATAGTTCATAACAATAGCGTTAACTATAACAATTGCCATTGCCATGAAGTCTTTGCCTCAACTATTTTGGGTTGGATTTGTGAATCTGTATTCAACAACCGTCCCTGTTAAGGCAACCTCTTGTTTAACCAATATCTTTTCTAGATCCTTCTCACAACTTTTGTGATTTAACATTTATTCTTCCCACTCCATATCATCTAAATCAAATTTTGCAAAATCAGCTTTCTATCTATGTTATTAGATGCAATAAACCTTGCACTTTTTAATATTATGTATTTGGTGATCTTGTCTCTCTGAAAGAATTCAGCTTAGGTCTTTAACTTTGTATTTTCCTCTTTGGACTCTGGGAATGCTGCTTGAGTTTTCAAGATCCTTCTCGCAACTTTTGTGATTTAACATTTGTTCTTCCCACTCCATATCATCTAAATCAAAATTTGCTAAATCAGCTTTCTATCTATGTTATTAGATGCAATAAATCTGGCACTTTTTAATATTATGTATTTGGTGATCTTGTCTCCCTGAAAGAATTCAGCTTAGGTCTTTAACTTTGTATTTTCCTCTTTGGACTCTGGGAATGCTGCTTGAGTTTTGTTAACACGTACTCAATACGATTATTCCAATATTGAGATTTACCCTCAATCGAATTTGTGTCCTCATACTTGTATGGGTGTTGTAAATTGTTGCTTAGTATCTTTTATTTCCTACTAATGTGAAAAAACTATCTAGGCTTTCCTCCTCTTCTGATTAGATGTTACTGGTTGATGCAGGTGTTGTTCAATGTCGAATTTGTTGTTAGAAGTATATAATAATGTACTTCCTTTGCTTCAGGTATTGTTCAAGAGTTTTACCTTTCTATGATTGTAATACAAATGATTTTAAGTACACTTTATTAAATGGTTTTAAGGTTCTAGATGTATTCATGATGGTGTTGTTACTTTCCTGTGCTATTAGCTCTCTGGTTTACTTCGTTGCATCTATCTGAGTCTTGGCATATCTTTGGCCTATCTTGTTGCCTGTATCTGACATTTTGGTATAACAGCCCTTGGCATATAACTTGGCTTTGATTGGAGTAAGCAAGCTCATTATATAAGGGACTGCACGGCCTGCTATGGCTACTTTGTCCCTGCACTGTCTCTGTCCCTGCTTTTTCTCTTTTTTGTTCTCTGTGTTCTTTTCCTCTTCTGTATTACTTGTTCCCTTCTGCATTTATGTTACATATCCAATTTATTTTGCTGTAATTAATCATCAATTAGAGGTTGTTATTGTTCATTTATTGGTTAGATTTTGCAGATAGATCTGGTGCTATCATGTTAGATATGTACATAGCATCGAAAGCATCTGTGTGCCAATCCTCTTTCTATAGTATTTCATGCCTCCTTTTTTCCTGTTTCCTATCAATTTGTGTTTGTTGTTTTGACCTAATTGCTTTGTTCTTCTTTCTCATCTTGTTCCTATGAGAGATCAGCATGGATCACTTACAGTTTATTTAAATCAGTAGTGCTGTCGTGAAAGGAGGATAAATTCATGATGATCAATAAACATTTCGATATGGTCATGTGTCACAAGTACGTAAGATAGTGTTGAAACTAAAATGCTAGCACACCCACTTTGCAAATGATTTTTTTTTAAAATTTATTTTTTAAGATCTGCTATTGCACAAGCACATCTGAACTCACTCCTGCACCTGCTCACAATCCAGCTAAGATTCAAATTAACAAGTTTTGTATATTTACCATGAATAAAAACTTCCTGGGAGCTCCGGCTGTTTTGCAATATGCTTGGTGCAGAAATCTCAATGAGATTCATATTCTCCTGAAAAGTGGAAATGAGTACCTCTCTGTACGACTCCCATATTCTCCTAGTTTTGTAGATATTTATGCTTCCCTTAGTGATCCCTTGGTTGTCATCCACAAGCCAATGCATGCCCTCAAATCTCGTCAATGCTTCAGATGCTTATTATTACAAAAGCTCTGTACAGTTAAAATTAATATTATCATATTGGACTCCTGATACTTATCGATATAAATGCTCTGTATGTTAAAAAATTAATAAAATCACTTTGGACAAGGATAATGACCTTCTAAAGCATGTACAATCCTTGTAAGTTATTGCCATGAAGAAGAGAATGGTTCATGAAGTTTAGTTTTCTCCCTCATTTGAAGCTCTTAAATGTTCCAGAAATTTTCACATTTGATTGGTAATTTATTGTAATCACTGAAAGCTCAATTTCTTTTTAATATGGTAAGGTTCTGAGACATGTTTTTGAATTGTACCAACATGTTTGTGTATGCAATACTAGTTTTAGCCCAATTATGTTACTGAGACTTGCTTCAAAGCTGAGGAAATGTTGCACCCTTGTTCACTTCCTGTGTTTCTTTTCTTTATCTTCTAATTGTATCCAACCTTATGGATTTTGTAGCAAGTTCCTAGATGTTTAAAGAGGATACCGAGCACTATAAAATTATCCAGGAGATAGGAAAAGATTATTATATATCAAGTAGAAGCAAACCTCTTTGCTATTAGATATATTGTATTCTTCTCTATACCTTTTGAAGACGGAATGCAGATTTCATTTTGGCAGGCCCTAAGGTAGAACCAGTTACTTCCTGGAAAAGCAACCTTGAGAGAGAGAGAGAAAGGGGGGGGGGGGGGGGCATGATAGAAAACTTTTGACATCTAGCATATAAATGACTTTTATTCATGTTTATTTTTGACCAAGTACTAGAAATGCTTTTCCCTAGTTTTGAACAGATTTGAGTTCTCATCAATGCTGAAAGGTGATCACCTAAATCAAATGGTAAATAGAGCTCTTCCTCATCCTGATGAAGCACCTGTATATATTCTGGATTTTTTTTTTTTTTTTTTTTTTCCGGCCATCTAGTGCTTCCCTCTTAGTCTATCATGACCATCTCATGTGATAGATTATAGCGGCAACAAACTCTTCTTCTTGTTTTTTTCTTGTCGCAAGCTCATGTGATATAAAGAAGAAATAAGAGGATAGGCAGTCATGTTTGAGATGAAACTGATCACATTAAAATAAGTGCGAGATATCTAATCAACTTTCTGCAAGTACTTGTAGAAATCTTCTCCTTCTGCAATGGCCCTTTCTTTTTTGGTGTCCGTGTTTGTGCTGGGGCAGGCAGGGAGGGGGAGGGGTGTTGGAAAGGGTAGATATTTTATAGCAGGCTCTGGAATTGCCATTTGGAGCTCTCAAATTGGTACTTAAAAAGAACATTGTTCGTGTACTCTGCTTTGCAAGATTGCAGTGCAATGCACAGTTATAACTGTGATAGTATCTACAGAATTCTATTTTCAAGCACCTTAACATCGATTTCAAAGTTTCTGCAATGCTGCAATTGTCCTTGCTTTTTGATTAAGTTGTCTAATGTTATAACTAGAAAAATCTAATTGATATCCTTAAATATTCTTGACAGTCCTCAAAATACTTATAGTGGCTCGACAGATGTAATCTTTAGCATCCCGGCAAATCTGATGCGATGTAGAGAATCTATCTAGATGAGGATCTTTCTGGTTGGCAGAGCACTTATTTAATCTGTCTAACATTCCTCGATTAAAATTCTCTTCGAAAAATAACTGATACCGATGCAGCCAATCAGTGGTAATCGTTGGGATTTTTTCCTGAAAGTACACCTAAAACCCTTCTTGATATCCTATGCCTCCTGGCTATGGAATCCATCTATTTTTAAAGACATTTGATATGAGCTAGTGAAATTTATTCAGCCACAAGTTTAAAGATTTCAATGAGGCCCCCGCCCACCCCCACTTTGGAGAACTTTTGTAATATATAAACATTAGTGTGCAACAATAGTGTTTACGTGTCTTTTTCAGTTCATTATTAGACTTTTTTGATTCTAATTCGGTATCTAGCATAATATAGTCTGTGCAACATTTTGTTTAGCTGTTGCTGAATGCAGTTCGTAAATATTTGCCTTTTTTTCGTTCAATATGACTGATTTTTGGCAAATGGATGTTCCATTTAGCACATTTGATAAATTTAACTTCATTTGACGTTACTTCTAATATCAGGCTTCTGTGAGTGAGAATTATGGAGGAACATTGAAGCTTTAACTAATGGCACATCAACCTCTGTTTTTCCAAAAGTATATACCACAATGTTTACGCCCGTAGCTGGCAGAAGTGGAGAAGCGTGTCATGCAGAAGGTAACAATGGCATGTGTTTTCCTCTGTTAATCTGTGACTGTTAAAAATGATTTATATGCTGGAATTTTTGATATTTGCTGGAAAAATGTTAGGATGACATGAAACTTGAGAAATGCCCATCACTAATCTCCACTCCGATGAGGATTGCTTACATAGGAGGCGAATCCTGCGGGCGCTTGGACTGTTACCGCTCATGTAAATAAATTAGTCGCTATTGTGTTTCTTTTTTTTATCTTTTTTCCTTTTTTTCCTTCTGCGTATGCAGAGGCTAATGCGTTTATAGAGTGGCAACTGTTCCTGTTCTCTATGTCATATGATTATTCTTTTGTTTATGTCAAGTATGTTCCACATAATGTTGCGTGATGCCAAGACATTTATTTGCATTTTTTTGTTTCATTTGTATCTATGAGGTAATATTTGCTGGTGAAACTCAAATCTGCATCTCCTATCTTGTAGAAAAAAAATGAAGTTTCGAGCTGTGCAATTTTATGGCATAAACCTGAGAAAGGGCCATGCAAAATATGAAGAGCAAGAGTTTGCTAAAAAATTAACTATAATTGTAATTAACTTTTTTTCTTAAGATGAAAATATATTTTTTTAAAAAAATTTTATTGGTTTTCAAAAATAGGAAATGGACATCCAATGTGTGTGTGTGTCTATATATATATATATATATATATATATATATATATGGATAAATTAATAAAAATTTTCATTTGAGTTTAAATTTGGAGGTAGCTTTTAATTTAAGTTTTAAATAAAAAATATTTTCTATTAGAAACATAATTTAAAAATAGCTTTTCAAATGGTACGAAATGATCAAATTACCTCTATAGCTATAAAGAAATGCTAAAATAATATTGCGATATTAAGATATTATGAAGCAGTGCCGTCTTATTGTAAAGAAATATTGTGTTATTGTAATGTAAGAAAATTATAAAATTATATTATTTATTATTTTATTATAAAATAGTATTGTCTTGTTGTAATGTAAAGATATTATAAAAGAATATTGTTTTATTATAATGTAATGGTGTTATAAAATAGTACTGTCTTATTATAAAATAGTATTATTTTATTATAAAGAAATATTATCTTATTGTATAAAAATATAAGAGTTATTTTAGTCAAAAATAATTTTTTTTTAAATTTATATTTGAAATGGAGAATTATTTTTATATAAAATTTAAGTGAGATTTGTTTTTAATTTAAAAATAAAATTAAGAATTTATTCTTAGTTCTGTGTGTGTGAGAGAGAGAGAGGATGGTTGCACATAATTAAGTGTGTGAGAAAGAGAAAACGGTTGCACACAACTAGCTCTGGCGCCCTCACGAATATCAAATCTTTAATAAGGACTCATTTGGTTGACAAGATGCGGAGGGGGAAAGAGATATTTTTTGAAAAGTGGAGAAAGAATCTTTTGTTTGATTGGAGTTTTAAGAAGAAAGAGAGTGAAAAAAGTATTTTTTATATTTTATGAGAAGTAGAAATTCATGGGAAAGGTGGGTTTTGGCACTTTTCGTGACAGAAAAGTGATGATATTTTTTTTCTAAAATATTTTTTTAAAATTTATAGCTAAAATTTAGTAAAATATCAATGGATGGTTAGAATGAAATACTGAATAGTAATATAATATTATATTAATATTATCATAATATTTATATAAATATAATATTAATATTTATTATATTTTAATATTATTTTAATATTTATATTAATATAATATTTTTATTAATATTAATGTAATATTTATATTAATATTATATTATATTTATATCTATATTAATAAATTTATTATATTAAAATATTCATATTATATTAATATAATATTAATATATTAGTATTATATTAACATAATAAATTATTATGGTCTAATGTTATATTATAATATATTAATATTATATTTATATTAGTATAAATATAATATTTATATTTATATAAAATTTATAAGTAAAAATATATGGTTTTATATCTACTAAAGGTATAATAGGTATTTTATATTATTTTTTCAGAAAAATAGGCACTCATCCAAATATAAGCTACTTTATAATAAGTCATTTTCTCACGATCAATTAAACATATCAAAATTTTATTTTCAGAAAATAATTTTTTTGGAGAAGTTACTTCGAACCAAACAAGTCCTGAAAAATGAGCATTATACAAATCTTTGTTTCACTGGAGAGGTGAGTGGAGCCCTGAGGACTGGCAGGGTTGGTGGAGCAGTAATGCAAGTCTTTGCTCCGTTGGAATTTCTGTTGGGAAAGTCAGGCAGGAAACGTGGAGCCCTAGCTCGTGGAGAATATAGAGTGGAGTGAGGCGGTCAGGCATCTCTAGCATTCTTTTTGTTTTTTCTTCTTTCCATGCTCGGAGGCCGGGTGACGAACACGCTTTTTTAGGAATCACACGGGGCTTCCTTGGTCATTGCCTCCGGAATGGATGGATGTGATTCGACCTAAAATTATAAAAGGATCTGAGCGCTCTAAACTAATGTCTCAAATTTACGTTTTTTTTTGTAAAAAAAATAAATCTTCGGCTTTTGAGTAGTTTCAGAAGACCTCAACTCTATGAGATTTGTAGATGATTTGGTTGCTAATTGCAAGAGCGTATTTGGTGGAAAAGGATTCATTTTGGGGAACCGTGGTTGCATCAAGTTATGAGAAATCTCGGCGGAGAATTAGCCGGTCGCGGAGAGTATATAACAAGCACAGAAGTTACTAGGGAGCTGTGCCACTGCCATGGTGGGAGAGCAAGGTCCTGGGACACAACCACCTCAAATTCATACAAAGAAACCTGAACAACCTGCTTCTCAGCTTGGTTCAGTTTTTTTGCCTTCCTGCCTCTTCCTGGCCGCTAGCTCTTCAAAAATTTTGCCAACAAAACAACAACAACAACAACAACCACCAGAAGAAGTAGCACAAGCAGCATTAGGAGTCATGTTGTCGAATTTGGAAATAGCAGATAAGTATATCTCTTGTTTACAATTATCAGACGGTCACATGGAAAAATGCGAAGCCAAAAAATGAATCTTGATACCTCAACCCAACGTTCAACCCAATGCATGTTATGCGATTCACATGGTCTAACCCAACTTGACTAAAATCTAACTTTAGCTTAAGATGGTCTTGGAATAGGAAGTATGGAGACTGATTGCATTAGGTCAGGCTTTCCTCGACTCAGACACTAGCTCGTTGAGCTGCACTACCGACTCCTAACTTCTAGCAAAATAAAACTGAAACTAAATAATTTCCACTATCGAAATGATCAATCTCGCTGACCCATAGGCTTGCACAAAAAGCGAAACAGCTACTTAGTTTGGGCGTCACACATCAGAAAGACTTCTTTGATGGGAATAGGTCATTTGACTCGGTACGTGCTCGAATTCTAGGGAGCGAGACGTTATTTTAAGTTTGCTAAGAAGTCGCTTGATCCAAAACTTTTATTCTTTCCCGATGGGAGTTGTAGTGGAGGAGCTGTTGATCTGATATACGTACAATACCAGTTGGTGGCTCTAACCAGGCCATCATAACTAAAGATTAATAACAAAATCCATAGGAAAGACTCCTTGAGCCATACACACACACATATATATATATATATATATATATATATATATATATATATTCATTATAATAAAGATGTTGAAATATTTAAAAATGGTTTTGATTTCAATTTTCTCTTATCTTGTTTTTATTATATAACATATTCAAAAGCAAGTGATGTCCATGCTTGTAAATTTCAATTTTCTAGAAATCAAGCTAGGGCCAAAAAAAATTGGAGAGCTAGAAGACGGTGTAAGTTGGTGCAGATGGCATGCGGATCACTATATTTAAAAGAAAGCGCAGTTCTTTAGAATTTCGTATAGATTAACTTGAGGCAGGTGATTTATCTATCATCATTAGGAATTCGTATAAATGAATGGTCTGGATGCACAAAGCTCCAAGACATTTGACAGATATCATCTAGTGAGTCAAATATATGGTCATTAATTATTATGACCATTACAGAAGTCGAATACATTTGGGATTGTCTATTGCCATGAACTGTTATGACCATTGTAGAAGTCAAACAAATCAGACAGGCTCTTAAGATAATTTAGTCTAATGGAACCAATAAGTTTCTTTGATCAGGTCTTACCAGCCACCAACTCTATTTCTTTTTTCCCCTCTATCTTAATAAAACCAAGTTATCTCAAGTTCTCTTTCATATAAGGATCATGACATCATGACTCAAGCACTCAAAGCATATTGGTTGTATCCCCTTGACATATTGTTGGTATGTTATATTTTTATTTTAAATTGTCATATAACTAAGTACACAAAATAACTGCACAATTTTTCAAGTTAACTATCACCTTCACCAATTTATCTGGCTTGACCCAACATTAAGCTATTTTCAAATGTTATATATTAATTTGTAGGATTTTTTTTTTTTTTGGCAGTTTAGTTCCTAAATTTTTTCATAGTTGCATCCTGGTCTGTCTTTTTGGATGTATATAAAAGTCCTTGTAAAGTGCTCCACTCGTACAAATCGGCCATTGCTCCATCCTTTTCTCAAAATATTGATCTCCGAGCCATTCCATGCCATCACAGTGCAGATTTTGTCCGGCCATAACACCTGCACTTAAAAGGAAAATTCTTTGCGCACCACGGGTGGTGTAAAAAATTTGATGTGGAATACATCATTTTATTCAATTGATTCACATAGTTACTTCTTTTCAATATATATTTAATATCTGCAGATCAATTTTTTTATTTAAAAATTTTATATGATAAAAATACTCCTATTCTTTGATAAAATTATGATATCCTATGTCCATATTATGACATCCTGCATCTAAAAAGTTATAATTTTTATTCACAGGATGTCATAATATAACACAGAATGTCATAATATGCATAGAATACCATAATTTTTTTCAAAGAATAAGAATATTTTTGTCATTTAAAATTTTCAAACGAAAAGATGAAGCTGCAAGCATTAAATGCACGTTGAAAAATTGTTAGACAAAAATATCTCTTCCATATTATGATATTCTGAACTATATTATGACATCGTGGGCTATAATATGTCACAGGATGTTATAATATTTTTTCAAAGAACAGAGATATTTTCGTCATACAAAATTTTTAAACAAAAATACCGATTTGCTGGTATTAAATATGCGTTGAAAAATAGTGACTAAGTAGACCAATTGGATAAGACGATGTACTCTACGTCGGATTTTCTACACCGTCTATGATGCACAAAGAATTTCTCTTGCCCTTAAATATAATAGATTCTTCGATTCCGGCCCAAAGAAGAAATTCGAAACTAGTAAATTAGAGACCACACACCTTAAGATATTTAAAGATTCTTAACCCAAAAAATGATATCAGAGACTTCTCCTAATCAAAATGTAAGAATAGAAGTCACTCATTCTTATTTTAGAGTCTAATTTTTTCTAACTAAATATGTCAAAAATCTTATGGTACTTTAACCAAATTTCTTGGAGGACTAGAATCATCAAACATAAAAGGTGCTATGCGCTCACCTAAAAATAGGATGCGCACTTGATTACTTGTGCCATGGCACTCTACCCTCACTGCTTTGTGGGTCCCATCAGTTTCATGAGTAGGAAACCAATCTCAAGCATCATTTTCTTGACAACCATGTGTACACTAGACATGCTTCATATCTTGCAAATATTTTGCTGATATTCCAACATCCAGTGGAAATTCTGTCCTTGTGAAGGTTGTAACTAATGGAGGCACGATGTACATATTGTAAAAGGTTTTGGACAGATGGGGAAATATATGGAACATCATACATTCTGACTTGTTCCTATAGCTTCATTTTTCCATCGCAATATAAATGATCTCGTCTTCAAGGCCAAGGAAGGAGCACCCCAGAGCAATCACTACCACATCCTTTATTCCATTTTTCTTCCTTCTTCCTAGGAAATGGCTGGTGCCGGATCCAACAACAGAGATATCACAGGGTGGGCAACGAGAGATGCCTCAGGAGTCTTGACACATTATACCTATACACTAAGGCAACAAAAATTCTTCCCTCAGCCTTCATATGTATTCTTTCCAAATCCTATAGCAACTCCTTCTCAACCATATGCATTTGTTTTGTTATTGGCTCAAAGTAGGGAAACCGGCCCGGAGGATGTTTTCATCAAGGCGTTGTACTGTGGGATTTGCCACACTGATATCTACCCAGCAAAGAACCACATGGGCACGTCCAATTATCCAATGGTCCCTGGCTATTTATTTCTTTCTCTTTCCTCCAAAATCTTTTTCTATCCATCAACTCATGCTAAACCAACATGAAACAATCAAATAATTCTAGGAATCAAAGCTCGGCGCCTTAAAGCTTTTGCTTATGTGTGTACTACAATCTTGAGACAGCTCTAAACAGATTCTTGCCATGGCGCTTCATGAATCTTTCCGGATTTGTTTTCTGGTTCTACCTATTTACCTGCTTTGATTTATCTAATAATGCAATTGGTTTTGCGTTGTAATAATCCAGAATTTCATATTCGAAAAGACTAGTCGAAATATATTATTATAGAGGAATGGGATCATTAATCCCACATTGATTGTAAGTCAAGAAGGACTGCGATTTATAAGAGATGGGATTTTCTCTTTCCTATGAGGTATTTTTTGAAAAGTAAAATTGTGAAACAAATGGATCAGAATAGACAATACCTCACGTGCCGAACTACAAGTTCTTGATTGCAACATTAGCGCCTACCATGGGGTCGATATATCTTTAGTGAACTGTGATAGACCTCCTGTCCATACAGTCTTCTTCTTGATTGGGAGAGCTATGTTGTGGAGGGATGTGATCATTAATCTCACATCGGTTGTGAGTTAAAGAAAATTTTAACTTATAGGGAACGGGACTTTCTCTCCCTATATCTTTTGAAGGGCAAAACCGTGAGACTATGGGCTAAAGCGGATAATATCTCACTTACCAAGACACGGATCTTTGACTGCAACACGTATTATTTAGATTCCTTTGCTCTATGATCTTCTTGGTGAATAATCGATATGGAGCTTGTTGGGGGATACCCACCGACCGACCGACCGGCTATCGGAGGGTCCGAACGTCTGGCGGCCCGACTAACCGACTATCGGAGGGCCCGACCTGGCAGCCCGGCCGACTAACCGACGACCCGACGGACGACTCTGACTGGCCGATCGTAAGTCGGGCGACAGGCCGACGGACGCCATCAGCGGCTAACTGCGGCCATTCCACGGTCCATTCCCGACCGACTAAACCCAGAGGTCCGGTAGCCGACCCACATGAAGCTCGCCGACCGACGGAGGAGTCCGACGCCACTCTGCTGGCCACCGACCCTGGGTCGGCCGACTCCACCAACCGCCGTACGGCCGTCAGACGTTGTCAGCTCTGACACGGACATGCGGCACAGTTACCTAGGGGCATTGTCCCGCCGAGAACCGGGTCAACCCTGGTGATTAGACGGCTACACGGCGACATGACATTTTCACGGCGGCTCTGACAGCCTACAGTGAGTTGACAGTTCCTCACTTGTCCGCGCCATTAATGATGGCGCCATACCGTGCTCCACTATATATACCGGGGAAGGCAACAGTGCAAGCGATCGATCCGCCTGTCTCTCCCACATACGCAGGCTCGCCCCTCTCTCTCTCTCTCTCCCTCTCTCCCTCTTAGAGCTCTCTGTCTGCATTTCACTGTTGCCCAGTCACCTCTCTGACTTGACCGTCGGAGGGTCCCCGCCGGAGCCGCCTCCGGTCAGTGCGGACTTCCTTTTGCAGGTGCACGCTTCCCGGCGATCGGGCGACGAGGCGATTGGCCGCAACAGATTGGCGCGCCAGGAAGGGGACAGCATGACAAAGACAAGAGCTCAACGATCGAGAGTCACTGGGTCGGCAAGGCGTTCTTCCCGCCGGGAAGAGGCCTCTCCACCATCACCGGCGGCGGAGCCTAGCTCTCCGCGCCCTGCAGTGACTACGGAGGCGCAGATTGCGGCCATTGTACGGCAGATGACCGTACTGACCGACGCAGTCAAAAGCCTCCAGCAACAACCGGCGGCCCGACCTATGCCTTCCAGGAGCAGCCGCCGACGGTCGCGCCGACCCCTGCCGCCTCCAGGCGAGCACTCCCAACAGCGCTCCCACGGGGAGGAGGAGGGGCGACCACGGCGCGACGACCGACGGTCTCAGTGGCCCTCTCCTTCCCCGTTGGAACGGGCGAGGAAGGAAAAGCGGCCGCGCACACCGTCGGCCTCTCCTTCAGAGTCTTTCGGAGGCTCCACTCCTGGGGTCTCCCAGCATCGACGAGCGGACGACTACGAGCGACGGTTCGAGGAGATCGACCGCCGACTCGCCCAATTGCAGATGGACGGCCAGAAGTCTTCGAACGACGTCGACTTCCAGACCGCCCAACCTCTCTCCCGACTGGTCCTCGACGAGCCGATTCCCAGTCGGTTCAAGATGCCGCACGTGGAGCCCTACGACGGCTCCACCGACCCAGTCGACCACCTCGAGAGCTATAAAGCTCTCATGACAATTCAAGGGGCAACCGACGCTCTTTTTTGCATCGGTTTCCCCGCCACACTTCGCAAGGCTGCCAGGGCTTGGTACTCCGGTCTTCGATCGGGCAGTATCCATTCCTTCGCGCAGCTCGAGCACTCGTTCGTGGCCCATTTCAGCACCAGCCGAAAGCCACCGCGAACGTCGGATAGCCTTTTCTCCCTCAAGCAGGGGGAAAACGAGACGCTCCGACACTTCGTGGCACGATTCAACGCTGCCACGCTCGAGGTCCGGGACCTCAACGAGGACATGGCGGTTTCAGCCATGAAGAGGGGCCTGAGGTCGTCCCGATTTACTTATTCTCTGGACAAGACCCTCCCCCGAACATACGCCGAGCTACTGGAGCGCGCATACAAGTATATGCGCGCGGACGAAGGAGCGTCCGACCGACGCTTGGTCGAGCCCAGGGGTCCGAAGGAGAAGCGAAGAAAAGGTCGGGAGCCCGCCGAACCAAGCAGGCCCCCGGCCGGTAGTCGGCTTTCTCCACCCCGACAGATCCAAAAATCACCCCGCCGACAGACTCCGAGGTCGGTGCGTCCCAGGTATGACTCCTACACTCCTCTCTCCGCTCCCCGTGCGCAGATCTTGATGGAGATCGAAGGGAAGGAATACCTGCGACGGCCTCCGCCTCTGAAGGCAAAGGGCCTCGACCATCGGAAGTACTGCCGGTTCCATCGGAGCCACGGCCACGACACCGAGCGATGCATCCAGTTGAAGGACGAGATCGAAAATCTCATCCGCCGAGGGTATCTCGGCAAGTTTCGAAAGGGTCCGCCGACCCGACCGACTGCCGATCGACGCCCCCAGCCGACTGAAGAGGCACCGACTAACCAGCCGACGGCCGGAGTCATCAACATGATTTCCAAGCGGCTGGGATCGGGGACATCTACAGGGGGGGGAGCCGACGAAAAAGCCACGACTGAACGACGTAATCACCTTCGCGGAAGACGACGTTCGGGGCATCCAGACTCCCCACGACGACGCTGTTGTTGTGTCGGCGACAATAGCCAATTACGATGTAAAACGAATTTTTGTTGATAATGGAAGTTCGACAAATATTTTGTTTTACTCGACCTTCTCCCGAATGCGACTACCGACGGATCGACTTAGTGGGGTCTCCACGCCCTTGATTGGCTTTGCCGGAGACACCGTCACGACAGAAGGAGAAATCACCCTGCCCGTGACGGTCGGTACCGAACCACGGCAAAGCACGGTCTCCCTCATCTTCGCGGTCGTCCAAGTCCCTTCGGCCTACAATGCCATACTCGGGCGACCCGGACTGAACGCCCTCAGGGCAATCGTCTCGACGTACCATCTCCTTGTTCGATTCCCGACCAGAAACGGAGTCGGAGAGATGTGCGGAGATCAACAGCTCGCTCGACGATGCTTTCAAATCTCCGCCCAAAGCAACGAGACAAAGGATCCCCTGACAATCGACAAACTGGATCAACGGGAGGAGGAAGAGCGGGGTTCGCCGGCCGAGCAGCTCGAGGCGATCCCGATAGGAGAAAATCCCGACAGAAAAGTTTGGGTCGGGTCTCAATTGCCCGACGCCGAACGCCACCGACTGGCGGAGCTCCTGACGGCCAACGCCGACATATTCGCATGGTCGGCAGCTGATATGTCGGGCATCCCTCCGGAAACAATGACTCACCGACTCAACATCGATCCGACGATGAAACCGGTGAGGCAGAAGAAAAGATCCTTCGCCCCAGAAAGGCAGAAGGCCATCGACGAGGAAGTGGACAAGCTGCTCGAAGCGGGCTTCATTCGGGAATCCACGTATCCCGATTGGCTCGCCAATGTCGTCATGGTCAAGAAAGCCAACGGGAAGTGGAGGATCTGCATCGACTACACCGACCTCAACCGAGCATGCCCGAAGGATAGCTTTCCACTCCCAAAGATCGACCAGCTGGTGGATGCGACGTCCGGATTTCGACTGCTCAGCTTCATGGACGCCTTCGCCGGGTACAATCAGATCCGGATGGCGCCTGAAGACGAGGAGCACACCGCGTTCGTGACCCCCAAGGGCCTCTACTGCTACAGGGTGATGCCCTTCGGATTGAAGAACGCCGGTGCCACCTACCAGCGACTCGTCAATAAGGTCTTCAAAGACCAGATCGGCCGCAACATGGAAGTGTATGTGGACGACATGCTGGTGAAGAGCACGCAGATCCCGGACCATGTTCAGGATCTCGAGGAGACCTTCCGCACCCTTCGACGACACCGAATGAAGCTCAATCCGACCAAATGCGCCTTCGGGGTGACCTCGGGGAAGTTCCTCGGATTCCTCGTTTCTCAGAGAGGGATCGAGGCCAACCCTGAGAAGATAAAGGCGATCCTCGCCATGCGTCATCCGAACACCAAGAAGGAGGTCCAACAACTGAACGGGAGAATCGTCGCTCTTAGCCGATTCATTTCCCGATCAGCCGAAAGGTGCCTCCCGTTCTTCAAAACCTTGCGCCAGGCGAATGGTTTCTCTTGGTCGGATGAGTGCGAACAGGCCTTTGAAGACCTGAAGAGGTACTTGGCTTCCCCGCCGCTGCTCGTAAAGCCGCAGATCGGGGAGACCTTGTATCTCTACTTGGCCACATCTTCTGAGGCGATCAGTTCGGTGCTCGTTCGGAAAAACGAGTGCCGAACCCATCAGCCCATCTACTACATCAGCAAAGTGCTCCACGGCGCCGAAGCCAGATACTCGGAGACGGAAAAGATGGTCTTCGCCCTGACCGTATCCGCGCAACGGCTCCGCCCATACTTCCAGGCCCATGCCATCGTGGTACTCACCAACCAGCCCCTGAGGGCCGTACTGCGCCGACCCGACACATCCGGACGACTCGCTAAGTGGGCAATGAAGCTTAGCGAGTTCGACATTCAGTACCGACCAAGGCCTGCCTTGAAGGCTCAGGTCTTGGCCGACTTCATCGCCGAATGCCCGACGACCGACAAAAGGTCGGGAGCTGAAGGCCCGGGACGAGATTCGGTCTCTGAGCGGGACCCGATCTCCACCTGGGTACTTCACATCGACGGAGCCTCCAACGCTCAGGGAAGCGGGGCCGGGCTCCTGCTCACGAACTCGGACGGGGTAGTCATCGAATACGCCCTCCGGTTCGACTTCAAGGCCTCCAACAATCAAGCCGAATACGAGGCACTCCTCGCGGGCTTGAGGATGGCGAAGGAATTGGGCATCGACAGCCTCCGGGCATTCTCCGACTCTCAGCTGATCGTGGGGCAGGTCAAGGGCGACTTCGAGGCGCGAGATCCGACCATGATCAAGTATCTTCAGAAGGTAAAGGATCTCGTGGCCCGCCTCGCGTATTTCGAGATCTCCCACATCCCCAGGACGGAGAACGCCCGTGCCGATGCTCTCTCCAGATTGGCAACGTCGGCCTATGATTCTTTGGGTCGGACGTTTGTCGAAAACCTCCAACAGCCGAGCATTGATCGGGTCGAAGAAGTGCAGCAGCTAACGTCCGAACCAAGTTGGATGGACCCGATCGTCCGGTACTTGTCCGACGGGACCAGTCCCAAAGATCCCGCGGAGGCCAAGCGACTCCGATGGTCGGCGTCACAATATGTGATCATGGACGGCCGACTCTACAAGAGGTCGTTCTCCCTCCCTCTGCTCAGGTGTTTGGGACCGACCGACGCCGACTACGCTCTCCGAGAGGTTCACGAAGGAATTTGTGGGAATCACTTGGGGGGCAAGTCCTTAGCCTTCAAGGTCTTGCGACAGGGCTACTACTGGCCGACCATGAGGAAGGATGCGGCAGAGTTGGTCCGAAGGTGCGAGCCATGCCAGAAGTATGCCAATATTCAGCGCCAACCGGCCAGCCAAATCGCTCCCATTGTCGCTCCGTGGCCCTTCGCTCAGTGGGGAGTCGATATTCTCGGCCCCTTCCCACCGGCGTCGGGCCAAAGGAAGTTCATCGTTGTCGCCATCGACTACTTCACGAAGTGGGTCGAGGCCGAGCCCTTGGCGCAGATCACCGAGCGGAAGATGGAGGACTTCGTCCAAAAGTCCATCATCTTCAGGTTCGGATTGCCGCACACCATCATCACCGACAACGGACGGCAATTCGACAACCAAGACTTCAAGGACTTCTGCGCCAGGTTCCACATCCGTCATCGACTAACTTCAGTCGGGCACCCACAGTCCAATGGCGAGGTCGAGGTGACGAACCGAACCTTGCTCCATGGACTCAAGACCCGACTGAACGAAGCCAAAGGTCTCTGGGTCGACGAGCTGGGCTCCGTCCTATGGGCTTACCGAACGACCCCCCGTGTCCCGACCGGGGAGTCGCCGTTCAGTTTGGCCTACGGGACAGAAGCTATGATCCCGCTCGAGATTGGCCTGCCATCTTCAAGGGTCGAGCAGTACCGCGAACCGGACAACTCCGAAAGCCGGAGGGCCGACCTAGACCTCCTCCCCGAACTGCGAGATGAGGCTCAAATCCGAATGGCCTCATACCGACAGAGGGTCGCCCGGTACTACAACGCCAAGGTCAGACCAAAGCTCTTTAAACCTGGCGACCTAGTCTTGAGGAAGGCGGAGGTGTCGAAGCCCTTGGACCAAGGGAAGATGGCTCCCAATTGGGAAGGACCCTACAAGGTTGCTGACACCTTCGGGCCGAGAGCCTATCGGCTGGAAACCCTTGAGGGAAAAACCATTCCCCGGACTTGGAACGCCGACAACTTGAAGCTGTATTACCAGTGAATCCTGTAATTCAATCATCGGAATACAAGTTCAGTTTGAAAAATCGGAGTTCTAACTCTTCGACTACTGATCGGCGCTCAGCCCCGACGCATCGACGCGGACCTGGAACCGACGACACATCGGCCCCTTACTCGGACCGATGCATCTACGATGACGGGAGTTTATACTCCTTCTACGGCCGAATTTTCGGGCAGAATCCATCGGCCGCCTGGCCGATCGGGCCCCGACCGAAGAAAGGCTAAAAGCCCACGCGGCTATTGCCGCGACTTCCGACCAGGCTACGGCCGGTCGAGGGATATTCGGCTTACCACCGTCTATCACATGATGCGACCTCAGTCGCACCCACTACTCGCCGACCGACCTGCGGCCGGCTGAACGACACTCGGTTCGCCACCGTCTGTCGAAGGACATGAGAACCCGACGCAAGAGCTTGGGATCCGACTTACTATCGCTCCCCCGACACTGCGCCGGTCGATGTTCGACTGAACGCATCTACGGAAGTCCGACTACCGAACCTTACCAGGTTCGATCGGATCCCGACTTAACAGATGCGCCCGAATAGCGACTACAATTATTGAAAACCGACCTAAAGTCGGGACACAAGCTACTTCGGAGCTGTGCAAGCCGGTTAAGTCCTACCGACTTACCCGAGTTGGCGACTTCTCTAAGTTGGCGACTAGGGTTCGACATTACAGCGATAAGAAACATTACAAACAAGAAGCAAAAGAGAAGACAATTTCATTCATTGATTAAAAGAAATTACAAAGTCGGGCCGAAGCCGATTACATGTATTGTCAAGAAGAAATAAAAGGAGGACAGTCGGCTGGACCGATCATTCGTCCTGGATAGTCTCTTCGGCCGACGGAGGATCGGGAAGGATCGGCGTCTCGACCATGAGCGGCGCTGGGTCGACGGCAGAAGGGTGTCCTTCAGTCGGCGAAGGGCCTCCGGTCGGCTCCGGCTCTGGGACGGCTTCCTCCGCTGGGATGATGCCTCCCGACAGATGGTCGGCCTCCTCTTCGGTTCCCTCCTCTTCGACGAGTAGCGGCGCGACTCGGCTGACGTCCACCTCCGGGTACAAGGCATGGACGGCATCCCGACCATCTTCGAACCCGACCCGGTAGGAGGCGAAGCCCGATTCGAGCATCTCCTCCTTGAACCGGTCGGAGGCCCGGAAGTCCTCAACCGCACGATCGGCCGACTCCCTCGCCGACCGTGCCTCGTCCTCAATGTGGGCCAGCTCCTCCTTCGCCAACTCCGCCTCGGCCCTGGCAATTTCGGCGTCGATTTGGGCGATGGACAAGTCCTCTTCGGTTTCCGCGAGCTTCCCCAGGCTGACCCGAAGTTGCTCGCGTTCCCCTTGGAGTTCGGAGGTGGCACTGTCCCGTTCGCGTCGAAGACGACGCACGACCCGACCTTTGTGCTTGGCCTCCTTCTTGGCCGACTTCAGTTCGGCCATAAGCCGGGAGACCTCGTCCGTCAACTTGGCCTCCCGGTCGACCGACTCCTGTAGTTGGTCGACTAGCATCGTTCTTTCGGCCTCGGCCGCCGCCGACCTTTCCTTGAAGGCTGCCCGAACGTCGCCGAACCTTCGGTATCCGGCCTCCAACTCGGACATGGTGAAGATCAGCTGCCGACGGAAAAAAGGCTTTGTCAGAATTATGTGGCAAGCAAAAATTTTTAAGAGAAAAGGTGACGCGAAGCTTACCTCCACCATCGACGGGTAGAACCGCGACAGCATCTCGGTCACCTGCCGAGATCGCAGCGACTGAACGTCGGTAGGGAGGAGGATCCCCTGGCACAACCTCCTCGCAAGGTTGTGATCGGCCAAGGCCGATGCACCCTCGGGGTAGTATGCGCTGGGGGCATTGATCTCTCCTCCTCCGAGGGCTCCATCGGGGCTTTCCCCCGATCAGCTGCCCCGACCGACGGGACTGGCAGCGATGGGACGCTGGAGTTCGACCCGGCGCCCCCCGTTGCGCCAGCGGACGCCTCCGGACGATGTTCGGCTTCCCGAACGACATCCGGCTCCACCCGCGGCGGCGAAACCGCCGACACTCCTTCGGCCACTTCCTCGGTCGGCCTCTCCTCGACTCGGACGGTCGGAGCCGCGAGGGCTATAATCGGCTCCGACCCCTCGGTCGCCGACGCTTCCACGGTTGGCGGGACCGGGGCTGGTCTCTTGGAAGGGCGCGAAGGGCCTGCCCCCGACGCTGGCCTCTTCCTCGCGGCGGCAAACTGACGAATTTCGGCGTCGGTCGGCCTCATCCTCGGCGGTGTCCCTGCAAAACCGACCACTGTTAAAGGCCGGACCAGAACTACCCTAAAGCCGAACAAAAAGAAAAGCTGAGGAATCGGGCGATACCTATTCGGGGGACCAGACTCAGGCCGGCATCATAGAGAGCTTGCTCGGTAACAAGCTCCCTCTGCTTCGGGACCAACATGTCTTTGAGTCGGTGGAAGTCCTCCCGGTCGTCCACGTCGACCCGACTGTTGTCATTGGCCTCAGTTCGGGGTACACCCCAGCGAGAAGGAAAGCCCCAAGAGGAGGAAGAGGAAACAAAGAAAAACTGGTTCTTCCATCCATGAATGGACGATGGAAGACCGGTTATGAAGGCAAGACCCTTCCGGGGGTTGAAGAGCCACCACCCTCGGGCCTTGGGGTGGGGTCGGAGCACGAAGAAGGCCCGGAAGAGGGAAACGCGGGGGTTGGTCGGCAAGAGCTGACACAACAGCGCGAAAGAAATGATTAGTCGGACAGAGTTCGGCGCCAGTTGCGCCGGACAGAGTCCGTAGTAATCAAGCAGATTCCGGACGAACTCCGGAATCGGAAGTCGAAGACCCGCACGAAGGTCCTCAACATACAGCCCCAGGTCGCCGGGCGGAGGGTTGTTGACCCGACCGCCGGCCCCTGGAGCATAGAGCCGAAACTGCTCCGGGATGCGATAGTGCTCCCGAAGCTGATCGACGTTCGGCCCCGAAAGCGAGGAGGCCTCATCTTCCGGAGCCGATCGGGTGTCGTCGGTCGGGTTCCCCGACCGAGCTCCCTGAGTCGGTTTCCTGGTCATTGTGCAGGAACCGAAAGAAAGGAAAGGAGGGAAGAAAGCAAGAAGGGGAAGGAGGACCACGAACCCGATGGACCCTCCGGAAGTAGAGAAGAGCTCTGCCCGCGACGACCGAAAAATCGCCCGGACAGAGTTTCCCCAGCAAATGGCAAATGTGGGTCAGGGTCCGGGAGGTCCTATATATATAGGGCCGACCGACGGCCGAGATGCTCCCGCGCCGACCAAGGTCCTCCAGATGCGCGACGCGTGGCGCCCGCCGGTTGGCTAAGGATTCGGCGCGCTTCGCCCGCACCGCCCGCATTAAATGCCGGAGCGGGCGCCGGCCAACCACCTTGACACGCGGCGCGCGGGGGTTGGCTCCGCAGTCGGCCGCCCGCGCCGGTCCGCGTTCCCGATGGGACGCCTCATCCACGATCGGCGCCGAATATCCGATCGACTGACGCCGTATCGTCCGGCACCCGATCTTCTGGCACCGACGTGACGGCTGACAACGACAAGACGTGGCGTCTGACACCTGACGCCGGCGCGACTTCCGGCATCGACTAGACGTTCGGATCACTGGGATTCGTGAGATGTCTGACAACGGATCAGCCGGCGGTACGGTCGGATCTGCACATGCGACAAATCCACTCCCAGTCGTCCGGCCTTGCTACCCGAATGAAGACATCGACCAGCTCTCCATCCGACTTGGGAGTGGAGGGGGGCAACTGTTGGGGGATACCCACCGACCGACCGACCGGCTATCGGAGGGCCCGAACGTCTGGCGGCCCGACTAACCGACTATCGGAGGGCCCGACCTGGCAGCCCGGCCGACTAACCGACGACCCGATGGACGACTCTGACTGGCCGATCGTAAGTCGGGCGACAGGCCGACGGACGCCATCAGCGGCTAACTGCGGCCATTCCACGGTCCATTCCCGACCGACTAAACCCAGAGGTCCGGTAGCCGACCCACATGAAGCTCGCCGACCGACGGAGGAGTCCGACGCCACTCTGCTGGCCACCGACCCTGGGTCGGCCGACTCCACCAACCGCCGTACGGCCGCCAGACGTTGTCAGCTCTGACACGGACATGCGGCACAGTTACCTAGGGGCATTGTCCCGCCGAGAACCGGGTCAACCCTGGTGATTAGACGGCTACACGGCGACATGACATTTTCACGGCGGCTCTGACAGCCTACAGTGAGTTGATAGTTCCTCACTTGTCCGCGCCATTAATGATGGCGCCATACCGTGCTCCACTATATATACCGGGGAAGGCAACAGTGCAAGCGATCGATCCGCCCGTCTCTCCCACATACGCAGGCTCGCCCCTCTCTCTCTCTCTCCCTCTCTCCCTCTCAGAGCTCTCTGTCTGCATTTCACTGTTGCCCAGTCACCTCTCTGACTTGACCGTCGGAGGGTCCCCGCCGGAGCCGCCTCCGGTCAGTGCGGACTTCCTTTTGCAGGTGCACGCTTCCCGGCGATCGAGCGACGAGGCGATTGGCCGCAACAGAGCTAAATACATGTCTACATAGATCCTCATAATAGTTTATTAAGCAATTACTTACTTTGTATTTTAATCTATGTTTGTTTGAAAATTTTAGTAGACATGAAGTTGTTGGCGAAGTGGTTGAGGTGGGATCAAAGGTCAGCAAGTTTAGAGTTGGGGACACGGTTGGGGTCGGAATGATTGTTGGGTGCCGCCGAGCATGCATGCGGACCTTGCAGGGCCAACATAGAGCAATACTGCAACAAGAGGATTTGGTCATTCAACTACGTCTACACTGATGGAAAGCCCACCCAAGGTGGCTTTGCTTCTGCCATGATTGTTGATCACAAGCAATTTTAACTAAAAAAGATTTATGCCAAAGAGCCTCTCTACTGTATTATATTATTGCCTTCTACAAATGCAAACTGTATGCGCATGCACGTGCCCGGATATATACACATACATATTCAGGCATATTTGCATATGTGTATGCATAGATATTGGAAGAAGAAAGAGTGTCGAAATACCATCCCAATTCCATCTTCGAATAGAATAATTATGGCCCAAGTTTAGTACCAGCTTTCTCTCATTCACATATTTGACGTGAATGCTTTGTTATTCTTTCCGTTGTTTGCTAATATTGGGTTTAGCCTTTGTTATGTTATACCATACAATGGATGGTTGAACAGCATCCATTATCTATTAATCCATTCCGGTGATAGCTACGGTAGAGGCCGACTTTCATCGCTGCTCGATAGATGGGTCTTGTAGTCAAGCTCCTTTCTCCTTTTGCACTCGAGGGCTAATCTTTGTTCGACCCAAGGAAATGCTTGCACGCCTCTATTACCTTTTGGGATGCCTATGCCCTATAAAAATCATCTATTTGAGATTGTGCTTTAACCTATAGGTTTTGAATAAGATTAGAATTTTAGCTCCAATGATATAGCACTGATGGCTCAGGCCCCAAAAATAAGTTTTTTATATTTTATAAACAGTGACTCAGCCAAATATGACCATTACCAATGACATCACTCATTATTTGTGAACGATTAATTATAGCTAATATTGTAGTTTTATAAAATAATAATCAAAGACTTGACTTCATCTGATATAACTGGAGCATTGCTTTAAGTGCACACAAAATTGAAGAGTTTTAACTGGGACCTGGATTTCGATCATTGGTGTGCCAATGACTCGATACTGAACAACAGGTTTGTGGTGAAAATCCCGGACAGTTTAGCACCAGAACAAGCAGCACCACTCCTGTGTGCAGGCTTGACTGCATACAGTCCACTGAAGAGTCTTGGTTTGATGACGAGTGGATTGAAGGGAGGGATCCTTGGCCTTGGAGGAGTAGGACACGTGGGAGTCAAGATTGCTAAGGCCATGGGCCACCATGTCTCTGTCATCAGCTCCTCCGACAAGAAGAGGGAGGAGGCCATGGATCACCTTGGCGCCGATGCTTACCTCGTGAGCTCCGACACCGATCAGATGGCAGCTGCCATGGATACTCTCGACTACATCATCGACACAGTCCCGGTGTTCCACCCTCTGGAGCCCTATTTCTCTCACCTCAAGGTTGATGGCAAGTTGATCATGATGGGTGTCTTTAACAAGCCCATGCAGTTTGTGACTCCTGTGATCATGCTAGGTCAGTATCTCCATCTTCTGCTGGCAATGACTACTTTTACCGCTTGGGTGCAAGTGAATTCAGCTTATATGATGCAAGTTGCTTATGCTTGCTACCAACAAAATTGAGTTGTTATTGATCATAAATGTCATGCAACTTGTCTCTAGATGCATGCTGAGCATCTTTTGGTATTTATTTCGTTTAGCTATGTGTGTGACTCTTAAGGTCACATATATTAAGGCAAGTTTCAATTCAACTTGCTTCCTATTTAATTTTGTGGCCTGAAAGGTCAACCCACCAAGGCACGGTTCACTATAGAAAAGAGTTCAGAGAACAAAAATATAAAAACAAGATTTCACCCAACTTATGAGATCATATCTGATCCAATCTCCGACCTATCACCTACAAGAAGATCCTAGCCAATTCGAGCCTAACATATATACAAGGGAGAAGGTACAAGTTAGTATGCAGTTAGGAGTGCAATTTTTTGCGATAGCTATACCTTGAAAAGATAAAGCACTACATATATTTCGTTAGTTTGGTAAAAGTCATACTCATTCTTTCTCACTTCCCTACCACTACGTTTCCTTACTTCTAAACTTGTAGGAAAGAGAAGTTTTCAACAAAGAAAATTTGCAAACTTCTATTAGCCGTTTGAGTTTGTACTAAAATAATAATTTGGTGCGACTTTTGACAGGAAAGAAGTCCATCAGAGGGACTCTCACTGGGAGTATGGAGGAAGCGCAGGAGATGTTAGTTAGAGTTTTGTGAGGAGAAGGGGCTGACATCCATGATTGAGATGGTGAAGATGGACTACGTGAACCAAGCAATGGAGAGGCTGGAGCGTAACGATGTCCGATATCGGTTTGTTGTGGATGTGGCTTGCAGTTAACTCCAAACATAATCACCTCAAACAATCAGGAAACCAATGAGAGGGTCTAAATGTGTTTCAACTAGTCGTATATATGGTGGCAAGTTTCATTGTATTAATTAATTGTATCTATTCTTCCCTTGAGAGTGGTTCATGGAACGGTTGATTTTAGAATAAGAATTAGAAGCTACCCTGAACTTTTTCATGAATGCTTGATTGGTTTCCAGAAGTAGGAGACGGACATAATCCTAAAACTTACGTCAAATTGAGAGAATGTCCCATCTCATATAAGTCAGAGTTTCATTTGATTTGTAATAAATATGAGAGTAATGATGTTCTCTTTCCCACATTACAATATAACTTTTTAGTTAAGAAAAATTTTGGACAAGATTGCGAAAGGTACATCATTGTCTGTTGGAGGCACGTTGGCTCTTCCTCTGATGTACTGACTTTCGCATATGCGAAGTATTATTTGCTTCAATTTTTTGCCGCTATGGTATAGGATCTCATAATTTTATCTTTCAAAAGATGCTTCATGAGAAAGAGAAGATTCTATCTCATATAAATCAAAATCTTTCTGACTCATAATCAATATGAGACTAATAATATCTTTGTTTTTACATCATAACAAGTATTATATAAATTTTATTTTATTAGAGAGATGAGTGAAGCCTCGCTGAAATTCAACTCCAAGAGGATGAATAGGTAGAGAATTTTTTTTGTTTTTTCTTTACTTCTTTCGATGCCATGAGAATGGGTGACGGGCATGCTTTGTAAGGTGTCACACAGGGCTGACCGGAATGCATGGATATGATTCGACCTAAAAGTAAAAGGTTCCGAGCACCATAAACTAAAAAGCCACATTTACATTTTTTACATAAATAAATAAATCTTGGCTTTTGAGTAGTTTCTTTTTGAGCAGGCCTCACTCACATGAGATTTGTAGATGATTGTATTTGGTGGAAGAAAAATTTTTTGTACACCATGCATAGTGTGCGTATTCATGCACCGTACGTGATGATTGGCTCATACACGAGATCGATAAAAAATAATTTTTTTTATATATTTTTGACTCTGTGCATGAGCTAATTATCGCATGCGATGCACAAAAAATTTTTCTTGATAGAAAAAGTTTTCATTTTGGAGAGATATGGGTGCATTAACTTATGAGAAATCTTGACAGGGGATTAACATGTCATGGAGAGTGTGTCACAAACACAGAAGTTATCAGCGAGTACCATTGGCATGGTGGGAGAGCGAGGTCTCGGGACGCAACCACTTCAAATTCATACAAAGAGAGAAACCTAATGTCACGCCCCAAATCCGGGATATAACACAGCCATACTACCGAGGGATGGAGCCCACGATAACACGAAGCCAATCCATCATAATCATCTAAAATCTTTCAAATAAAAAGATTCAATTCTATTATTCATCAAATAATCGAACCAATATTGGTTTAGAGCATCTAAATCCAAAAGCAAGTACTAACCCGAATCTCAACATTCATAAATAACTACAAATTCATGATTATAAAATAAATTAAACTTCTGCTGTCAAATTTTTCAGCTTGCTATGCTGATCTTCAAGCTTGAATTCCTTTTGCTGATCCTAATCTTATTTCTCTATTCAAACAAAACGAAAACAAAAAGAATTTGAGCTACACTAGCCCAGTAAGTAGAACTTGCGCTTCCTTATCGGATCAAACATAAGTTTTTCATGATAATGCAATATATAAAAATAGCAGGTAATACAAAATAAAGTATTTCATAGAGCATATAACAAAATAAGTTATAAATTTATCATGCATGTATAAATCATGTATATTTCACAATCATGAATCGTAAATTATTTTCATCATGTATTCATGTCATGTTTCAAAATATTGCTCACAGATATTCGTGCTAAGGTCACTATTATACCCATGACAGGGCCACGTTTCTTAATCGACAGAGTTCTTAATTCATGTGCCAACTTTATACCCGCTGGCAGGGCTATGTTTCATGTGGATGCTAGCTCCAGATGTCGACCTTCCCGAAGAGATTCATTCATAGCCATCTGAGAGCCTTTGAAATCATTATATCTTTTTCTTAAAGCATACATATACATAGATGGAAAAACAATGAAATTCATGCTTCATAATCATGCTATTTTCATAAGACATATTCATTAAATCAATGCTCATAATAAAACATGCTTTTTTCATATCACATATGCCGATCCTTATTTTATAAAAAATTATGGTTTCATCAATAGCAATTCTTTACATAAAAATATGATCATTTAAGAATAAATAAGGAGCATAAGATCCACTTACCTTGTTCATCTTAGATCTTCAGACTTCGTTGAAAGAATCAGCTAATCTTAATTAAAATATCAAATCATCATCAATTTTTATTCCATAAATATAATAAGATTAAATCATAAGGAAAGAGGACTGTTGTCCAGATGTGTCGGACCATCCAGATACCAGGGCAATTCAGGATCTCTTATCTGAGGGTCAGATTCAAGTGACTTGATCAAGAAATTGTGAAGCACAGATCGAATTAAAGTCAAGATCAATCAATAGGGTTCTCTAATAATAAATTTGAAAGATCTTTGATACGATCAGATGAGGTTGACATACAGCACGGATATCAAAGCAATTTCGAATCATCTTGTTAGAGTCAATATGAACCCCTAAAAGATGAAGGCATGACTCGATACAGGATTCATAGACCTTCTTAGAGAGAGAAAGTCAGTCATGAGAGAGAAAATAGAGAGAGAACGTGGAGAGAGAATCTTCGTATCCTTCAAAAGTGGCAATCATGATTGAGATCATCAGAGGTTATATCAGAGTGACTTAATATGGATTAACCATGATCGATGTTATCAATTTCGAAGAAGGATCGGATCGAGATCCGATCTACTGCACGAATTTCGGAGCAGTCTCAGATTATCATATTTTCATCTCAAGTTTCTCCTAGGGTCTGTGATGCAATCAGAGAGAGAATGACCCTAGAGAGATAAAATCCATAAAAAGAGATAAAAGGATCTAGAGAGAGAAAATAGAGAAAAAAATTTAGAGAGAGAAAATGGAGAGAAAATATAGAGAGAGAAAGTTCAATTCTAGAGAGAGAAAGACTTAAGAGAGAGATGAGAGAAACTTTCTCTCACATGTATTTTTTATTATTATTATATATATATATATATATATTTTTCTTTTCTTTTTAGAGAGAGAAAATAGAGAGAGAAGAGAGAGAAAGAGGGAGAAAGAGGGGAGAGAGAAATTTTTTCTCTTATTTATTATTTTTTTTCTATTTTTTTTATTTTTCTATTTTGCATTTTCTTTTCTTTTTTTTCTTTTCTTTTTCTTTTTTTTTTCTTTTTCTTTTCTTTTTCTTTTTCCTTCTTCCCGCGGCCTTCATGGGCCGAAACAGGGGACCTAGAGGTCCCCGTGCCTTGACCGGCCGATCACGGCCATTCCCCACCCGGCGGTGGTCGGCGGCAAGGGGCGACCTTCCCCTGAGTTCGGAGGGGCCAGAGCCGGCGGTCGGTGGTGACCGTCGGTGCCGAAAATCAGGAAAAAGAAGAGGCCGGACAGGGGTTTTCTTTTCCGACAAAATCCGGCGACACCTGTCACTGGCAATCGTGCCCACAGGCACGGGAAAGAAGGGAGAGAAGAGAGGAAGAGGAAGGAGGCCTTACCACAGCCTCCGATGACCCCCACCGGCGTGAAATCACGGTGAGTACAGATCGAGGGGCCGCGGCTTCAATCGAGAAAATCGGAGAAAAACTCCGGCGATCGTCGGTGACTGATGGATCTATTCTTAGAGGAGAGGAGGGGGGTTCTTATAGAGCTCGTCCTAGGGTCTTTTAATGGCCCTAGGACTCCGATTCTTGATCGGAATCGGGGAAGAGGAAGACTCCGATTGGGAGTCTTCCTCCCTATTTTTTTTTTTTTGGGTTTTTTGGCCCATCAGGCCGGATTATCACACCTAAACAATCTGCTTCTCAACTTGTTCAGCTCATTTGCAGCCCTGCCTCTCCCTGGCCGCTAGGTCTTCAAAAATTTTATTATGTACATGGCTAACTATCAAAACAACAATAACAACAACAACTAGAAGAAGCAGCAGCAATGGCACCAGCATCATTAGGAGTTACTGATTCAGTAGTTGAATTTGAAATTAAAGGATAAGTATATCTTTTATTTACAGTTCTCAAAACAATTGCATGGAAAAAGGTGAAGCCGAAAAGTGAATATCTTAATACCCCAATCCAAAATTATACAATCCAATCAAAGTATCCCAAACATTTCCCTTATATTAAGATTCTTATTCTAGCCAATATTATGTGATTTGCATGATCTAACCCCACTTGACTAAAATCTAACTTAGCTTACGATGGTCTTAGAATGGGAAGTATTTCTATTGAAAACAAATAATGATTAGAATTACCTCTTGAAGTGCAGAATTTTTTTATATCGATTGAGAGATTGAATCCCAAACTCTTGCTGTCTCTGGTCAGGAGTATGATCATTTTGATGAGAAAACATTCTCTCGATCATAGCCCAAATACCCCTTTCATCGTCAAAACTCTTTTATTGAATGTTTCGGAATTTGAAAGGAACATTTGTCTTTTTCCTTGTGGAAGTTTGAAGTTACATAGAAATTTTCTAATAGTTACAAAAAAAAAAAAAAAAAAAACTACTATCCTATTTTGAATTTGCAATTATCAATGAAACTATCCACATCATTGTTGACACATGGCAGGCTATCATTGGCGCCATGATTTAGTAGAGATTGATTACATTAGGTTAGGCTTTCCTTAACTTAGACACAACTTGCTTGATCTGACACTATTCCTAACTTTTAGCAAAACAAAACTGAAACGTGATTGATTTGGGACAACAATTTCCACTATTGAAATGATCAACCTCGCTTTGTAGGCTTGTACCGAAACGAAAACAGCGACTTGGTTTAGCCGTCACGCATCAGAAAGACTTCTTCGATGGGGATCGGTCATTTGACTCGGTACGCGCTCGAATTTTTTGGAAGCAGGACGTTATATAAGTTTGTTAAGAAGTCCCATGATCCAAAACTTTATTCTTTCCCAATGGGAGTTGTTGTAGAGGAGTTGTTGATCTGATATACACTAAAATCCATAGCAGTTGGTGGTCCTAATCAGGCCACATTGCTACAGGTAAATGACAAAGTCTACTCTTTGTGCTCTAGATATAGTTTGCATTATAATATACATGTTGAATTAGTGCTAATTATTTGTTATTTCAATTTTCTATTTTCTTCCTTTTATTATATAATCTATTTAAAAACAATTGATGTCCATGCTTGTAAATCTCAATTTTCTAGAAATCAAGCTGAGGCCAAAAAAAATTGGAGAACTACAGTAGATGGTTTAAGTTGGTGCAGATGGCATATAGATCATTAGATGCACAACAAAGTGAACTCCATTAAAATTTCTTGCAGAATTACTTGATGTAGGCGATTTATCTACTACAACTAGGAATTTATGGTTGCTTTAGAACCTAGATAAGGTGGAAGTCGCACCAGATCTATGGGGTCAACTCCTATCTTCATCTTTCTATTTTTTAATGAATGGTCTGGATGCATAAAGCTCCAATACATTTAAGAGAGATCATCTAGCTTGTCAAATATATGGTAGTTGAGATTTTCTATTGGCATTAATTGTTATGATCATTGTAGAAGTCAAAAAAATCAGACAAGCTCTTAATATAATTTAGTCTAATTGAACCAATAAGTTTCTTTGATCAGGTCTTACAAGCTACCCACTCTATTTCTTTTTTCTTCCCTCTTAACAGAACCATGTTATCTTAAGTCCTCTTTCATACAAGGATCATGACATCATGACTTAAGCACCTAAAGCACATTGGTTATATCTCCTTAACATATTGGTGGTATATTGTGTTTTTATTTTAATATGTCATATAACTAAGTACACAAAATAGTTGCCCAACTTTTCAAGTTAGCAATCATCTTCACCAATTTATCTGGCTTGACCCGTCATTAAGCTATTTTCTTATGTTATATTTTATTAATTTATATCATTTCTTGCAGTTTAGCTCCCAAGTTTTTTCATACAATTCCCTGTCCCTTTTGAGAAATATAAAAATCCTTGTAAAGTGCTCTATTCGTACAAATCGGCCATTGCTGTATCCTTCTTCTCCAAATATTGATTTGAAATATTCCATGCCATCACACTGCAAATTTTGTCCGGCCATAACATCTGCACTTAAATGTAACAAATTCTTCAATTCTGGCCAAAAGGAAGGAATTTGAAACTGGACATTATTTTGCTGTACTTTGATGGGGTCAAAAATAACGCACTTCTTGATGCATACTTCTGACAAACCAGAGACAACACGCCAGCAGATATTTAAAGAATTTTCCACCCAAAAAGAAAGATCACATTACCCTTTTTGATGAAAAAAAAGGAAAAAAGAAAATAAACACATTAGTTGGGGCTGAAGTTGACGAATGGCTGCCAAGTTGGATGCTTTGATTCGTTGGGAAATAGTTAAACATATAACTTTTTTATGTAACAGTGGCAACGTGAGAAAGTATGCAAAATTTTTTCTCAAAATATATGCATTGAGGAGGAGGTTACCTGTCAGTGAACTTTAAGCAAGCGTTTCATCTGCAATCAATTTTGAAATTAAAATTAAAATTAGAATAAATTAAAATAAAAATAAAAATGATCATATTTTTAAATATATTTTATTCATGACTGAAATTAAAATCGAAATAAGATTTAAATAGTATAATAAAGCAGAAGTTATTATTGGAGAGCAAGGAGACATTTTTATTTCTTTTTAGAGAATAAAATTTCATCCAATCAAGTGAAAGAAGAGGAGGTCATCCATTTTAATTTCAATTTTAGTGCTTAACTCGTCCTATCCAGACATACCAAAGTCTTATAGTACTTCGACCCGTTTTCTTGGAGTGGACATAAAACGGGGGTGCCATATGCTCATGTAAAAATAAGTCGTGCACTCAATTACTTGTGATATGACACTTCACTTCCCTCAAAAAAGACATGGCACTCCACTCTCACTGCTTTGCGGGTCCCATCAGTTTCATCATTCACGGCACGTATCTCAAACATCATTTCCCTGACTACCGTATGCACAACACTGTTTGCAAATGTTCTGCTAATATCCCAACTTCCGGTAGAAACTGTGTCCTTGTGAGTTGTGATGGTCGTAACCAATGGAAGGCACGATGCACATATTCTAAAAGGTTGGACAGAGATGGGGAAATATATGGAACAGCATACATTCTGACTGGTTCCAACTTACCAAACACCACCAACCACAACATACTTGCCTTAGAATTTTTAAGCTTTTGGTCAGCAACTCTATCCTATAGCTTCGTTGTTCCATCTCAATATAAATGACCTCCCCGCAGAGCAATCACTACCACATCCTTTACTCCATTTTTCTTCCTTCTTCCTAGGAAATGGCTGGTGCCGGATCCAACAACAGAGATATCACAGGGTGGGCAGCAAGAGATGCCTCAGGAGTCTTGACACCTTATACCTACGCACTAAGGTAACAAAAATTCTTCCCTCAGCCTTCATGTGTATTCTTTCCAAATCGTATAGCTACTCCTTCTCAACCATATGCATTTGTTTTGTTATTGGCTCAAAATAGGGAAACCGGCCCGGAGGATGTGTTCATCAAGGTGTTGTACTGTGGGATTTGCCACACTGATATCCACCAAGCAAAGAACCACTTGGGCATGTCCAATTATCCAATGGTCCCTGGGTATTTTATCTCTCTCTTCCTGTACAATCTTTAGCTATCCTGCAACTAATGCTAAACAAATATGAAAACAATCATATAATTCTAAGAATCAAAGGTTAATTAGTGCCCAAAAGCTTTTGCTTATGAGGGTACCATGCACAATCTCGAGACCAGTCACCATGATTCTTCATGAATCGTCCTTTCATTTTTGTTTTCAGATTCTATCTATTCAATTACTTGTTTAGATTTAATCTAATGATGCAGCTGGCTTTGTAGCTTATTGACCAAGCACTTGCTTTGTATTTTAATCTATGTTTATTTGAAAACTTCAATAGACATGAAGTCGTTGGGGAAGTGGTTGAGGTGGGCTCAAAGGTGAGCAAGTTTAGAGTTGGTGACACGGTTGGTGCCGGGGTGATTGTTGGGTGCTGCCGAGCATGCGGACCTTGCAAGGGAAACATAGAGCAGTACTGTAACAAGAGGATTTGGTCGTACAACGATGTCTACACTGATGGGAAGCCCACCCAAGGTGGCTTTGCTTCTGCCATGGTTGTTGATCAGAAGTAAGTAATTTTAACTAAAAAAAAAAATTATGTCAGAGAAATGTTTGATCCCCTGTATTATATTATTCCCTTCTACAAATGCAAACTGTACATGTGCATGCCCAGATTTACATATGTACATATACATACATACATGCATAGGCATATGTATATATATTGGAAAAAAAAAAAAAAGAAGGCATCAAAATAACATCCCAATACCATCTTCGAATAGAATTATTATGGGCCAACTTTAGTGCCAGCTTCTCTCATTCACATATATGAGTTGAATGCTATATGTCATTCTTTTTGTTGTCAACTAATATTTGGTTTGGCCTTTGTTATGTTATACCATATATACAAGGATGGCTAAACAGTGCCCATTATCTATCAATCCATTCTGATGGCTATAATATAATTAGAAAAATAAGTTTTTTAATATTATATGGACAGTGACACAGCCAAATACAACAATTATCATGATATCACTCGTTATTTGTTGATGATTAATCATCAAAAACTTGACTTTGTCCAATATAACAGAAGCAACGCTCTAAGTACACACAAAATTAAAGACTTTTATGCTGAACAACAGGTTTGTGGTGAAAATACCGGACGGATTGGCACCGGAACAGGCAGCACCACTCCTCTGTGCAGGCTTGACCGTGTACAGTCCACTGAAGACTTTTGGTTTGATAAAGAGTGGGTTGAAGGGAGGGATCCTTGGCCTTGGAGGAGTAGGACACATGGGAGTCAAGATTGCTAAGGCCATGGGCCACCATGTCACTGTCATCAGCTCCTCAGACAAGAAGAGGGAGGAGGCTATGGAGCACCTCGGCGCCGACGCTTACGTCGTGAGCTCCGACGCCGATCAGATGGCATCTGCCATGGATACTCTCGACTACATCATCGACACTGTCCCGGTGTTCCACCCTTTGGAGCCCTACATCTCTCTCCTCAAAGTTGATGGCAAGTTGATCATGACTGGAGTCATTAACCAGCCGATGCAGTTTGTCACTCCTATGATCATGCTAGGTCAGCATCCCCATCTTCTGTTGACAATAACTATTTTTTCCTTTCAGCATGCAGTTAGGAGTGAGATTTTTTGAGATATTTATACCTTAAAAAGATAAAACACTACATAAACTTCATGAGTTTGGTGAGGTCATACTCATACTCATTCTTTGTCGCTTCCCTACCATTTCATTTCCGTGCCATCTTGCAGGAAAGAGGAGTTTTGAACAAAGAGAACTTGTAAACTTCATACTAAAATAATAACTTGCTGCGACTTTTGACAGGGAGGAAATCTATCATAGGGACTTTCGTTGGGAGTATGGAGGAGGCACAGGAGATGTTAGAGTTTTGTAAGGAGAAGGGGCTGACATCCATGATTGAGATGGTGGAAATGGATTATGTGAACCAAGCAATGGAGAGGCTGGAGCGTAATGATGTCAGGTATCGGTTTGTTGTGGATGTGGCTCGCAGCAAACTCTGAACATAATCCTCAAGCGATCAGGACACCAATGAAAGGGTTTAAATGTGTTTCAACCTGTTGTATGGTGGCGAGTTTCATTAAGTTGGTTTCTACTCTTCCCTTGTTACTGGTTTGGTTGATTTTAGAATAAGAATTAGAAGGTACCCTGTACTTTCTCATGAATGCTTCTATTCTCGAGTATGTTGCAATTGCAAAAACTTTCTTCTATTACGTTCAAATGGTCGTGTTATACATCTGTTATCCATGTTTCTTGTCTAAAATTACGCGATCTGGCATAAGAATCATCCATTCGAGTAGGCACATATTGCAGCACTCAAATTCGACCAGAGGATGCTGTGGTGTTCGAAGAATAATCTATCATTTCTGCCAAAAAAAAAGAGTACTTAATCATTTTAATTAGTTGATTTTGAATAAAAAAATTGATAATGAAAGGAAATCATTATGTATCGGATTAAAACATCATATGGAATGATGGATTGATAGAGCATGTGCAAGCAATTTGTATTTTGCATGTAAGGGCTTGCTTAGTTAGAAAATAACTTGGCTCAAAATCTAACTCCTTCCTGCTCAAACATGTTTGGTTCTGTAATGCCTAATCTTGAATAATTTTGGACTAGGAGGGCCCAACCACCCAATAGCCATCTCACTGCATCTACATTGGAACTTAGGCCTTTGGGCAATCGAGCAATTACTCGCAGAAACAAGATTTAGTAATATTGGGGGTTGAAGTGAGATTCGATATATTTTGGAACCGAACCCTTGCTCCTTGCCTAAAGTGGTAAAGGTTTGCACCATTCAAATCAAGGATAACTGCTTGCATATTTCATCCTCAATTTGCTTTACTTGTAAATGGCTCTCCAATGGATTGGTTCACCACTACATGTGGTCTTCACGAAGGATGTCCCTTATCTCCCTACTTATGTATCCTTGGCTCTAAGCTTATCTATTTGTCTCCAAGAAGCTATCCAAATGGGATTACTTCGAGCCTATAATCAAAAGACCACAAGGACCCTAAATCTCTCATTTGTTCTATGCTGATGATTGTCCTTTGGTCAATAGGGCTATGGATTGTGATGCTATCACCCTGAAAGCAATCCTTGATGTGTATTGTGCTGCATCCAGACAGGCCATAAATTACAATTAAAAGAGGGGCTTGAAATTATCTAGGCATTCCTCTTTCTACTACTGCCCTTTCTTCTACTGATTTCAACTATCTCATGGGAAGTTGGATAACAAAATATCGAGATAGAAATGGAAGGCCCTTTCTTTCACGAGCAAGGCCACTCTTCTACATTCAGTCCCCTCTTCCATTCCCCTTTATGCTATGACTTCAGTTCATATAATGTTGTCCTCAACTAGGTGGAGAAAGAGTTTTGAGCTTTTCTCTCGGGCCACCCTTCTAACCTCGGAGACTTCACTTGCTTGTATGGTCAAAAAACTGCAAAGCAAAAATCAAGGGGGCCTTGGTTTGGAATCTTTGAGAACCAGGCAATGGTGCTAATGGGTAAAGCTGCTATCAATCTTATTCTTCACCCCACCTCTCTCTGGACCCAACTTGTCTAATCTAAGTACAACTTCAATGGCACATGGATCGGCTATCGTCCCCCATGTAGAAGTTCAATTATTTGGACTAAAATATTGCTATTGGAGCTCAACTTCAAAATCATTTGATATGGATGCTAGGATCCAGTACTTCTATCAACGCTAATGTGGATCTCCAAAGCGCCTCTTTCTCGTTGGCCCACTTTCATCAACTCAAACACATATTTGGCCTCTTTTAAAGTTATAGATTTTAAAACTGCCGACCGGCAATGGGATTTATAGGCACTTTCTTTTTGTTTTAATGCTGATTTGATATATAATATTATGCAAATCCCTGTTCCTTTACAACCATAACCTGATCAACTCTGCTGGTCTACTTCTAATACTACAAATGTTTCTTTATTTGATATCACTAGTGTTGTTTCTTCAACCGATTCTGATTCTCAACCCCAATATTTCAATGGATCTGGATCTTACTACCCCAATGAGGGTCAAATGCTTCCTCTGGAAATTAGTATGGAATCATCTGTCTTGTAAACTCATCCTCAATCAGAGAGGTATTCTATCAGATTCATTGGTTTATTGTGATCTCTGCACTATTGTTGCTGTAGATATCAACCCTGTCATCGTGATGTGTCCTTTTGCTTAGCATTGTTGGACACTTTTTGCCATAACTTCTGAGCTTTACTCTCCTCCTACTTCTTTACCAATGTTGTTGTGAGGCTTCGAAGGAAAGAAGATGAGATCGGTCAAGAACCGAGATGGAGTTTCATGAAGGATCAAGTTGGTGAAGTCTGCTGGCAAATCAGTAAAAAAAATCCTAAAATAAGTGAGGAATCTTTCAGTTTAGGATCATCCGATGCTTAAATTAGTCGAAGCCTGAAAACAGATAGTGAAAAATAAAAAATAGGGAGCAAAAAGAGAGAGTCAGATGGAATGAAAAAAATTCAGATTTTCTTCAATGGGAGAAACAGAGAGAGTTCAGCAAAGCTGGCTCTGTGAGTTATGACTTATTTCTAGAGGGACCCCTGCTCTTCTTCATATAGAGAAGCTCATTAGGCCGTTAGGCCATCAAGAGAGTATGTTAGGCCGTTAGTAACTACCTGTTTTAGAGGATCTTATTTGTTTAATGGTTATGGATAGTCCGTCTAGTTTATTAAGAGTTTGTTATAATAGAATAACCAGCTATAAAGAAGTTGTGAGTTGTCCCATGTGAAAAACAGCTGTAATATAGCAAAAAGATAACTGATTCGAAATCTTGCTGACTGAGGAGGAGGTCGGTCAAATTGATGTACCCTTAATATGATCTGACTGGTAAATAGCTTCGGATCGATAATAATCTGATCTAATTTAGAATAGTGCTGGTGAGTTCTTGAAGTAGCCGATGTGGTGCAATATGTAATCCACCTATCGATGAGATATTGACTTTTCTAATGCTGCCATATGGCCAAAGGTCAGTTAGGTGTACCAACAACCAGCATTGGCTGCCATACTTGGTCAAGCTCAGGTGGAGAATAGGATCAAAGCAATGAATGATTGCTTGGCTAATTTGGAGTCCCAGAATGCAAGAGTTTTTCAGCATCAATTCTCCTCTCCTGTGCAACTTGTCCATCAATCCTTTTTATTCTTACAGGTTATCAATGAAATCTCTTCCTTCAACTCTCAACCACAGACCTGGGGCAGCTTGCATTTGCCTTGGCACATTCCTTCCCACACCTTCTTACTTGGCTACCTCCGCCCTTTGGGGGGGGTTGATGCTAAATTTCGATGTTGCTGTGAATACTCAAGCATCCGGTATTGCTTTTATCATTAGGGATGCTCATGGCACCCTCTTGCTTGCTCAAGGTTTGCACTTCCCTTCCTGCACCGTGCTTTATACAGAGCTCATGGCAACCTGGTTAGGTTTGAAACAAACAGCTCAATTCTTCACAAATAAGGAGTTCCTTATATAAGGTGACTTCCTTACCGCGGTCCATTGGATTACACAACCTTGTCGATGCAAAATTGTAGAGCTTCCTATCTTCAAGGATATTCTGCCACTATTACTCGGTTCCCAATTTGTAATACTTCTCATATTAATCGGGAAAAAAATCAGACTGCTGATTGGTTCTCAAAGCAAGCTCTTGGAGACGATTGCTCCTATGCATCGGGGGACTTGTTGCCTTTTCATTTTGCATAAATTTCACAACATGATCGAATGCAAATTATTGAGCCTCGCCATGGCCACTAATTATTGTTACAACATAAGTCAGTCACACTCTTCCAGGTACCTTAATCCTGCTGGTACAGTTGAAGGTATCATGGTAGATCTTCTGGTCCATTCTTCGTGCATTAATCATCGGCATATTGCTTGGGCCACTTTCCCATCACCCTACAATGGAAGTCCAAGCCAACAAAATTCTGTGCTCCTCAGATTCATCAGGGCCTTTCTAAACCTTCTGATGGTTATTCAAATTTGGATATTATTTCACTGTACGTACTTTTTTTTTTTTTTTTAATGTCAAGCCACTATCCTTTATACTCTGGCAATTAGTATTTGGATTCAGTCATATACATTGCCAGGTATGCTACATACCGAAACTTTTTGACTGAATTGCAGATTTGTGCTTCTACCCTTTTTTTTCAGACTGATAGTGTAGTGCATTCATATTTTTTGTGGGTTGCCTTCTTTCTCATCATGCTCTAGTTGCTTGATCTAGGTATTCAGTAGTAAATGTGTGCCGGATCTTCTCTTTCACTTGACTGGTTGGCCATTTACTGGTTTATAATGACTATATTACTTCTCTTTATATTATGTTGTAATATCTTACTCCTCCACCTTTGCTTTGTATATTTGTGGCTTGTGTCCCAAGTGGTTTGTAAACCCTTATTATCCTTGTTATAATATGGCTTTGGCCCTTCTCCTTACCCCTCCAAAAAAAAATTGAAGGTTCAGTAATAGCCTGATCATTACTTGATGTTAGAGTTGATAATGGGCCAAGTTTGTGTTCAGACATGTCAAATTTTTAAATAAAGTAGGCCCGAAGCCTGACTAAAAAAAATATATAATCTGGGCCTAAGGCTCAGCCCATGGTCAGCTCTACTTGACATAATCGTACTATTATACCTATTTGTTTACTAAAGATGAATATAAAACTATTGGATGTAAAATTTATACCAAGGTAAAACAACCATTATCATCCTAGAACTACTGTGAAACCCCTTCAACAATTGCAAGCTGTCACTACTCTTATAATAGAGCCAATTTGAAGTTTTAGAAATTCATTGAGCCGAGTGCCAAATTTGATGTAACCACTCATTCAGGCCTTTGGCTCAATTTTATTCCTAATTTCCTCTCGCCCACCCCCCCCTCCTCGATGATAAGGGGAAGGTAGGATCCACCTCTATTAAGTTAATGAACTAAACGATGTTCAAAATTAGTACAACAGCAGGACAACAAAATATAAACAATTATAACACGTTAACATATTATAGGAAATATATTTTTTTTTTCTTTTGCTACACAAATCTTTTTTTTTATTTGATAGGCTATAGCGGATCATGATTTCAAGATATTCAAGGAAAATAATATATTGTTACAGTTCTAAGAATGCGATTAGATTTTTGTTCTTTCCTTGCTTTTGAGTGAAGTGTAGGCAGCAATGCCCCCAACCGACTGGGAAAACAAATTAGATTTTTGTTCTTTTCTTGCTTTTGAGTGAAGTGTAGTCAGCAATGCCCCCAACGGACTGGGAAAACAAAATCAAATTAAACCATAGATCCGTAGACAAAAAGACTGATTAAATTAAGTTGGTTTTATCATAAAATTATTGAAATCATCTAATAGGGGAAATGATAGTCTTTTCTCATTGCTGGCTGGACTCTTAAATATTTCATCTCTATATATATTTCTATTTTTATCCACATGATAAAATGCTTTCTCCAGTGGTTCTTTAATTCTTTTGAGATTGATCATGTTATGAGGTCGGATTCTTTCTTTCTTTCTTTATCCATTTATCTTTTTCTTCAATTTTAATGTTTATTATGGTATTCCCTCTCATTGTCTATTTAACGTTAATAATAATAATTACAGGATTGCGGCAAAAGTTATACTAGAAAATTCAAATTGGATGGACCAATGCGGAAATGAATGGATAGGTTGCATTCGAACATACATAGGCACTAAGTGGAGTCAACTAATTCTTGCTTGATTCATTGTCTTCTTGTTCGCTTCAACTTAGTTGTAAGAGGACCAATGGTAGAAAGAAATGGATTAAGGGATTAGTAAAGGATAATGGCTGGGGACAAAAAATCTATAGAATGTGAAGAGAATATTTTGTTGTCATCTAGTTAACTTAACTTGAGGATGTATAAGCAATAAATTACAGGATTTCAGAAATTAAAATCTAAATGCTGGAAAAATAAAAAAATAATACATAAATTCAAGATTTTAAGGATGACTCTACAAAAAAAATCTTTTTATTGTAATGGAGATAATAGGTATTAAATAGCAAATAATAAGATAAAAATGATGAAATTTTTTTTCTCAAATTATTATTCATTGAATTAATGTTATTTCTACATATTAAAATGAGCCCTTTTTGTTGCAAATTGGAATGAACAATTGGAATATTTATTTAAATAAACAATAGAATCATAAAATAAAAGCTATTATTTATTCTATGTAATTGTCATATAGTAGAATGACAGCTAAATAATAACCATATTTTACAGCGTTAGCTGTTACTATTGAGAATCTACTAATTAATGGCTATTATACCCATCAAATATTAAGTTATAGAAGAAGATATGTTATTAAAGCCTACACAATTTTCATGTACAAGTATGGTTTTGCAGCTTGAGATCACAAAACGGTTGTTGGGATGGTATCCCTTCTTTCTACTTGGACGAAGGGGCAGAATTTGATTTCAATTAAAGTCGCCTTTAATAATAGATAGGTATACAATAAAAAAAGATGGGAATTATCTCCTTCTACTAAAAAAAGAAAACAAAAAACAAGAACAACAGATATTATAACAATGAAAAATTGCACATGCACATGAATATCAAACATGGGGGCATCATAAGAATTTAAAGTGTGGGTGGCTTAACTTGCTGTTATGAATACTTGTTTTAACTGCAGATACCATCTAATCCATCTTAAAATTCCAATCTTTCAATGCAACTCTAGTGTCGCTCCATCATCCATGGCTAAGCAACATTGCACTACCCTTTGCCATTCAGAGTGGTTCGGATAACGTCTAGGGTGCTTTAGGTGCTGTTAAAGGACGGTTTCACACAATTCAAATGTGTTTTCAGCACACTCTAGCCAATGAAGTCTATCAAAGGATGCCTAAGTCCATAATTTCATGTCAACATGAAAGGACAAAGTAAAAAATTCCAACTAACATATGTGATAGTATAAAATGTAATTATCTAAAGTTGAAACTGAATGATTATCTACAAAAACACACGAAATTGATTCAAAAATTTGGTTTCATTTTGCTCGTATCAGATTGATATTTAATACACCAAGCTAAATGGGATAGGCTAAGTCTATATATAAAAATTTTATTTTATATATAATAAAATTAAGGAAAAAACTAAATCCTCTCTCTTCATACACACAAGGATTAGTTTGAATTAGCTTTTTTAAAATTTGAACCGAAATCGGACTGAATTATCTCTATTCAAGCATTTCCCAAACGGATACGAAGAAACAGATTCGGATCATGTTTGCAGTTCGAAACGCTTTTTGCACACTGCTGCTTCTCCTTCTCGCTTGGCGCAGGGGCTGTGGAGCACACCATGACCCATCACGCAACCTGCATAATATTTAGGTCATAACCACACATCGACATAGCCTTGTTCATAGCACGAGACAAGCTCGATTATATTAAACAATTCTAAGGTTCTAGGACAAATCGTATGTGTCATGGCCTAACATAACCTCCAGGTCTCCAAGAAATATTTTATCATCCTCCCCCAATTCTTTGCCCTTTTTCACACACACAATTGAAGACGCTAGAACAACAACGTTTTTCTCTATCCAGATACAAATTTTCTTACATTATACGCAAAACAACAAAAAAAAAATACTAATGAAACATCGAGATGATTGATATTTATCTATCAGCGGCTCTTAATGTGAGAAGAAATCATAAAACATGAAACAAAATACGGTTCCTATCTCATACTACCGCTCTTTTTCTTTTTCTTTTCTTTTTTTTTTTCACTCCATTTCCCATTCCATGATTCCCAACCTCCTCTGGCAAAATCTCCCCTCGGTCACAGCAAAATGGGGGAAACAACACCCACCCTCCTCCAGCTCAGTGCTGCCAATCCACAGGCACATCATACCGCGTCTTCCCCAGTTCCGCGATGTAATTCCTCACCTCCTCCCAGATCATCTGACCCATTACCCCTGCTCCCTCAGGCACACCATACCCCCTCCCTTCCATATGACTCCTCACCTCCCTCCTCACCATCTCCCTCATCGCACCCTCCATCTCCGGCGGCAGACGAATCCCCCCTACCCCCGCCGCCGTCTCCTCCTTGCCGGAATCCGATCCATATCCCGGCAATGCCAGCGTCAGCGCCGTCATCGGATCGTCCTCCCCGCCGGGCGGCGGAGGCGGCGGAGGCGAGGACGAGCCCGAGAAATCGCTGGCGTCGGATCTGGAGGGCGTGCTGCGGCATCGCTTGTTGAGATCGCCGTCGTCGTCGGAAGGGGAGGAGAGGCGGCGCTTGAGGGTGGCGTTCCAGTGGTTCTTGACGGCGTTGTCGGTGCGGCCGGCGAGGAGGCGGGCGATGGTGGCCCACTTGTTGCCGAAGCGGCGATGTGCCCGGACGATGGCCTCGTCCTCCTCCGCCGTGAAGGGGCGGTGCTCCACCACCGGCGATAGCTGGTTACACCACCGCAGCCGGCACGACTTCCCCGACCGCCCCGGCACCCCCTTGCTTATCGCCGACCAGTTCCGGGGGCCATGAATCTCGATCAGCCGCCGCAGCGCCTCGTCCTCCTCCGGGCTCCACGGCCCCTTTATCCTCTCCTCCATCATCGCCGCCGCCGGTAACTCCACCAGACTCCCTCTCCCCCTCTCTAATTCTCGTTTGATACTATACCAGTCTTGGAAACAACCGGGGGTCGGTGTGCGGTATATAAAGACGGGGAACTGGGGGTTTCTTTGTGGTCAAACGATGGGGCGATTAAGAAAAAGGAAAAGGACGGAAAGGGGAACGCCGCCGCTGCGAGGGGAAGAGGCGGTTTGGTTAGATAGATACAGCTGGCAACGGGACACGTGTGGGTGCGGTACGTGTAACGGACTGCTGGTGGTTAAAGGCGTAGAAAAATTGGAAAAAACGGACTGGAGTCGGTGGAATCCGTAATAACCGTGGGTCGTTGATACGATATGGTTTGCGGTTGGGATTTCCTGTTAACTGGTAACTGAACTTTTTTTCTTTTTTTTTTAAATTAGTCTGAGGTATTCGGCTATGTTTGTTTGTCTTAATTAAAGAATCAGTGCTTATCCACTGTCACCCTTAGTAAATGTACGAGCATATTTGTCAACTTATATACGTAATA
>NC_026002.2:17412132-17430601 GCF_000442705.2 Elaeis guineensis
ACCCAAAACCCACCGAAACCCGTATAATTACCCGATATTTACTTAAACAAATATACATAAATGTCCATATATATATATATATATATATATATATATATATATATATATATATATATATATATATATATATATATATATATATATATCAGAAATATATGCATAAATACATATATGGATATATACAAATATAACTAGCTTTGCTTATATTTTTCTGAATTGAAAGGAAAAAAGTAGTGATACTCTAGGACATGTTTAAGTATTTATGTACTTTAAATAAAATGTATCATTTTAATTTTTAATAAATAATTATTGTTTACTATTGTTATATTAGATATTTCGTTGATAAACTTATCAAAATAAGTTTTTTTTTTAGTACGATTAACTCTCGAAAATATAATATTGGAAACCTAATGAGTACCTAGACCAACCTCTACATGATAGAATATGTTAGATATTTTGAAATAAAGAATAAGAGAAAAGAGCATGCTAGAAAAGCATAATATAACAGACTGCCATCTTAGAGGTATGGAAAGAGGGTGGGGTGGAGAAATCAAAGAACGCGTCATGCTAACTAGTAGGAACTTTAGAAAGCCAAATTGCGAGGTGTGCATGGATTAAACACAAGTCCAAGCCATGGTTGCTCAATCTTCAAGTCGACATGTAGAGAAAAACACCATCGCTCCAAAATGAATTGCAAACGAATTCATCACAAATAAAAGAAAAGAAAAATTGCAAACGTGACGATCAGATTGGAGAAAGTCCTGTTACATACCAATAGTGGGGATGGTGGTGATGACCTCTCCAAGCTTCAGTTTGTACAAAATTGTGGTCTTCCCAGCAGCATCAAGTCCCACCATCAGTATCCTCATCTCCCGCTTCGCAAACAGCATCTTCACCAGCCTCGAGATCGCCATACCCATCGCAGCAGCAGAAGGATGGAACTCTAAGCTGAATCTGCGAGATCTCAGACCAACCGTAGAAGGCTGGGCGAGTGAGAGGAAGAAATGCCAGTATTATGAGCCTCATGAGAGGCGTGGCGTGAAGAAAAGGTACAGGATTCTGAAGAGATAAGGAATAAAGTTGGAATTGATACCAAGTGCTTTATTCTTGCTTTGTGTTTTTTCTTTTTTTCCAGCACTAGCCTTAATTTGCTGCAGCTCTTACAGGACCACAAAGGTCCTGTTTGGATTGTGAGAATTGAAGAGAAATAATAGAGTGGATACAATAAAATACCCCACTCGGTTAGCAGAGAAGGGAAGAGAAATCCATTTTCTATGGTATGGAGAGGTGAGAAGAAATTTAAATTCTCTTATTTGAATAATAAACTGGGAGAGAAAGGAGAAAAGAGAGAGATGCTTTCTCTCGGAATCAAAAATAGAGAGATTTGGAGAGGAAAACAAAAACTCCCCTCTTTTCTCCTATGATCCAAATTCTTTCTTTTCTTCTCTTCTCACAGTTCCAAATACTCTTCTTTTCCCTTTTATCATCTTCTCTCATTTTCTTTCATTTCTTTTCTCTTCTTCTTTGTAGCACCACCAAGAAAGAATTTGGAGAGCCTGTATCAACTAAACCCGGACTAACTAACCCAAACTCAGATATATATCAAGGCCGACATTGCTTGAAATTGTGGACCCTTTTCCTATTAGAATCTAGTGTGCAAGATACTTGATTCCAACTTGATAAAAGGCTTGATCAACTAACAAACTTTAGTTTGGATGGTACCACCACTTGCCATGTAGGGCAAGAGGGAGGGATTTGATTCCAAGTTCATCGACCCTCCCTTTTTCTTAGCAAGCTTGTCTTGCAAGCATTAGCTCAATCTATTCAAGGGCTCTTGGATTTCAGGCTAAGTGGAGAAGAGGTGCATGTATGGTATAGAGTGTGGGAATAGAACCCTAGCTATTCTCAATTAGAGATAGAGTGAGAGAGAGAGAGAGAGAGAGAGAGAGAGAGGAGGAGGAGGAGCGGCTTAACCAAGCTTTGGAGTTTTAGGGGTACTTGAGTGGGTTCAAAGGGTGTTTGAGGGAGCTCAATCCGTTTCATAAGCCATTACCAAGCATGATTGGCTAGAAAGTTCTCAAGTTTGCTCATATACTGATCAAGCAAGCTCTTGTCAAGCCCAATACCAAGGCAAACAGAAGCTACTCGTGAACAACTCGCTGACAGTCATAGCTATCACAGATGAGGTAGTTAACGGCATTCTCTAAGACCCACATTTAGGATAAGCACTGCTAACCATTAGTACCCTCCTGGCTTAATTCTATGGAGCAATTCTTTATGCACCATGGGTGGTGTAGAAAATCTGACGTGGAGTACATTGTCTCATCTAATTGATCTATATAGTTATTATTTTTCAATATACATTTAATGTCTGTGATTGATTTTTTTATTTAAAAATTTTATATGATAAAAATATTCATCTTTTAGAAAAAATTATGATATCATATGGCGTAATATAATTCAATATATCATAATATGGTCTAAAATATTATAATATCATAAGAGTATTTTTGTTCAACCACTTTTCAATACGCATTTAATATCTGCAGGTCAGTTTTTTTGTTTGAAAATTTTAAATAATAAAAATATTTTTATTCTTTAGAAAAAATTATGACATCCGATGCATGTTATGGACGCAGAATATCATAATATGAATATAGTATATCATAATTTTTTTAAAAAATAAATATTTTTATTACTTAAAATTTATAAATAAAAAATTGATCTGTAAATATTAAATATATATTAGAAAGTAATGTCTATATAAATCAATCAAATGAGACGATTTATTTTATATGCCAGATTTTTTTATGTCGCTGATGGTATGTAAAGAATTTCGCAATTCCATATCCTATGCAGACTATTACACTATACTGTGTAGACGAGCATCATTCAATGTCGTGCCACTCCAAAGGTGCCATGTCAGATCATTGATGCCACGTTCAAAGGAGAAATTAAACCCTGCGCTGCATGCACCAAGTTAGTGGTGCGCCACAGGAACAAATCATGATGAGGTAAGCAGCGCGGTAATTCGAGATAAGTGTATGATGAATGAGGCCCTCGGAAACCAGACAAAGTGATTGATGCGATGGATTCTTATACACCGCATATGGTACAAGATATAATTTCTCCATGCAAAGTGAGGAATAATTTGAAGCATCCTCGTCGAGACGTGGCCAGCGGGACCTGTGTTTGATCATTCTGGGCTGCAGTGTACAGCCCAAGTCCAACAACAACACCTTAACTGCTTGGTTCCCAAGGCCGCGAGCCATTTATTTTTGCAAGGCAGAGCCGGAAGCCATTTAGACAATGCCCCTTCGGACCACTCGAGCAGAAAAAAGGATTATTCCATCGCCTGTAGTGGTATCTCAGCTCAGCCCTTAAGATTCATTCCCAGCCAAATCACGTCACAATCTTGACATGCTTGCTTATGTATTAGTCAGTGTCACACGTAGTAATGATAATTTAATAGCAACATTAATTTTTATTATGGTTATTAAAATAATACAATAAATATTATCAATGTTTTTTTGTGATAACTATCTTTCTCCAATTACAAGCAATTAAATTGAAGCCGTAATTGAATTGCATATACTTGAATTATAGGCAGCCAAACAGCTCCTTACTCCATTATCAAACAGTGAAGCTATTTTTAGTAATAACGAATAAACGGTCGAGGATAAACTATCCATCAGCACTACCAATAACCATTCAGTTCATTAGAGATGTAGAAATCCATGATTGGCTGAGCGCAACCAAGACCAACTAGCGTCATCATATCTACTGTGGTTGGTCGGTAGTAGATGATCACCGGCAATGCTCCATGAATAAACATAACGACAAATCTTATAAGTCAAGAAGTGGAAGTAAAAATCACGTGCAGGCAAATTTGGATGGGCTAACTAACCATTATTTTTAAGCTCTGCTCATCTCCTTTTTGGTCCTCGTGGTGCTTGGACCGGTAGTGACCTTGCCTGCAAAGCTGCTTTTGGGACCACAGAATACTTTTGCGCTTGCCAAGGCCAAGTTTCCGAGCCATTCGTTGTTTATCACCTCGCTTTTCACGTGCCATATAGTGAAATAATTGCCAAGGCCAAGGTTGGGACGTGATGTGAAACGTTTTCCTTCTTTTGTCCATGCAGTTTGGTGGGGCTACCAAACAATTATGAATAATAATAAAAACAGCAGAGCGGGTTTTAGGTTGCAAGTGAGATTAAAAAGTTACATCACCTAATCTTGGCTTGGCTCGTGATTGATGTCAGGATTCTCTATGGTACATGCATTTTTGGCTCTGGATAACTGTTATATCATTCGATCATAAACAAGGACAACTACCAAACAGGACACAGCTTTGCATACTATACATGATGCATTGTGTGCAATATACAATGCATCATTTTTAATAGCTATTCATCACTTTTGGCAAACGGGATTTACATGGAAGTAGCAAAAAACATGGGTCAAGTTGAGTCCAGATCCCTAATCTTTTTGATGTAAAGGTTGGAACGTTGTATCTTGATTCAGCATATTTGAAGTTGACTGGTTTAGGATAAGCCAAACCCAAATCTAACCTGCTTGGGTCAATCATTGTGTAGATCAACCGGATTAGAATTAAAAATACATATACAAATTAAAATTTAAAAATCTAAGTAGACAAGTGGGATTAGATTTTTAGATGCCTATGCAAAAGCTACCATGTGCCAAGTATCCGGTAGGATGCTGCTGTCGCTTTGGAGTCAGAGAGAGACATGGCCGGGCTTGTTCATTACGGATGGAGAAGATACAGGGACATGTAAATTAAGAATTGTCAAGAATATGCACCGGCAAATCCAGTTCCAACGTACGGATGTTGTTTAAAAAACTATAGCCTGGTAGGTCGTGGTTGGGTTAGGGGGTGGGGCTGATCCTTGTTGCATTAAAATCAGGGGGCAGCAGCCGGAAAGGTGTTCATATTAATAAAAAATATATATACATTTATAATTTCTAAATTAAATCAAATTTTTTTAAATAATTTTAAATTATAAAAAATTAAAATTTAATTTTTAAATTATCTAAATCAATTTAATGTTACCTTCAACTCCGAAGATTTTTTCTCATTAAAAATCCAATATGATAACCTCCGATATTTATATAAAATAAATTTTACTTGCATAGTTCAAATCAGAACTGACGTAGCTTAAAATATTTTGAGAATCTTGCTCACATGACTAAAATCTTTAGATGAATTTTTATCTCAAAATTCTAATAAAAAAAAAAAACAGAAAGTCCTCTTCCCTCTATGGCTCTTGCCGCCTCCTCCCCACCACCCCATCCCTCCATGCCCCATCCTCTTTCTCTCAATTCTTTTTTTATTTCTTCCTACTCCATCTCACTAAACTTTCCCCACTTGTCTCCTCAAATCTCTTATTTCCTATCTCTTTTTTCATCTCCAAAACCTTAATGAAAAAAAGAAAAGAAAAAAAGAAAAACTCTCTTTCCTCCATGATCTATCCTCCTTCTTTGTTCGGTTCTTTTCCTCCACTCATCTTCCGTCACTCCATCCCAACGCCTCTGACTAAGTCGGTATTAGTTTTATCTTCTCTTCTCATTCCGAACCCCTCTTTCCTCCATGACCCCATCCTCTAAAAAAAGAGAGATAGGAAGATAATCAGAACAAAAAAAATAAAAATGATCTAAAAAAATAATTATTATTTTTATTATATTAATAATTTTTTTAAAAATTTTAAGATCATATAAGCGTTAATGATTATTATATCAGATTTTTGATAATAAAAAATCGTCAGAATTGCATCTGAGAGCATCATTAAACTAGTTCACATAGTTCGAAAATTAAATTTTAATTTTTTATAATTTAAAAATTATTTAAAAAAATATGACTTAGTTCAGATATCAAAAATCTAATTTATCTTAAAAAAACTTATCCACGATTTTATCATCAATATAGAAAACGGTGGTACGTCGGGGACATGGAATAGATATATCCACTACAGGAAGGTGGTTGGAAGGTACGAGGAAGGTCAGAATCCATTGGCCGCCCAATCTCAACAACGATAGTTCAAGATGTGCACGAAAGCTTTAAAATACACTAGCAGTGGTTTTACCAAAAAAAAAAATACACTAGCACTGTAGTTAAAGACAAGCATGCAGCTTAGGATGGGTCACATGGTGTATTATTATTGGCCAACTGAGCCAGCCTGCTTAAGCGAAAGATGGTATGGAAAGATTACAAAAAGCAAAATTGTAAACTTGAGTTCAAGGATATCATCATAATCATACTAACTTAAAAAATTTCCGATATGACAGATATAAAACAATTAAGTATAGAACTAACTAAAATGCAATTTAAAAAATTTACGATACTACAGATATAAAACAATTAAGTATAGAACTAACTAAAATGCAACCCTACGTATCAAAACTGTGTTCTACCCAGTAGCTCTCTTTTTTTTCTCAAATTTTATTTAGTGAACGAAATTATGTAAAAAAAAATTTAGAGAATTATTATTGCATCCGGGAACTAGCAACCAGGTTCCTAGTGGTCGACCATTTTGGTTTGGACCCCAACCCAAACCCGTCTATTTACAATTGTTTTGATTTCTTGTGTCCTCGATTGGTTCAGTGGTAGTAACAATTAGACTTAGAGGGCTGAACATGAATTCTTTAATTTATAATTGAGTTGATGCAGAATTGACCTGACTTTTTTTTTCCCAAAAAAAAGCCCCATGTAAACCTATATATACCTATTGGGTTCCAATGGGTTGATGGGTATAGGCTAGATTTTTTACCGCCCTTACCAATGCCATGGTGCGAAATCTGAAATATGACTTATTTGGCAGGCTTTGTTCCGGCTTGCACTAACAAGATGGCAAACAATAGTAGAAAGGAAAGAAACCATAGATGACCAATATGCTCATTTGGTCCATTTTTTCTTTTAACATTATTTCTACAGCTTTCCATTAAAAACAATTATTTCCACAGCTTGATGTACATACTCTTTCTTTCCTATATTGCTTAACAGGAAGAATCTAATCAAAAGATGACATAATTATTAAACATGTGATATGGTGCGAGCTTACTCGAGATACACAATTTTTTTATATCTTTTCCTATATTTAAAGATGTAGTTGGTGGGGAGAGTACTAACAGGGTGCGGGTGTGAAGCCCGTGGGCCCTTGCACTGGGGGGTTCGTCAAAACGGGCAAGTACATCCTCCCATTTGATAAAGAAAAGAATAAATATAACTCCCATTCGTGGCTCACACACTCGATGCTGTGTCCACCGACCAAGCGTTGCATTTACTTAACCACAAAGATAAGCAAGAAATAAACCACCTTAAAATGGATAGCTGCAGTGTGACAACTCTATCAAAAATTAATTATATTATTACGTATATAAGTTGACAAATATGCTCGTACATTTACTAAGGGTGACAGTGGATAAGCACTGATTCTTTAATTAAGACAAACAAACATAGCCGAATACCTCAGACTAATTTAAAAAAAAAAGAAAAAAAGTTCAGTTACCAGTTAACAGGAAATCCCAACCGCAAACCATATCGTATCAACGACCCACGGTTATTACGGATTCCACCGACTCCAGTCCGTTTTTTCCAATTTTTCTACGCCTTTAACCACCAGCAGTCCGTTACACGTACCGCACCCACACGTGTCCCGTTGCCAGCTGTATCTATCTAACCAAACCGCCTCTTCCCCTCGCAGCGGCGGCGTTCCCCTTTCCGTCCTTTTCCTTTTTCTTAATCGCCCCATCGTTTGACCACAAAGAAACCCCCAGTTCCCCGTCTTTATATACCGCACACCGACCCCCGGTTGTTTCCAAGACTGGTATAGTATCAAACGAGAATTAGAGAGGGGGAGAGGGAGTCTGGTGGAGTTACCGGCGGCGGCGATGATGGAGGAGAGGATAAAGGGGCCGTGGAGCCCGGAGGAGGACGAGGCGCTGCGGCGGCTGATCGAGATTCATGGCCCCCGGAACTGGTCGGCGATAAGCAAGGGGGTGCCGGGGCGGTCGGGGAAGTCGTGCCGGCTGCGGTGGTGTAACCAGCTATCGCCGGTGGTGGAGCACCGCCCCTTCACGGCGGAGGAGGACGAGGCCATCGTCCGGGCCATCGCCGCTTCGGCAACAAGTGGGCCACCATCGCCCGCCTCCTCGCCGGCCGCACCGACAACGCCGTCAAGAACCACTGGAACGCCACCCTCAAGCGCCGCCTCTCCTCCCCTTCCGACGACGACGGCGATCTCAACAAGCGATGCCGCAGCACGCCCTCCAGATCCGACGCCAGCGATTTCTCGGGCTCGTCCTCGCCTCCGCCGCCTCCGCCGCCCGGCGGGGAGGACGATCCGATGACGGCGCTGACGCTGGCATTGCCGGGATATGGATCGGATTCCGGCAAGGAGGAGACGGCGGCGGGGGTAGGGGGGATTCGTCTGCCGCCGGAGATGGAGGGTGCGATGAGGGAGATGGTGAGGAGGGAGGTGAGGAGTCATATGGAAGGGAGGGGGTATGGTGTGCCTGAGGGAGCAGGGGTAATGGGTCAGATATCTGGGAGGAGGTGAGGAATTACATCGCGGAACTGGGGAAGACGCGGTATGATGTGCCTGTGGATTGGCAGCACTGAGCTGGAGGAGGGTGGGTGTTGTTTCCCCCATTTTGCTGTGACCGAGGGGAGATTTTGCCAGAGGAGGTTGGGAATCATGGAATGGGAAATGGAGTGAAAAAAAAAAAGAAAAGAAAAAGAAAAAGAGCGGTAGTATGAGATAGGAACCGTATTTTGTTTCATGTTTTATGATTTCTTCTCACATTAAGAGCCGCTGATAGATAAATATCAATCATCTCGATGTTTCATTAGTATTTTTTTTTTGTTGTTTTGCGTATAATGTAAGAAAATTTGTATCTGGATAGAGAAAAAACGTTGTTGTTCTAGCGTCTTCAATTGTGTGTGTGAAAAAGGGCAAAGAATTGGGGGAGGATGATAAAATATTTCTTGGAGACCTGGAGGTTATGTTAGGCCATGACACATACGATTTGTCCTAGAACCTTAGAATTGTTTAATATAATCGAGCTTGTCTCGTGCTATGAACAAGGCTATGTCGATGTGTGGTTATGACCTAAATATTATGCAGGTTGCGTGATGGGTCATGGTGTGCTCCACAGCCCCTGCGCCAAGCGAGAAGGAGAAGCAGCAGTGTGCAAAAAGCGTTTCGAACTGCAAACATGATCCGAATCTGTTTCTTCGTATCCGTTTGGGAAATGCTTGAATAGAGATAATTCAGTCCGATTTCGGTTCAAATTTTAAAAAAGCTAATTCAAACTAATCCTTGTGTGTATGAAGAGAGAGGATTTAGTTTTTTCCTTAATTTTATTATATATAAAATAAAATTTTTATATGTAGACTTAGCCTATCCCATTTAGCTTGGTGTATTAAATATCAATCTGATACGAGCAAAATGAACCAAATTTTTGAATCAATTTCGTGCGTTTTTGTAGATAATCATTCAGTTTCAACTTTAGATAATTACATTTTATACTATCACATATGTTAGTTGGAATTTTTTACTTTGTCCTTTCATGTTGACATGAAATTATGGACTTAGGCATCCTTTGATAGACTTCATTGGCTAGAGTGTGCTGAAAACACATTTGAATTGTGTGAAACCGTCCTTTAACAGCACCTAAAGCACCCTAGACGTTATCCGAACCACTCTGAATGGCAAAGGGTAGTGCAATGTTGCTTAGCCATGGATGATGGAGCGACACTAGAGTTGCATTGAAAGATTGGAATTTTAAGATGGATTAGATGGTATCTGCAGTTAAAACAAGTATTCATAACAGCAAGTTAAGCCACCCACACTTTAAATTCTTATGATGCCCCCATGTTTGATATTCATGTGCATGTGCAATTTTTCATTGTTATAATATCTGTTGTTCTTGTTTTTTGTTTTCTTTTTTTAGTAGAAGGAGATAATTCCCATCTTTTTTTATTGTATACCTATCTATTATTAAAGGCGACTTTAATTGAAATCAAATTCTGCCCCTTCGTCCAAGTAGAAAGAAGGGGATACCATCCCAACAACCGTTTTGTGATCTCAAGCTGCAAAACCATACTTGTACATGAAAATTGTGTAGGCTTTAATAACATATCTTCTTCTATAACTTAATATTTGATGGGTATAATAGCCATTAATTAGTAGATTCTCAATAGTAACAGCTAACGCTGTAAAATATGGTTATTATTTAGCTGTCATTCTACTATATGACAATTACATAGAATAAATAATAGCTTTTATTTTATGATTCTATTGTTTATTTAAATAAATATTCCAATTGTTCATTCCAATTTGCAACAAAAAGGGCTCATTTTAATATGTAGAAATAACATTAATTCAATGAATAATAATTTGAGAAAAAAAATTTCATCATTTTTATCTTATTATTTGCTATTTAATACCTATTATCTCCATTACAATAAAAAGATTTTTTTTGTAGAGTCATCCTTAAAATCTTGAATTTATGTATTATTTTTTTATTTTTCCAGCATTTAGATTTTAATTTCTGAAATCCTGTAATTTATTGCTTATACATCCTCAAGTTAAGTTAACTAGATGACAACAAAATATTCTCTTCACATTCTATAGATTTTTTGTCCCCAGCCATTATCCTTTACTAATCCCTTAATCCATTTCTTTCTACCATTGGTCCTCTTACAACTAAGTTGAAGCGAACAAGAAGACGATGAATCAAGCAAGAATTAGTTGACTCCACTTAGTGCCTATGTATGTTCGAATGCAACCTATCCATTCATTCCGCATTGGCCCATCCAATTTGAATTTTCTAGTATAACTTTTGCCTCAGTCCAGTAATTATTATTATTAACGTTAAATAGACAATGAGAGGGAATACCATAATAAACATTAAAATTGAAGAAAAAGATAAATGGATAAAGAAAGAAAGAAAGAATCCGACCTCATGACATGATCAATCTCCAAAGAATTAAAGAACCACTGGAGAAAGCATTTTATCATGTGGATAAAAATAGAAATATATATAGAGAGGAAATATTTAAGAGTCCAGCCAGCAATGAGAAAAGACTATCATTTCCTCTATTAGATGATTTCAATAATTTTATGATAAAACCAACTTAATTTAATCAGTCTTTTTGTCTACGGATCTATGGTTTAATTTGATTTTGTTTTCCCAGTCGGTTGGGGGCATTGCTGACTACACTTCACTCAAAAGCAAGAAAACAACAAAAATCTAATTTGTTTTCCCAGTCGGTTGGGGGCATTGCTACCTACACTTCACTCAAAAGCCAAGAAAAGAACAAAAATCTAATCGCATTCTTAGAACTGTAACAATATATTATTTTCCTTGAATATCTTGAAATCATGATCCGCTATAGCCTATCAAATAAAAAAAAAGATTTGTGTAGCAAAAGAAAAAAAAAATTATTTCTATAATATGTTAACGTGTTATAATTGTTTATATTTTGTTGTCCTGCTGTTGTACTAATTTTGAACATCGTTTAGTTCATTAACTTAATAGAGGTGGATCCTACCTTCCCCTTATCATCGAGGAGGGGGGGGTGGGCGAGAGGAAATTAGGAATAAAATTGAGCCAAAGGCCTGAATGAGTGGTTACATCAAATTTGGCACTCGGCTCAATGAATTTCTAAAACTTCAAATTGGCTCTATTATAAGAGTAGTGACAGCTTGCAATTGTTGAAGGGGTTTCACAGTAGTTCTAGGATGATAATGGTTGTTTTACCTTGGTATAAATTTTACATCCAATAGTTTTATATTCATCTTTAGTAAACAAATAGGTATAATAGTACGATTATGTCAAGTAGAGCTGACCATGGGCTGAGCCTTAGGCCCAGATTATATATTTTTTTTAGTCAGGCTTCGGGCCTACTTTATTTAAAAATTTGACATGTCTGAACACAAACTTGGCCCATTATCAACTCTAACATCAAGTAATGATCAGGCTATTACTGAACCTTCAATTTTTTTTGGAGGGGTAAGGAGAAGGGCCAAAGCCATATTATAACAAGGATAATAAGGGTTTACAAACCACTTGGGACACAAGCCACAAATATACAAAGCAAAGGTGGAGGAGTAAGATATTACAACATAATATAAAGAGAAGTAATATAGTCATTATAAACCAGTAAATGGCCAACCAGTCAAGTGAAAGAGAAGATCCGGCACACATTTACTACTGAATACCTAGATCAAGCAACTAGAGCATGATGAGAAAGAAGGCAACCCACAAAAAATATGAATGCACTACACTATCAGTCTGAAAAAAAAGGGTAGAAGCACAAATCTGCAATTCAGTCAAAAAGTTTCGGTATGTAGCATACCTGGCAATGTATATGACTGAATCCAAATACTAATTGCCAGAGTATAAAGGATAGTGGCTTGACATTTAAAAAAAAAAAAAAAAGTATGTACAGTGAAATAATATCCAAATTTGAGTAACCATCAGAAGGTTTAGAAAGGCCCTGATGAATCTGTGGAGCACAGAATTTTGTTGGCTTGGACTTCCATTGTAGGGTGATGGGAAAGTGGCCCAAGCAATATGCCGATGATTAATGCACGAAGAATGAACCAGAAGACCTACCATGATACCTTCAACTGTACCAGCAGGATTAAGGTACCTGGAAGAGTGTGACTGACTTATGTTGTAACAATAATTAGTGGCCATGGCGAGGCTCAATAATTTGCATTCGATCATGTTGTGAAATTTATGCAAAATGAAAAGGCAACAAGTCCCCCAATGCATGGGAGCAATCGTCTCCAAGAGCTTGCTTTGAGAACCAATCAGCAGTCTGATTTTTTTCCCGATTAATATGAGAAGTATTACAAATTGGGAACCGAGTAATAGTGGCAGAATATCCTTGAAGATAGGAAGCTCTACAATTTTGCATCGACAAGGTTGTGTAATCCAATGGACCGCGGTAAGGAAGTCACCTTATATAAGGAACTCCTTATTTGTGAAGAATTGAGCTGTTTGTTTCAAACCTAACCAGGTTGCCAAGAGCTCTGTATAAAGCACGGTGCAGGAAGGGAAGTGCAAACCTTGAGCAAGCAAGAGGGTGCCATGAGCATCCCTAATGATAAAAGCAATACCGGATGCTTGAGTATTCACAGCAACATCGAAATTTAGCATCAACCCCCCCCAAAGGGCGGAGGTAGCCAAGTAAGAAGGTGTGGGAAGGAATGTGCCAAGGCAAATGCAAGCTGCCCCAGGTCTGTGGTTGAGAGTTGAAGGAAGAGATTTCATTGATAACCTGTAAGAATAAAAAGGATTGATGGACAATTTGCACAGGAGAGGAGAATTGATGCTGAAAAACTCTTGCATTCTGGGACTCCAAATTAGCCAAGCAATCATTCATTGCTTTGATCCTATTCTCCACCTGAGCTTGACCAAGCATGGCAGCCAATGCTGGTTGTTGGTACACCTAACTGACCTTTGGCCATATGGCAGCATTAGAAAAGTCAATATCTCATCGATAGGTGGATTACATATTGCACCACATCGGCTACTTCAAGAACTCACCAGCACTATTCTAAATTAGATCAGATTATTATCGATCCGAAGCTATTTACCAGTCAAATCATATTAAGGGTACATCAGATTTGACCGATCTCCCTCTTAGTCAGTAAGATTTCGAATCAGTTGTCTTTCTGCTATATTACAACTGTTCTTCACATGGGATAACTTACAACTTCTTTATAGCTGATTATTATATTATAACAAATTCTTAATAAACTAGACGGACTATCCATAACCATTAAACAAATAAGATCCTCTAAAACAGGCAGTTACTAACGGCCTAACATACTCTCTCAATGGCCTAACGAGCTTCTCTATATAAAGAAGAGCAGGGGTCCCTCTAGAAGTAAGTCATAACTCACAGAGCCAGCTCTGCTGAACTCTCTCTATTTCTCCCATTGAAGAAAATCTGAATTTTTTTCATTCCATCCGACTCTCTCTTTTTGCTCCCTATTTTTTTATTTTTTACTATCTATTTTCAGACTTCGACTAATTTAAATATCGGAGGATCCTAAATTAAAAGGTTCCTCACTTATTTTAGGATTTTTTTTACTGGTTTGCCAGCAGACTTTACCAATTTGACCCTTCATGAAACTCCATCTCGGTTCTTGACCGATCTCACCTTCTTTCCTTCGAAGCCTCACAGCAACATCGGTAAAGAAGTAGGAGGAGAGTAAAGCTCAGAAGTTATGGCAAAAAGTGTCCAACAATGCTAAGCAAAAGGACACATCACGATGACAGGGTTGATATCTACAGCAACAATAGTGCAGAGATCACAATAAACCAATGAGTCTGATAGAATACCTCTCTGATCGAGGATGAGTTTACAAGACAGATGATTCCATACTAATTTCCAGAGGAAGCATTTGACCCTCATTGGGGTAGTAAGATCCAGATCCATTGAAATATTGGGGTTGAGAATCAGAATCGGTTAAAGAAACAACACTAGTGATATCAAATAAAGAAACATTTGTAGTATTAGAAGTAGACCAGCAGAGTTGATCAGGTTATGGTTGTAAAGGAATAGGGATTTGCATAATATTATATATCAAATCAGCATTAAAACAAAAAGAAAGTGCCTATAAATCCCATTGCCGGTCGGCAGTTTTAAAATCTATAACTTTAAAAGAGGCCAAATATGTGTTTGAGTTGATGAAAGTGGGCCAACAAGAAAGAGGCGCTTTGGAGATCCACATTAGCGTTGATAGAAGTACTGGATCCTAGCATCCATATCAAATGATTTTGAAGTTGAGCTCCAATAGCAATATTTTAGTCCAAATAATTGAACTTCTACATGGGGGACGATAGCCGATCCATGTGCCATTGAAGTTGTACTTAGATTAGACAAGTTGGGTCCAGAGAGAGGTGGGGTGAAGAATAAGATTGATAGCAGCTTTACCCATTAGCACCATTGCCTGGTTCTCAAAGATTCCAAACCAAGGCCCCCTTGATCTTTTGCTTTGCAGTTTTTTGACCATACAAGCAAGTGAAGTCTCCGAGGTTAGAAGGGTGGCCCGAGAGAAAAGCTCAAAACTCTTTCTCCACCTAGTTGAGGACAACATTATATGAACTGAAGTCATAGCATAAAGGGGAATGGAAGAGGGGACTGAATGTAGAAGAGTGGCCTTGCTCGTGAAAGAAAGGGCCTTCCATTTCAATCTCGATATTTTGTTATCCAACTTCCCATGAGATAGTTGAAATCAGTAGAAGAAAGGGCAGTAGTAGAAAGAGGAATGCCTAGATAATTTCAAGCCCCTCTTTTAATTGTAATTTATGGCCTGTCTGGATGCAGCACAATACACATCAAGGATTGCTTTCAGGGTGATAGCATCACAATCCATAGCCCTATTGACCAAAGGACAATCATCAGCATATAACAAATGAGAGATTTAGGGTCCTTGTGGTCTTTTGATTATAGGCTCGAAGTAATCCCATTTGGATAGCTTCTTGGAGACAAATAGATAAGCTTAGAGCCAAGGATACATAAGTAGGGAGATAAGGGACATCCTTCGTGAAGACCACATGTAGTGGTGAACCAATCCATTGGAGAGCCATTTACAAGTAAAGCAAATTGAGGATGAAATATGCAAGCAGTTATCCTTGATTTGAATGGTGCAAACCTTTACCACTTTAGGCAAGGAGCAAGGGTTCGGTTCCAAAATATATCGAATCTCACTTCAACCCCCAATATTACTAAATCTTGTTTCTGCGAGTAATTGCTCGATTGCCCAAAGGCCTAAGTTCCAATGTAGATGCAGTGAGATGGCTATTGGGTGGTTGGGCCCTCCTAGTCCAAAATTATTCAAGATTAGGCATTACAGAACCAAACATGTTTGAGCAGGAAGGAGTTAGATTTTGAGCCAAGTTATTTTCTAACTAAGCAAGCCCTTACATGCAAAATACAAATTGCTTGCACATGCTCTATCAATCCATCATTCCATATGATGTTTTAATCCGATACATAATGATTTCCTTTCATTATCAATTTTTTTATTCAAAATCAACTAATTAAAATGATTAAGTACTCTTTTTTTTTGGCAGAAATGATAGATTATTCTTCGAACACCACAGCATCCTCTGGTCGAATTTGAGTGCTGCAATATGTGCCTACTCGAATGGATGATTCTTATGCCAGATCGCGTAATTTTAGACAAGAAACATGGATAACAGATGTATAACACGACCATTTGAACGTAATAGAAGAAAGTTTTTGCAATTGCAACATACTCGAGAATAGAAGCATTCATGAGAAAGTACAGGGTACCTTCTAATTCTTATTCTAAAATCAACCAAACCAGTAACAAGGGAAGAGTAGAAACCAACTTAATGAAACTCGCCACCATACAACAGGTTGAAACACATTTAAACCCTTTCATTGGTGTCCTGATCGCTTGAGGATTATGTTCAGAGTTTGCTGCGAGCCACATCCACAACAAACCGATACCTGACATCATTACGCTCCAGCCTCTCCATTGCTTGGTTCACATAATCCATTTCCACCATCTCAATCATGGATGTCAGCCCCTTCTCCTTACAAAACTCTAACATCTCCTGTGCCTCCTCCATACTCCCAACGAAAGTCCCTATGATAGATTTCCTCCTGTCAAAAGTCGCAGCAAGTTATTATTTTAGTATGAAGTTTACAAGTTCTCTTTGTTCAAAACTCCTCTTTCCTGCAAGATGGCACGGAAATGAAATGGTAGGGAAGCGACAAAGAATGAGTATGAGTATGACCTCACCAAACTCATGAAGTTTATGTAGTGTTTTATCTTTTTAAGGTATAAATATCTCAAAAAATCTCACTCCTAACTGCATGCTGAAAGGAAAAAATAGTTATTGTCAACAGAAGATGGGGATGCTGACCTAGCATGATCATAGGAGTGACAAACTGCATCGGCTGGTTAATGACTCCAGTCATGATCAACTTGCCATCAACTTTGAGGAGAGAGATGTAGGGCTCCAAAGGGTGGAACACCGGGACAGTGTCGATGATGTAGTCGAGAGTATCCATGGCAGATGCCATCTGATCGGCGTCGGAGCTCACGACGTAAGCGTCGGCGCCGAGGTGCTCCATAGCCTCCTCCCTCTTCTTGTCTGAGGAGCTGATGACAGTGACATGGTGGCCCATGGCCTTAGCAATCTTGACTCCCATGTGTCCTACTCCTCCAAGGCCAAGGATCCCTCCCTTCAACCCACTCTTTATCAAACCAAAAGTCTTCAGTGGACTGTACACGGTCAAGCCTGCACAGAGGAGTGGTGCTGCCTGTTCCGGTGCCAATCCGTCCGGTATTTTCACCACAAACCTGTTGTTCAGCATAAAGTCTTTAATTTTGTGTGTACTTAGAGCGTTGCTTCTGTTATATTGGACAAAGTCAAGTTTTTGATGATTAATCATCAACAAATAACGAGTGATATCATGATAATTGTTGTATTTGGCTGTGTCACTGTCCATATAATATTAAAAAACTTATTTTTCTAATTATATTATAGCCATCAGAATGGATTGATAGATAATGGGCACTGTTTAGCCATCCTTGTATATATGGTATAAATAAACAAAGGCCAAACCAAATATTAGTTGACAACAAAAAGAATGACATATAGCATTCAACTCATATATTGTGAATGAGAGAAGCTGGCACTAAAGTTGGCCCATAATAATTCTATTCGAAGATGGTATTGGGATGTTATTTTGATGCCTTCTTTTTTTTTTTTTTCCAATATATATACATATGCCTATGCATGTATGTATGTATATGTACATATGTAAATCTGGGCATGCACATGTACAGTTTGCATTTGTAGAAGGGAATAATATAATACAGGGGATCAAACATTTCTCTGACATAATTTTTTTTTTTTAGTTAAAATTACTTACTTCTGATCAACAACCATGGCAGAAGCAAAGCCACCTTGGGTGGGCTTCCCATCAGTGTAGACATCGTTGTACGACCAAATCCTCTTGTTACAGTACTGCTCTATGTTTCCCTTGCAAGGTCCGCATGCTCGGCAGCACCCAACAATCACCCGGCACCAACCGTGTCACCAACTCTAAACTTGCTCACCTTTGAGCCCACCTCAACCACTTCCCCCGACTTCATGTCTATTGAAGTTTTCAAATAAACATAGATTAAAATACAAAGCAAGTGCTTGGTCAATAAGCTACAAAGCCAGCTGCATCATTAGATTAAATCTAAACAAGTAATTGAATAGATAGAATCTGAAACAAAAATGAAAGGACGATTCATGAAGAATCATGGTGACTGGTCTCGAGATTGTGCATGGTACCCTCATAAGCAAAAGCTTTTGGGCACTAATTAACCTTTGATTCTTAGAATTATATGATTGTTTTCATATTTGTTTAGCATTAGTTGCAGGATAGCTAAAGATTGTA
>NC_026002.2:17430701-17637876 GCF_000442705.2 Elaeis guineensis
ATTAAAACAAAAGACAGGAAAAGAAGAAGAAGGAGCAGACTGCGAGAAGGCAAAGGAGAAGACGGTGAAAACGGTAATGGCCCTCAGAAGAAGAAGAGAGAACTCCTAAGAGGAAGGAAAGCGGAATACCTGGAACAGGGGACTACGCGGGCAGAGTCTCGACAGCAGAGTGAGGGGGTAAAAAGCTGGATATGGGCGACCCTGTATATATAGTACCCCCCGACGATCGAGATGAAGGCACGACCGACGAGGGATTCCCAGATCATGCCACGTGGTGCCATCCGGGCCGTCCGTCGGCCCGACGGTTCGACGCATCCCTCCTCAGATCGAGCCACGTCACCTCCATCCGCTCCAACAGACCCGTCCCAATGGCCGCTTGCCACGTGGCACAGAGGCCGTGACGTTTCGTATCCCCAAAGGGGCGGCGGGAACGACGGTTTCCCTTCCCGATGGGACGAGACGTCCGGCGCCGATGGGACAGGACGTCTGACACCGACAGGACGTCTGACACCAGCGAATCGCCCGGCATTCATGAGGTGCCTGTCATCATGTCAACCCATGGTACGGTCGTCATATCAGCCCACGGATGGTCGGAACTTGGCACGCTGGTAATCCACTCCTTTCGCCCGACGCTGCTGCCCAAACAAGAACATTGGCCAGCGCACCATCCGACTCAGGAGTGGAGGGGGATAACTGTTGGGGAATACCGACCGACCCCACTCATGCCGACTCATCATCGAGCCTATATGTCCGATGTCCGACCGACCGACCGATGGGAGCCATTACCGACCGACCGACGGGTGCCGTTACCGACCGATCGACGGCTTTCGACTGACCGAGGATACGTCGGTCGGGCAGACCTTTTCTGCTCTCCCAACCGACTGTACCATGGAGTTCGATGCCCGACTCTTGCAGCACGCACCGACTGACTGTCGGAGGGGCCCAAATTCTCACCCGACGCCCCTCAGCTGGCCGCCGACCTATGGTCGGTCGGCTCCTCCAATCGCCGTACTACTGCCAGAGACTGTCAGTCCTGACAACTGCATGCGGCACTGCCGCCTAGGGGCATTATCCCACCTAAGGCATGATCAACCCTAGCGATTTGACAGCCCACGACGATTTGACACCTTTACGGCGACTCTGACAATCTTCAGTGAGTTGACAATTCTTCAATTGTCCGCGCCATTAATGACGGCGCCATACCATGCTCCACTATATATATCGGGGAAGGCAACAGGGCTAGAGGTCTTTTTTGAAACTCTTGGGCTTGCACCCTCTCTCTCTCACCCTCTCTCATTGAGCTCTTTGTTTTCTTCTCACTGTTGCCTAGTCTCCTCTCTGACTTGATCGTCGGAGGGTCCCCGCCGGAGCCGCCTCCGGTCAGTGTGGACTTTCTTTTGCAGGCGCTCGTTCTCGGTGACTAGGCGATGAGGAGATTGACTGCAATACAGTGTATAAGAATCCATCGCATCAATCACTTTGTCTGATTTTCGAGGGCCTCATTTATCGTACACTTATCTCGAATTACCGCGCTGCTTATCTCATCTTGATTTGTTCCTGTGGCGCACCACTAACTTGGTGCATGCAGCGCAGGGTTTAATTTCTCCTTTGAACGTGGCATCAATGATCTGACATGGCACCTTTGGAGTGGCACGACATTGAATGATGCTCGTCTACACAGTATAGTGTAACAGTCTGCATAGGATATGGAATTGCGAAATTCTTTACATACCATCAGCGACATAAAAAAATCTGACATATAAAATAAATCGTCTCATCTAATTAATTTACATAATTATTATTTTTAATATATATTTAATATTTACAGATCAATTTTTTTATTTATAAATTTTAAATAATAAAAATATTTATTTTTTAAAAAAATTATGATATATTATGTTCATATTATGATATTCTGCATCCATAACATACATCGGATGTCATAATTTTTTTAAAAAAATAAAAATATTTTTATTATTCAAAATTTTCAAACAAAAAAACTGTCCTGCAAACATTAAATTCGTATTGAAAAGTGGTTGAACAAAAATACTCTTATGATATTATAATATTTTAGACCATATTATGATATTGGATTATATTATGTCATATGATATCATAATTTTTTCTAAAAAATAAATATTTTTGTCATATAAAATTTTTAAATAAAAAAATCAACCGCAAACATTAAATGCATATTGAAAAATAATAACTATGTAGATCAATCGGATGAGATAGTGCACTTCACGTCAGATTTTCTATACTACCCATGGTGCATAAAGAATTGCTCCATAGAATTAAGCCAGGAGGGGACTAACGGTTAGCAGTGCTTATCGTAAATGTGGGTCTTAGAAAATGCCGTTAACTATCTCATCTGTGATAGCTATGACTGTCAGCGAGTTGTTCACGAGTAGCTTCTGTTTGCCTTGGTATTGGGCTTGACAAGAGCTTGCTTGATCAGTATATGAGCAAACTTGAGAACTTTCTAGCCAATCATGCTTGGTAATGGCTTATGAAACGGATTGAGCTCCCTCAAACACCCTTTGAACCCACTCAAGTACCCCTAAAACTCCAAAGCTTGGTTAAGCCGCTCCTCCTCCTCCTCCTCTCTCTCTCTCTCTCTCTCTCTCTCTCTCTCTCTCTCTAATTGAGAATAGCTAGGGTTCTATTCCCACACTCTATACCATACATGCACCTCTTCTCCACTTAGCCTGAAATCCAAGAGCCCTTGAATAGGTTGAGCTAATGCTTGCAAGACAAGCTTGCTAAGAAAAAAGGAGGGTCGATGAACTTGGAATCAAATCCCTCCCTCTTGCCCTACATGGCAAGTTGTGGTACCATCCAAACTAAAGTTTGTTAGTTGATCAAACCTTTTATCAAGTTGGAATCAAGTATCTTGCACACTAGATTCTAATAGGAAAAGGGTCCACAATTTCAAGCAATGTCGGCCTTGATATATATGTGAGTTTGGGTTAGTTAGTCCTGGTTTAGTTGATACAGGCTCTCCAAATTCTTTCTTGGTGGTGCTACAAAGAAGAAGAGAAAAGAAATGAAAGAAAATGAGAGAAGATGATAAAAGGGAAAAGAAGAGTATTTGGAACTGTGAGAAGAGAAGAAAAGAAAGAATTTGGATCATAGGAGAAAAGAGGAGAGCTTTTGTTTTCCTCTCCAAATCTCTCTATTTTTGATTCCGAGAGAAAGCATCTCTCTCTTTTCTCCTTTCTCTCCCAGTTTATTATTCAAATAAGAGAATTTAAATTTCTTCTCACCTCTCCATACCATAGAAAATGGATTTCTCTTCCCTTCTCTGCTAACCGAGTGGGGTATTTTATTGTATCCACTCTATTATTTCTCTTCAATTCTCCAATCCAAACAGGACCTTTGTGGTCCTGTAAGAGCTGCAGCAAATTAAGGCTAGTGCTGGAAAAAAAGAAAAAACACAAAGCAAGAATAAAGCACTTGGTATCAATTCCAACTTTATTCCTTATCTCTTCAGAATCCTGTACCTTTTCTTCACGCCACGCCTCTCATGAGGCTCATAATACTGGCATTTCTTCCTCTCACTCGCCCAGCCTTCTACGGTTGGTCTGAGATCTCGCAGATTCAGCTTAGAGTTCCATCCTTCTGCTGCTGCGATGGGTATGGCGATCTCGAGGCTGGTGAAGATGCTGTTTGCGAAGCGGGAGATGAGGATACTGATGGTGGGACTTGATGCTGCTGGGAAGACCACAATTTTGTACAAACTGAAGCTTGGAGAGGTCATCACCACCATCCCCACTATTGGTATGTAACAGGACTTTCTCCAATCTGATCGTCACGTTTGCAATTTTTCTTTTCTTTTATTTGTGATGAATTCGTTTGCAATTCATTTTGGAGCGATGGTGTTTTTCTCTACATGTCGACTTGAAGATTGAGCAACCATGGCTTGGACTTGTGTTTAATCCATGCACACCTCGCAATTTGGCTTTCTAAAGTTCCTACTAGTTAGCATGACGCGTTCTTTGATTTCTCCACCCCACCCTCTTTCCATACCTCTAAGATGGCAGTCTGTTATATTATGCTTTTCTAGCGTGCTCTTTTCTCTTATTCTTTATTTTATATATTCTACAATATTCAACAATAATATCGAAAAAAAAAAAAAATAACAATAAAATAGTTTTGCAATCATTAAATAATTTTTGAAATATGAACCGAATTGTGCGGTGTGTGTAGAAATATATCAAGGATCTATGATAATTATGCATCACATGTTGGTCCCATGTGATGCATAATTATCATAGGTCCTTGATATTCTATATATATATATATATATAATTTGGTATAGCATTGATAGGATCTGTTATTAAGTTTGCATGACATTTCTCTAACAATACAAAGGTTGTGTAATTTTTTTTTTTAGGTTTTCAAAATGTCTAACATATTCTATCTTGTAGAGGTTGGTCTAGGTACTCATTAGGTTTCCAATATTATATTTTCAAGAGTTAATCGTACTAAAAAAAAAACTTATTTTGATAAGTTTATCAACGAAGTATCTAATATAACAATATAAACAATAATTATTTATTAAAAATTAAAATGATACATTTTATTTAAAGTACATAAATACTTAAACATGTCCTAGAGTATCACTACTTTTTCCTTTCAATTCAGAAAAATATAAGCAAAGCTAATTATATTTGTATATATCCATATATGTATTTATGCATATATTTCTGATATATATATATATATATATATGGACATTTATGTATATTTGTTTAAGTAAATACCGGGTAATTATACGGGTTTCGGTGGGTTTTGGGTAGGGTTGGGTATAACGACGGCCTCAGCATTCCAACCCCCTCGCCCTGCCATGGGAGCCCACGTCTCAGCGAGCCTGGGTCGACGGACGGCTGAGATTTCTTCTCCTCTTCCTTCCCCATTGTCCACTTCCCTCTTTCTATTTCCCTCCATTTTTCTTGTTACGTTCGATTCTCTGGAAGAGGTTCCAGCAAGTTGTTTGAACCCAAGTCCTCCGGGGAAAAAAAAAAATCCTATGTTCCCTCGTTTTCACATCCTATATGGATCGGAGAGAGGGAATCCAGCGGTGAGTAAGGGTTTCTTCTGATTTCTTCAATTAATACATTTTTTGTAAAGTTTTCCTTCTCATTCCTGTCCATCATAGTCCTTGATCCTGATGACCTTCGTATATTCTACTCGTCTTCTTGTTCTTCTTTCCTTTTTTTATTTTTCCCGTAAACCTATGAATTCTCTTAGTTATGAACTTGTGTTGCCATCCATTTTCGAGTATTATAGCATCTAGCATGACTCCATGTCCCATCATCATGTTGACATTCCACCTTGAAACCAATTTGGCAAACATACCATGACCTGAATACCATAGATTAGTCTATCTTCCAAATTTGTAATCTCTTATGTCATGTTTTTTGCACAATATATGTTAATGATACAATGCTTCCCCCATCCTTTAAGATTTACCTAAACTGATCTATTTCCTTTGGTTGGTGGAAGCGAAATAATATTTTCTAAAACATTATGCCCCACAAATAATGATGTTGTCGGATCTTTTTTATATTCTCCCGAATTAGGTAATTTGTAAAGACCAGAGCTATATATAGTGGTATAGCACTGCAGTTTTGGTAAGTATCTGTCACTTGCTGCCCTTGAAAACATTGTTGCATGATGCCCATGATCATAGATGAATGTGTTGTTATACTTTCTATTCACATATTTCTCTCACAAATTGACAAATTCTTTTAGATGGTTAACTAATAATATGAATGTTAGTAATTGCGGGATAATGCAATGGCAGAAGTCTTGAAACGTACAAGATTATCGCAATTTGAACAAGCTTACTAGGCAACATATTATAATTGCAATTTCATAACGCTCATGACTTCCAAACCCCATACAACTAGTCTTGTGGCTGGCACGCCAACTAAGACACTGCCATGTAAAGGAAGCCAACAAATTATTGCATTGTGTGTTCCCAATTTCTGATGTATCAAGGAATTAATTTGTTCATAACATGGTAATAGTAAGTTCGGTTATTTCCATATGGAACTTATAGGTGATTCATAGTATTTTATTTTATTCAGTCCTTATCTACTTTCAGTTTATATTGTAAACTTGTCTTTTCGGAAATAATAATTTATGCTAATAATTGATGTTTTCATTTTGATATACATTTGGATAATTTAATTTGAATCATTTTTGTTAATCTGCATTTTCTTCTACAAAGTTCTTGGAAAAATTCTAATCTATAAATAGGATTTTTTTAATATAGGTGAGTAACCATTTAGACATTGATGAGTGTTTTGTTTTTCTCTATTGTTTATTGATCAACCTAGTCTCTATTTGAGGTTGTTGATGAAATCACATAATTTTTTTGTTCTATTTATTTATTTTTTCCACTACTTAGGTTTTAATGTGGAGACTGTGGAATACAAGAATGTCAGCTTCACTGTATGGGATGTTGGGGGCCAAGATAAGGTATTGTGTATGAGCTGTGAGATTTTAATGCTTCTAAATTTCTTTTTATATGGCTTCTTACCTTTTACATATTTGATTGGATATGCTTCTAGACTTGAGAAAAATAAAATGTATATTAAAGTGATGCATTTTAAATTTATTTCCTGCATTTATAGCTTAATCCTTTTACTTTAGAGAGGAAGAATATTATACTAATGTTTCTTCAAGATATGTATTAAAAACCCTTTCTTTTGCAAAGCCTACTCTTACCGCTTGCACTTATAGGAGAGAACCTAAACACAACCAACAAACTTATTCCCAATCCAACAGGAATCAAAGATAGTGTTTTTGTTGCAAGGAAAGGGGACACTTTGCCAATAGGTTCCTGGTCTCAACTATTGTAACAAGGACAATTATATGAAATCAGTGATGAAAAAGCCACCATGAGAACATATGAAATTGAGATTGAAGCAAATGAACAGGATTTGGACCTACACTATCTTCTAGTTGCACCAAAGGAAGTTGAGAAAGATTGGAAACAAAGCAACATTTTCCACCAAAACATCATATGTGAAGTGAAGATCGTTTAAGTTATTACTAATGGTGGGAGTGACATGAATGTAGCTTTTAGGGATGATCTTTTCCAAAGATTGGAAACATCAAAAACCATAAATGGTTGCTTAGGTTGATGATACTAGTATCCCCATAAACTAGAAGTTTCTCGCTACCTTCACTTGAGAAGTGATTACACTGAAAGCAATGGTTTTAATAGTCACTTGATATGATTTGATACATCTGCTACAAAGCCAGTATGCTCCGATACTTGAGTCCTTGATCTGACTATTTAGGTTTTCTAACTGCTTGTTTAGTGAGATGATCTATGGAAACCATGCAGAGATAGTGGTTTGGGAAGAAAGCTTGACGAGAGGCCTTGCTTCCTGGACCAAAGCCTGCTTAGATTGTTGGTGCTATGCCAATTAATGATTAGGAAGAGGAGGTGCACAGCATTCTATTTATTCCTTGGTTAAAAGTCATCAATCTGTTGATTTTCTTAAATTCTTTTGTTGCTCTTATTTGAATTTTGCTCAAACTATGATGCAGCCGCTTCAAGACTAGGATTAATTTCAATGCTTTGGCTTTTCTCAGGCTGTTTTAATTTTCAGATGTAAATATTAAATTAGCGAAAATTGTTGTGGCAACTCTCCTTAATAGGGTGAGTAGATAGATGAACAGAGGGGAAGTAAAAAAGAGAGTAAAAGATTGGGATATTCAGACAAAAAACATATATAAATTTGAGTATTCAAGGGTCTAAAAGAAAGAACACAACTTTTTCCCTTTTTTCCTTTTTCCTTCTGAAGCTTCACATAAATTATGCAATAGCATGGACCCTTTTATAACAAACCTTAATAAAGCGAGAAAAAGATAATCCCAAGGCCACCCTTAAAGTGGCGGCGCACCTCAAGATTTTTAGGAGAAGATTGAAGTTTCGAAGATTTGGAACTATGGACGCCCATGTCAATGAGAAGAGGCATCTCTCTTCTCTTTTGCTTTGTTGGCCAGCCCAAGGGCCCCAGAACTAATTGCATAGGTTGCATGGGTGTCATTAATAACATAAGTTGCCACATCATGACTCATAAACCCTTAAGACTTAATTAGAATACCTGCTAAATCAGAAAACAAAAGATTAAGACGGAATTCATGCCTCATAAAACTGAAAATAAAAATACTCCCAGTGATCTAAAGTCCCATTTGCATTAGGCTACCTTTAGAATTATATTTTTGAAAAAAAAAACCCACAGCATATACAAATTCAATAGGTAGCACAAGAATGCATCAAGAAATAATATGCATTTAGATTTTGTGTACTTAACGTTATTGAGCACCCAGTTATAGTAATAATAACTTAATATTAGCAAAATACTGTTCCAAACAATTATTGATCAGTTGTCATCTTTGTCATAGTTCAAAGTGATTGTTTTTTCTTTTCAAGAAAAACAATTTATCATAACTTTTGGTGATGCAATAATGTCAATTTTATTTATTTTGCACCCGTTTTCATGTATTTAATTTTATTTATTAAGAGTTATGCTAATCTGAAATTAAACTTCTGCACGTATTCCATGAACAACTTATGATTATAGTTGCATTTTAACACTATGCTAATCTTTGTATTCCGGTAAAATGAATAGATTCGACCTTTATGGAGGCACTACTTTCAGAATACACAGGGACTCATATTTGTAGTTGACAGCAATGATAGAGAACGGATTTTAGAAGCTAGAGATGAGCTGCATCGGATGTTGGGTGAGGTCAGTACTTATCTTATGTGTTTGGGTACAATTATACCTTCATCAATTTGACCTTTTTGTCAAACAATCACATTCTTTTTGATTGCTTTCCTACTATTAGTACACTGTACGTGTATATATAGTTAGGATTAATGTAAAAGACTTTCTTCTTGCATATCAAAAAGGGTTTGACATGTAACTATATCTGTTTATCCAAGTAATACAAATACATACTAGACAGAGACATCTAGATCAACATAGAACAAATGTACCATAACATACACAGGTTACTAAAATCCAATAGCTAGCACTAGTGAACTCCATGATCATCTGGACAAGTTCTGTGAACTGTATTTGAAACCTATGAGGCTTGTCATCCAAAATCCTGAGTTAAAATGAATCTAAAATAGTTAAAAATTAAAAAATTGGATATTTGGATAGATAAATAAATGAAGATGATATTAGATCTCCCATAAAACCAAAGGTTCACCGTACAGGTGCATTGCTTGGATTCCGTTATTCTTAAGTAATCTAAATTCTACCTTTGGTATTCTTAATATGGTGCATCTAAGGTGTGCTACATAGCGCAAAAATGCAAATACTGAACTGATGTACAGAACGTGGTTATGTAATCATTAAAGGCTCCCATGGTGATCTGTTGTGAACTTATCCATGGCAACTAACTGGCATAATTCTTCCTCGCTGTAGGATGAACTACAAGGTGCTACACTGCTTGTGTTTGCCAATAAGCAAGACCTTCCAAATGCGATGAGTGTATCAGAAATTACTGATAAGCTTGGCTTACATGCACTTCGCCAGCGCCGTTGGTATGTTCTCACTTGCACTATGTATTTATTTAGTCATATTGCAAGATATGCTACTTTAGCTGTACCTTATTTCCTGTAATTTCCCTGAACTTATTAAACCCTACATTCTGGAAAGGAAGGTGCCATATGAATGACACAGAAAACAATTACAGAGACATTAGTTATCTCTGTTTTTGAAATAATATAGTAAGGATGCCGACTCAATCCTTCATGTGAAAAAGGAGCATAAAGGAAAGGCCGTGACAAAGCCATATATAAATAGTAAAACAAACATGTGGCATGTTGTGCACATGGACAACAAAATGCTCATCTGTGACATACTGGGTAAGCACTACATGTAATGTTGCGCATAACATATTTGTTGATTATATGTATACCATACATATCTAAAAGACCTACAACATAAGATTCATGCCCTATCAACTATATGCCTGTTCTACACAAACTGTGTGTGAAATATGCAACTTGCTGATTGAATATTGGATCGGAAAGATAACCATTTCTTTAAGTATAGCAATATTTATAATGGCTTTGCCCTCATTATTAGATTTGCATAGCCGTTCTGTTCTGATGTTTGTCTTTCTATTTTGACTGTATATTTGTCTTCACTTTTCTCCATTGTCCTGTTAAGACTTGAACAGAACTATTAATCACTCCATGAAGGTATGAGCTTGTTGGTTGATGATGAGAGAAATCCTCTCTGGTAGAATGAAAGTCATTATGGCAGCCATACAGTGCAATTGATATATAAAAATGAAAATTGATGATGTAAGGAAAGAAAATTGATGGCATACTATAATTAATTCTACGACTTGATATAGTCCTTATATTTTCTGGAAAAAAGGTGGCATTGAAAATTTGCCTATTACTTCAACAGTGAAAGTGGCCAGGTTGTCTCTGTGACAACTGACACCAAATATTAGAACCATTGCTTCCAGCGTATATTCTACTAATAGTGAATGCTTGAAATCCTTACCATTTGGACCCTGTTCTTAAGCATTTCTAGTTTGGGAAATTTACCAGAGCTTATGGGGATTGCTTGGCACAGGTATATCCAGAGCGCATGTGCCACCACAGGGGATGGACTATATGAAGGCCTTGATTGGCTGTCAAGTAATATATCCAATAAGACAAGATAATCCGTTTCTTCTATTAGTAGACATTGATCAAGTGTTTCTACTGGCTGCTGTTGTGATTTTCTATGGCCATATGGGGTGAAGATAACTTTTGTATTGTTGACATGAACAGCTTATTTTTGTTCTTGCTTGTATACGAAGCTACCTTATGGTGTGTTATTCTGCAACTCTCTGTGATAGATAATAATACAAAGTGTATGTGTACGTAGAGCTTTATATGACGGATAATAATAACAAAGGATATGGTGTTGACAGAATACAGAATGGGAGGTGTTATAACAGCTATTCTCCCCCCTCCTTGTTGGCCCGAGGAACCTGTTCTCAGAAAAATAGTTGGTATTTGTTGCTTGCTGTGTACAGCATGGACGCGGCAAGCAGCCGTTTATAGATGTACTTGACAAGAATTCATGTTCCAGCCCGCGGAACATTGCGATGAGATACTATCTATATATCGGGTAGGGCTGTCCTACTAGCATCCCATTGGGATGTTTTAGAGCATCTTCTGTCTAAGTTTCGGAATGAAGTGGGATGGAGCACATCTTATTCCGTGAAAAAATCGAAATAGTCTCGTTTCATGAGGTTTAACACCTTGGACTTGAGATTTAAAACCTTAGTAATTAAAATGGCATATGTTGGTATGTGGTATCCATATGGTTACTAAAGCTGGATTTCAGGATGATCGGGCAAATCCATGTAACCAATGGTATGTTCAATTTAATCTATTCTGTCTCAAAAAATTCTGCCTTTGAAAGATCAACAGCCTTCATGATCCCTTCTAGGCTTCCGCCTTTCTTGTGTCAGAAAGCTTCACGGAATCTGTTTAAACAGCTCATCCTGTCTTAACATTAACCGAGCTGAGCTTAAAACTTGGAAGTTAGAACTAGAGCTGTGCTAGTTGTAGTGTAGAGTTTTTTGAATAGTGACTGTTGCAGCCTTTTGCTGTATGCTTTGAGATTTATGCTTCAATCCTATTACACATGATCATCGGTGATCTGTTGGGTCTGAGCATATGGTATACGCCGGAAGAGATGCTAAGCAAGCCAGGGGACCACCCTATGGCCTTGAAAGCGAGTGATTTGCCAGAATCGAGTTGGAGGAGGGCGGTGTAAGGTTGCACCATCTGGATCTCGTCAAAGCCAACTTCAAGGAGGTCATCAAGTTGATCCGGTGGCGCAAGAGGTCGTCGAGCTCCAGAGGAGGTTCTAAGAGAAAGTTTAGAGCGTTGGGTGGCCACGCAGTGGTTGCGAGGAGCCTAAGCCGCATGGTGCCGGATTTGATGGCTAGGAATTCCAGCTCCGGAAGGTGAAGGAGAGGTGGTGGCTTACAGGCTAGAGAGGACTTCTTCTCTTCGGGTTCAAGGAGGTCAGGGAGAGGGACCTGATATTCGGTGGCCATGGGTCACCACTGCATAGGTTTTAGCTGTGGAGCCTTGGTAAACGGGATTTTTTCTGGAGGAGAGTGCGATCAGAACGGCCTTGCTTTGGTCTGGCTTCCGTGTCTTGCGATAGAATATTAGACAGAGGTGGGGATCCGGCAAAGTGCTTTGTCTAGCCAGGAACTGACCGCAGTGAATGATTGCACAATGGAGCAGTGGCGCCTTGGCTTCGCCGAGCATACATGAAGGTTGATCTTTTCCGATCATTGAGATCGACGGTGCTTGTCAAAGGGCTAGATGGTATTTTCTGGAGGTTCGTCTATGAGAATCTTGATGGAACTTGCCTCCACTATGGCCGTTTTACCTATCGGAGGAGGCATGCCGGGCCGAGGAGGTGACAGGATCTCACGGTGGACTTCGTCGAAAACCTTCCCCAGGCTGAGGGGAAGGATGGGGGACTAGCCTCGGAGAGACCACACTTGGGGCCATGGTTAGTGGCCATCCGATGGTGGCAGCTAGAGACGGATGTTCAAGCCGGCTCGAGGAAGATGGAGACCAGGTCAAATCGGCCAGATCTGAAAGCAAGTCAACTCGAGGTGGAAGCGATTGAGGGGGGGTGGGGACTCAGACTAGTCTAACTCGATGGTGGATCTGATGGCTGGATCTAGCTAATTAAAATCATGCGGCTAAGATCTCTGATCAAATCCAGGCTTTATCTAACGGTGGATCTGAGGCTGGGGTTGTAGAGATGCATGCAGGGGCCCTCACGGGCTTGAGCCCAAGCACCAATCGTTTCGGCCCATTGATTGAGCCCGGGCGTGGGCAGTCGCTGGGCTGATGCACAGGCATGGACCCTATTGAAGGCGGCAGGGCCGCGTAGTTGGGAGTGGGCTCAACCCGATCCAAGCACGCCCAGTCTCCTGATTTTGATGCAGGCCGAGTGCCTTTCAAGCCCAGTGACCACTAGCTGGATTTTGAGGGGCCCACGAAGGTTCCTCGAGGAAGAATAAGGCCAAGGGCAAGGTCATGGCTTCCTCGAAGATCCGTATGGAGGCAGCAGCTAGCACTGACGACCTCTATGTCTTTTTTTCTTGGCTAGGATTCAGGGGAGGATGGGAAGGCATCGATCCGGACGGAAGAGGGGGGTTCTGCTTCAGGTGGCCCAATTGAGGAGGGAGGCTGAGCAGGAGATGGAGCATGGGATGGAGAGAGACTTGACGCCTTTCAGGAGAGTGGACCCCATCCATATAGATGCATCAGTGGGGGGCCAAGACCCTACCCATGAGGATGCTGTTACTAGATTAAGCAGCAATCAGGGGGGAGAGTGTGCCCATTGTCGATAGACTTGATGGTGGTTGGGATAGAGGTGGGCTCTCAGGCTGAGGGGGGCATGGGTGTGGACCCCTCTCCCTATGAGTCATCACTATGAAGGTGCTGATCTAAACACCCAGAGGTAGGGAAGCCCTCGTTTGGTCGACCTTCAGTCGATTGATTCAGCAACATGGCCTTGATGTTTATATCCTGCTTGAGATCCAACTCTCTAGGCGAGTCTTGCTTGGCTAGATGTCAGATTCTGTGGCGTGGAGCACATATGTTATGGAGTCTAGAGGGCTTTCAGGAGGTATCCTAATGATGTAGCATCGCAGCTCGATTAGGATAGATGCCTTCCATAGATGCGAGCAGTAGATGGCCTTAGTCATTTCGAAGCATACTAGTGGATCTTGGCTTCTTTCTAGAGTCTATGTGAGCATCGAGTATAGAAAATGGAGGGTGCTATGGTCCGAGATCTCCAGGATGGTGTTGCAGTGCTTGCCCTCATCGTTGGAGATTTAACTGCATTGCAGGATTCCATAAGAAGAGGGGAGGCAGGCAACCTAGGGATAGCATTGACTCTAGATAGTTTAGAGACTTCATTAGTAATTTGGGTCTAATTGATCTTGGCTACTCCGATCCTAGATTTACTTGGTGCAACAACCGGCAAGAGATGGCTCGGATCTGAGAGAGGATCGATCATGCACTTGCCACCATGGAGTGGCTCCAACGATTCCTAAAATACCAAGTTCAGCACCTCTTGAGGATTGCATCAGATCATTCTTCAATTTCATCACGACAGATAGCATGCGATTGCCCAAGCCCTACTAATTAGATTTGAGAAGTTTTAGATCTTTTACCCTAATCATAGGATCTGGTTCAAGAGGTGGAGTATGTGAGGTACTGAGTGACCTAAAGGTTGGGTTAGCCAAGTGTAGGCTCCTACAATGGAACCGTCTGAAGTTGGTGATATCTTCATTGGCTTGAGGGGTGGAGGCGAATATTGCAGAGCTACAGTAAAGGGAGGATTAGGAGAGGGCCTTTAGGAGACTGATTTGAGGAAGCTCGTCACAAGTTTTGGTGCACCACTCATCTGAGACAGCAAGAGATATTATGGAGATAGAAGTCCAGAGTTCAGTGGATCAAAGAGGATGATCGGAATGTCAGATTCTTTCATCAATCTACTATGATCAGGAGGTCTGTCAATCACATCAAGCAGCTGAGAAAGAGTGATGACGGAGTTGTGGATGATAATGAGGAGATCAGGGAGCAGATATTTCAGTTTTTCAGAACTTGTTGGATGACATCTTTGGACAGGGATCTACCCCTCTAGAGATCCTAGTATGTGACTTATTTCTCTGATCAAGAGAATGAGGCCTTGATTTGCCCGATGTCAGTCGAAGAGGTGTGGGGGCTCTATGGTCTCTTGGGCGGATAATGCCTCGAGGCCAGATGGCTTTTTCCACTCTTTTTCTGTCAATATTGATCAATTGTTAGAGGAGAGGTGGTGGAGATGGTGCAGATGGTCTTCGAGTCTAGGGGCATTCTGGAGGAGTAGAAGAAAATGTTGATTACCCTTATCCCAAAGTGGCAGGATGCATCGACTCCAGGATACTTCGGACTGATCAGCCTCTATACCACTCTTTATAAAATAGATGCTAGGATCCTAGTCAATCAGTTGAAGCCAATTATGTCTCGCTTGATCAACCTAGAGCAAGGTGCCTTTGTCAGCAGTCGGTACATCACCGACGATGTCTTACTTGTTCAAAAATTTATGCATGATCTATAGCACGCTTCCATCCATCAGAGCTTCATGACGATCAAGCTAGATATGGAGCGAGCGTATGATCGGATGAGCTGGCAGTTTCTTAGATGGATGCTTTCGAAGTTTGATTTTCAGGAGAGATAGATTGACTGGATCTTGGATTGCGTGGAGACTCCTAGCTTTGCTATCTTGATTAATGGCACCTTGATAGAATTCTTTTACTCAACAGTCAAGCTTCGTCAAGGTTTCCCCTTCTCTCCTATCTATTTATTTTGTGCACTGATGCTCTATCACAGACATTGAGGGCGACGGTTCAGGGGTCCAAGCTGGAGCCCTAATGGCCCGTCCACCCCAAGGGAGCCGCCGCTCTCGCACCTTCTTTTTATAGGTAACTACCTCCTCATAGGACAGGCCTCAGTGCGGAATGTGAGGTGTTTTGCATCCATTATTGAGACTTACTCAGATGTCTAGCCAGCTTATGAATATGAAGAAGTCTGCAATCATCTTCAGCCCCAGGATGAAGACCCAGGTGAAGCAGGTGATTCGGGAGACTGGGGATCTTGGAGTTAACCAGAACCTTGACCTATGTAGGTATTCCTATCATAGATCGGCATCTTCGGAGGGCCAACTACAGATCTATAGAGCAGCAGATTCAAGATCACCTAGAGGGATGGCAAGCCAACACTCTCTCCATGATGGGCAGGATGACTCTTATGAGATCAGTGCTTAGCTCCATCTTGATGTACCTCTTGACAAACACGATTGTGCCAAGTTCATATCTTAGAGGCTAGAGCAGTGGCTACAGAATTTTTTATGGGTTTGGGGCATAATGGGCATGGCATCCACCTGCTATCCTGGAGGCGGTTTGCCAGTCTGTGAGGGATGGTGGTTTGAGAATTTAATTCTTGTTGGTCAAAAGAGAGATCATGATTGCCAGACATACTACCAGATTTCTTATCCATCGGAGTATTTTTGAAGCAGGATGGTGAGGGCTCGATATGAGCGTAGAGCCAGGGGTCTTAGATCCAGACCTCCTGTGATTGCTCCTTCCTCTGAAAGGAGATTTGTACTCATGGACTTGCTGTTTTGGCTCAGATTAGATGGCTGATTAGAGATAAAACTTCGATGATTGTGAGTAGAATACTTGGATCTCCAGCCTATCACTTTTTCAATGGCTGATCTATATTAGCAGTAAGGTGGATGATTATCTGCATGTATGCAACTGCTCAATACTGATGGTAGGGTTGGAGAGCACAGGAGATCATCAGATTATTTGATGGTCTACTTGTTGATCGGATCTTTGCCACTTCAATTCTGATTCACCGTAACCAGGATTTGAGGGTGTGGGACCAATCTTGCTGCACTAGAGTCTCTTGAGGGACCTACTTGAGATGTATAGGCCGACGATAGATAGGAAGATCGAGGCTGCTTGGATTTGGAGAGTGCCCACCCACCTCAGATGATGCTCTTTCTCTGGAAGCTTGTCCACTCTGGAAGCTTGCATGGGACAAGCTTCCGATGCACACGCTTCTCAAGATAGGGGTATGGAGCTCTCAATTTCGTGTTCGTCTACGAGCTAAAGGATGAGCCGACGGAGCATACCATCCTGCATTGTCCGAGGGCTAGACTGATTTGGAGAAGGACGGGCAGCCAACTTGGGAGATGACTGGGGCCATTGGATGGAGTCTTTCCTGAGCGCGATCCGTCGAAGTATAACTGATAGGATGATCTCCACTTGGGAGGACAGAATGGTTTATATTGCCTACTAGATCTGGCTTTCAAAAACAGCTGGATCTTCGAGGGTAAGGTGGTTCCTGCACATCAGATGCTGGAGAGGGCTATCTGCTTGGTAGTAAGTATAGTCATTTCGATGCTGCTAACTCGTCATTGATGTCCCCATTCATTGGAACTCTCATGCTACCCCTGCAGCGACTTGAAGGGTTATTTTTATTTTTTGGGAGCCTCCTCCTTCGGAATTTTCAAGGTGAACTTTGATAGCAGTGTTAAGGATAAGAGGGATGGTGCGGGGTTCGTCATCCGAGGTCTAGATGTCAGGTTGCTGGTGGCTGAGGGCTCCCATCTCTTCGAGCCTTCAATTATGGGAGCTAAGCTTCATGCTATCTGAATGGATATTATCTTTATCTGGCAGAAGCTACGGATGAAGAAGATTTTCATTGAGAATGACTCTACTACTGTCATTGGATAGATCCATGACAGCACAAGATAGCTAGAAGCCCATCTGCTCCTTTCTGACATCTGGACTGCTCTTTGCCTCTCTGTTGCAATGGTGGTGCGGCATATCTATCGAGAAGCAAACAACGTAGCAGATTGGGTCGCATTTTTGTAGCGGGAGCATTCTGGAGACTAGACTTGACGACAGGGTGAGAGCTGCTTGACGGTCCTATGGGATCTTTTTATTCTAATTTTTTAGGTTGTTCTTATATTAGCATGGTGTGAGGCCCGCATACCTCCCCAAACAAAAAACTTGAAATTTAGTCATTGAGTTGGATATTGACAATTGAAGTATTGAACCGAGTTTGGTTTAGCTTACTCCATCTCAGCTTCACTACACGGTTGTTTGGGGGAACAGCAACATACCACGTTCATTCTGAAGCGTACTTTCTCAATGGCTGGGGAAAAACCACTAATGTGTCGTTAGGAAAGTCTCTTTATCAGGTGCGAGTTCTTGGGTAATATTTCAGTTCCTGTTACGGTTCAGAAATAAAAATGGGCATTTATTGGATAATAAATGGTGAGAAGAATAAAGCTGTCATCCATCTAATTCAAGTCTTCATTGAACTATAAAATGCACCTAGTTTTTTTGCATGTGAAATTCTCTCTTTCCCTGACATACATATATAGTCTCAAACATGCGTAGTTATGAAGAAATTTAGTAATGATAAAGACTGCGTGATATCAGCAAGCAAAGGAAGATGCCAAGAGTCAGAGTGCGCTAATATGTTTGCATGAAGATCCGAAATTCACTTGATAAGTGAGGTATATTTTGAAAGAAATACGTCAAATGGGACTCGTGGGTACATTCAGGACTTCGGAATACCAAGGACAGCGTGCATTGCCGAGCATATAAAATAATTGTTTGAGCCCAGAACATTAAATCTAAATGCTGATAATAAAAGAAAAGAAATAGCTGAAAATGTTACCCCAATGTCAAGCTGCAGCCTAGGTACAGAGAAAAAAATTAAACTATTAGTGAATAAGACCGCATAGGACGACAGTGCATAAGGATCAGATCAAGCATCACTTGCTTCTATTCCACCAAAGAAAAGATGATTCAAAACATAATTTATTCATGAAATACGAGCTCATAGATGCTGCTAGAGCAGACAAAACGCTCAGTGCTTCGAACCTATTTTACAACTTTCATAACCATCGTCCCCATAGTCGTCATTCAGTGATGTACAGCTTCCACAAAAACATAGCAATTTCAGAAGTTGCAAAACTGTGTAAGAACGTCAACACTGGTTAAAAAGGTGAGCTTGACGATGGTGATGGATGTCAGTAGGTACCAAGACAACTGCACAGTCAAATATCCATAGACTGAGGGCCGGACAGTGACTTTTTTGCTCCCTTTTTCTTGGCCTTCTTGGTTTTCCCTGAACCTTTTTCTTGGTCACTGGCTGAAGGAGGCTGAGTTCTCTGTAAATGTTGATGAATTGCAGTGAGTGGATCAATCTGAAATGTAGGATCATTCAGGACAGCTTTCAACTGTGCACCTTCCCTTTGCCTGATAACATAAGGCTGTGTCATCTACCAAAGGCGAAAGAGAATAAAAGAAATTTGAGACACAAGTTCAGGAATACTTACACTAGTTTCTGCCTAGTCTTGCAGTTAATCCTTAAGTTGGTTTCTCTGGAAGGCTGCTTGGGGGCATTCAAATCTGGAAGAAACTCAGAAAGGGCTGACAGGTCATATGCCTTCAACTTCTTCTGCCTGCTACGTAATCTCTTTTTCTGAATAAATGAGCATCCTCAGTTGCCAATTGACTCTCAGAGTTTCAAAAAGATGAAAATGTCAATGCATGAGTAATAGAATTGTTATGAGTTGCCTCACATTGTATTATCACTTACAAGCATCCAGTTCGATTTCAAATATTTTGGTTAGTGCTTAAGTAGAGTGTGAATGCCTCAGTACATGTAAAGCTTTCAAAGTAGCCTTGATTGACCTAGGTGGCCATATCAGGAAATCAAGATGATGTAAACAGAATAAAAAAGGTGCAAGAACATACAGGATATAAAATTGAGTGCCTCTGGAGGGTAAGAAAAGAACCCAAGGAATCAATAAAAACTAATGATGGATGATATATTGTCTATATAACAGAGAAAAAGTCCAACAAAGGTTAAACAAAAAGTTAATACAGCTGAAAATAACTGTTAAAAAGGAAACAGAAAATAGATTTCATAAAATTGTAATCAAAATTAGATCTGATGCAAGCATGGTGACCACAGCTGAACAAATTTTAGAATTTTATGACTCCAAACACCTTGATGATTAACCTCAAAAGTTAAATACCTCGAACATTATTAGAGATGCAAAAATCTCAGAATAGATTAAATATGTAAAGTAACAAGAATCAAGAAGACAAACTAATATTACCTTGCTGATTGCCTTTTTAGCACCTAAAGCAACTACAGCATCTCTAACTTCTGAAAGTTAAGATAAGAGGAATAGTCAGATATGAGAAAAAAAAAATAAAGGAAGAAACATGCATTTGTATTGCATATCTCTGATAGATAAAAGCGAAACAACATCTCAGAATCCTATAATATTTTTATAGAAAAGCAACCATCAAAACGAAGCAAAAGATGAAGAAAGAAAATAAATTTAAAAGAAATACTTATTAAAACCAAAGAGCAAGGATTATAAAGGCAATTTGAAAAAAACTAAGCACTGAGAAAACTCCACCAATAAATGTTATATACAATTCCACTTTTCCTTGCACAATAAAGTAGGAACATATTATGATTCATGAATTTACAGTTCATAATACTGGGGTTGCTGTACTGGATCAAACCGCCTGGTTTGGTCGGTACCATATCATACCAACCATGAAACAGGAAAATTCATGACAGCATGAAATAAAGCATGAACCAGAGTTATCGAATATAAACATAAATGTACATGAAAGAAGAGAAGTAAAATATAGGCAATAATGAAATGTACATGAAAGTATAAAGATTTAGGGTTATTATCAACATCAAACAGATTACTCTACTTCCATATTAGTGATCCAGATGGTGTCAGCAGAAAGTTTCTGATGATGTACACAACTGGAAAAAAAATGTTGAATGGTTTATATTTGATTCCCCAAATAGCCAAGCTCAGTCAATGATGCATAAGAATGGACAAATGATCACCAGCCCCAAGTGTGTGTACATAATTCATCTCAGAATATCATATATAATGCTCAAAAAATATGGGGCACAAAAGTAATTACAGTGATAATTTCAAAAAGCATAGTCCAACCATATGGAATCGCCTCAAAGTAATTACAGTGATAATTTCACCTTGTTAAATGTCCAAATGTAGCCGATTCAACCATAAAGTGGGTCCAACTTTACAAAGGGACTTAAGAAGAAAAGCTTTAACAAAAAGCTCTCTACCAACATAGAAGACAAGGCAGAAATCCCAATGTTTTCAAGTAAGGCGGTGGAACATTGAGATACCCAAGAATTTCAATATCATACAATTTTGAAATTTATCTACTTCATATGTCCTTTACTTGGTCCAACCAATTGACCATGCTTTTTCTTTCAGCAAACAAAAATTACAATATAGTTAGCAATGCGTTCCATAAGAAGTGCACAAGAAAAAGCAAACTTACTTGCATAAAACTTAAGTTTCTTTTCAATTTTGCGCTTGAAGCTTTTGGATTCTTTCTCTTCGGAATCAGGCCTGAAAAAGCAAATCCACAATAAACAAAATAACCATTACGCAAAGGATATCTGCAATATGCAGAATTAACCTTGCAGCCGAAATTTTTCAATAAGCGAACCTTGGCAAGTTATAAGATGTTAATAAATTAAACAAGGCATCAGGATTGCATATTCAATATTAAGGAAAAATATATGCATGCTGTTGTTTGAAGGGATCAATATATAAGGAATTGTTTTAGGGACACAATTTGTAGGTACTAGTTTAAATGGAGAAGGATTAGTTCTGTCAAGATGGGACTGAATCCAGGATTTCTGGAGTTATATGTGTATTATGTTACTATGAAACTATGTGCAATGAGAATCTCAGTCTCCAAGGAGTTCAGAAAGAACTTAAAAGAAATCAAAAGAATAATGACATTTATGGTAATCACATGAAACTATGACAATGCAAGGAGTGAATTCTATTTTTAGCTTGTCTGGGATGCAAGATCATCAAAGCATTATGTGAATGAGAAGGTCATGCACCATAACTTATCTGCTATTTATCCGGTGCATATATAGAGCAGATCAAAATTATCCAGTTTAACCAAATGCAAATTGTACTCTTCTTTTATGGTTTATTGATTATAAGATAAGCTTGAAAATGGACTTCATTCCAGGGAAGCAACTGGTGCAAATGAGTTTCCAATTCTTTTCATGTTATGGACCAGTTCCATTCCTGAGGGCATAGATGAATGCATATTGATTAGTGCATGAATTCATTTCTTGGAAAGCTAACTCCAGGCCTCACAACATTCATTTTTCATATTTCCTAATTATGGCATTATAGATGCATATACTAGTTTTAAAATATTTATAGAAAACTAACTATGAATGAGTCCTGTCAATAGTTTAAGCCATTCTTATGTAAATCAGTTCAATTAACATATAAGATTGCTAAACTGTTTTGGTTTCCTAGTTTTGCCTTTATGATGCTATTAGGTACCTCTGTAGATGCGTACAAAATGTCCCAGTAGTTTAAGGATCAAATTTTGAAGTAATAAACGATACTGCTTCATTCTAATAAATGATACTGCTTTAGTTTAGTTCTAACTTGAACTTATTATTTCTCTTTTTAGATGCAGTCGTTTCACTTAGGAATACTTGGGGAACAAAGATCCATAAAGTCAACACCAAATGGTTGGGATAAAGCTGGATGGCTATGGTTATTGATTAGTCATCTCTCATATTTTAGCAAAACATTGAGTAGGCTGGCAGCTCTTGCTCCTCTAGAACTGCATTATAATATCTTGCATATCAAGTCAACTTTTTTACATGCATTCTAGTAAATATATAGTATAGAAAAATATACTAATACATTTCAGCTTATTTGTACATTTAATCATTCAGCTATTTGTTACAGTGACGGTACAAAACATTTTTCACCTTTGGATCTGTAGTCCTTTAGGTGATTGTTCTCAACTCTTGAAAGTGTTCTGCAAAAAGTTGACTTAAGGATCTGATACAAAGTCTTAACTTCAAATGAATAGGTGAAACTCTACTTACTTTTTACCTTTTAATGGCAAATATTTTATTTTAGTGATTTCAGAGATATCTTGCAGCTGCAATTTATCGTGAGCTGTACAACATTGTATCCTTCTTCATCCCAGCACCCCTAAGTTACCTTATTGTCAGTTTTGGCTGGTCTACTCTTGATAAAATATTTCTTGGGGTCTTTTCTTTGGGTAAGCATCACTATAGTCATGCAGCAGAAAACCTCAGATCTGATTGTTCCATCTATATTATGGTTAGTAACCTTGCAGGGCAACAACTAAGATAGTAATATAACCTAGAAAAACATGACTAGAGGAAACGCCCAAGCCTATGTTACCTAGCCATCTGGAATCAAAACAAACTAATAAATATAAGAAGAAACCTAAAGCAATAGTTATAATTGAACATCCGAAGCATATCAAATAAGGTGGAGTAAGTCAAAGATAAGTAACAACTGGCCACATCCAGTGCTAATTTAAAAATCGATCTCATCCTCCATGCTTAAAACAAGATGCAAAACAATAAGGTGGGAACCTAAACAGGCCAAAAAACAATAACGAGTATTTTCTATGGCTAAATAAAAAAATGAAATTATAAGAGCAAAGTACCCTAATTAATTTGGAACTGAGCTTACTTCTAAATGAAATTTCAACAGCTATTTGATGAGAATACTAAATACACTTGATACGTAGGAGCGCATAAACATGAACTGGGATCAAGGAATTTGTAGACTACAATACAGTGATTCATCAATTGAGAGACACCGGAGAATAAAATCAAGCAACAAAAACTCACCTTAAACCAGTTAATCCCATTGGAACCAACACCTTGCGAACGCTGAAAAAAAAATAAGGGTTTCCATTATGAGAGATGACTCCAGATTTTGACAAACGGAAAGGAAGAACTTGGAATTGGTTCCGCCGAGATTAGTCCCACAACCACATGGTCAACAAATTTGTCATATGGCCATGGGATTAGAACCAAGCATCTACTAGGCCGAGTCACACCTCAACATCAATACCGATTAAGCTGCCCCCAGCCTAGATCGCGAGGGAACGATGGGGATCCCGTCCGAGTGAGAGGGGGGGGGAGAGAGAGAGAGAGTACCTGAGGCGTGGTGTAGGTGGTTCAGCCGGGCGATGGAGAGAAGGCGGACTTGCCTCTTATAGGGCAACAGGGAACGAATTGCGGCGAAAATAATTTAGTATTTATATATTATTAAGTTTCGGGCCTGTTCTGGGCTTAGCCCAGGTTGTGTCAGAATGGGCCCAATCTGAACTGTTTTGCATGAGAAATTTATGCCCTTCCCAACCTAACGGGCAGGCTTATTTGTTGGTTCGGGTCCAAATTTACCCAGAACAAAATGGATAAAATAATATTTTTTCAACCATACGTTCAGGGAATTTTGAGGGAAGAAATATTGTAAAAACATATTATTTTGTTAAAAAGGGTATAAGTGAAAATAATGATCATTACTTATGTCATATGCTCCCTTATAACGGGAAATAATGGAGAATAATGACCGCTATATTTTCCATGTTATTTACAGTAATAACACAATGGAGGGTGGACGAAACCATAATAATGGTTATAATGCTGTTGTTTGAAAACAATGGTTTTGATGCCATATATGTTCAAACAATTAACCAAGTTTAGCCAATTGGCTACAGCAAATAGGAACACAGACTAGTCCTAGTGCTTGAAACTACCGAAGTATAAAATTTTTCAAGGTTGAAGCTTAAACTGGGCTAATGTTACAGTAGGCATCCGCAAACGAGTTCAAGCATAAAATTCGTTTTTTGCGGTTTCATACCTGTTCTGTGCCAAAGTTTTTGTTCTCTTTATTGTTGCTACAGCAGCAAACGATGTCTTACTTCAAACATATGCCGTTACAGCCAAATTCTTGAGTAATGATTTGTTTTGAGTCCGTTGTAAGAGATCAATCAGGTTTAAGCTTATTCCTTCTAAGATTCCCAGTTCTAGCAAAGTTTGATTGCCAGCAAAAGATCTTATTTCTGCTCGAAGGTTATTATAAGACATACCATTTTCGCTCAAATTTTGTTGATGGTATGTTATGATAACGCACTTAGAGCTCATCCTCTTATCTGTTCAATATTTCCATTAGAAATAACTAAATTGGGAAGTCAAGGCTAAAGCTCTCACATGAATTTGATCTGATGGCTAAATTTCTTATGGCCTGTTTACCATATTAAATGAGGATATTACAAAAATGTGTCCAGAATACAATTTTTGTTTACACCTTTGCGAGCATATCAAATGATTATATAAAATTTAAATTACAAATGCATCCCTAAGATATATTATAAATCAAAGGTTCAAGATGGCACGCACAGACAAGCTGATAATTTTACAGGATCATCAGCACTCACTGACTGCTGTAAACTAGATTTATATGGAGGAGGTAACACGCCATCAATATCAGCAAAACTCCCTTCCCAATCTGATGGGCTTCTGTCTAGGGTTGAATCCAAAACAGAGTCAGGGATGGCATCCAAGGTCTCTTCAAGAAAAGATTCAATTGTCTGCAGTCCAAGATCCAAAGAAAGTTGTTAATACTCAAGTACAACATGCCTCGCATCGCAAAAAGCAAGTTAACAGCAATGACCAAATCACAACAACCACAAACACCAGAAGAGTTGAAAAATCAACATAGAGAACTAAGGAATGAGCTGGTGGCTCAAGATAACTGGGAGTCACCCATGATAAGACACCTCTCCATGCATCAAAGATTGGTGACTACTTTTTTGGTACAAAAGATTGGTCACTATTGAAGTGAGCCCTTCATGTAATGAATTGGAGCAGCACATTACCACAGTAAAAGTTTCTTATCTTTGGGCCTCATAATACTGATGCGGCATTGTATCAGTTGTATACTCAAACATCTCTTACATCCTAGAGCAATGAACTTCTTTGAGGAATATAGTGCAGAACAAATATCAGAAAGGATACAGCATTGGAATAACATCGCAGGTAACTCTAAATAGGGAAGCTTGGCATGTAAGAATTTGTAAAGCTAATCTGACAGTTTGAGATTAAGGCTATGAGAAAATGTAAAATATTGTCGTATACCAACACAGTAGGCATTTTAAGTGCCATCATATTATCGAGTCATTATAGCTCAATGCACATGAACCAGAGATCGGAAATGAACCTGAGGCCTGAACAAATTTTAGGAAAATTTCAGAAAAATATAGGAGCATGACCAATACTATACACTGAACCAGATTAAATGGTTAATTAGATTTTTATCTCAAAACGTAGTGGTTGTGCAGGCCTGGGAGAGTTCACGCCATTCAGCTCAAGTTACTACAGTGGTTCAAACCTTCCAGATTCACATGTCACAACAGTTGATTCAAGTTGGAAAGAAACAAAAAATAAAACAAAATGAGAAAAAAGTAACTTATGTATTGAGACTGAGTTTTGTTGAGACAAAAATGAGATTCCATGTGCATGAGACAAAAATGAGAACAGGGATAGGACAAGAAAGAGGAAATCGACAAAATACTACCTGTAGATGCTTCATTAGGACCACCACAGATGCATGAGCAAACTAATTTATATAACCTAATTTGTGAATAGATGAACATCCCTTGTCTCATTACAAATTGGATTAGAGTAAGAGAACACAGCATAATTTTTTTTCTTAAAAATAAAAGGCCATGAATTCCATGAATTCTGTAATTCATTTTTCATAAAGATGGCAAATGCACTGTGCTCAAAAGCCAATAATGCCTCTAGCTGATTAAGTGAGAAAAGGAAGGGTGATGATATCTCAAACAATCATAATCAGACGCTGCATTATGAGGAAAAAATGAAGATCATTCAATTGTTCTCATTCTGCAGGGTTCAAACCTAAATCACATCAACTTCAGCAAGAACCAATCCAAAACAAAGGTGGAGTTTCATCTGATACAAGTCTGTATAGATCAACATATACACACACAAAAAAAGGTGAAGCTAAAATCATGTTGGATTTTAACTCAATTCATGAAAAGAGAGAGTAAATTAAATTATCATATTATACAATGTATCAGGTTAGTGGAGCATCCTTGGTTGCCAGGCTTCTTGCTTGAACCCTAGAGAATAATGCCCATATTTAGCAAGCAATCTTCAGTCAAACTGGCTGAATATCAATAACAGTGCGAGATATATGCAGTTATTAAATGAAAGAGAAATGTAATTAGGGACAATAATTTAGGGACATTGTTTATAGCTTAGGACAATAAAAATAGTTTCAAATGTTTGAATACTTACAATATGTGGTATGATGCATAACAGTTTATGGTTTCATATTTAAAATCCTTTTTATCATGTATCTGAGTAAACAAGCCTGCTTGTGGTGAACAGATGGTAATTTGATATCACAAGAGGATCGATATGGACATAACAATTTACGTCTTAATCAGCACCGTGCTATGCATAAACTGGGCTTGTTAAATTGAAGCTGCTCAAGACCCATAATCAGGCCATAGCTCAGACTCCTTGGGCTAAATCATAGATTAGGCTTAATTTGAACTCAGGGTCATATTTATCACATTCAGACCCATCCTGGTCAAGTCTGGGCACTGCCCAACCATGTCTAACCATGTGTGGGTCCAGCTTAGGCTGGGTTAGGAGGTCAAAGTGACCTCTGCCAGTCGTTCCAGATAAATAGGGTTTCGTGCAGCTGTAAAGAGACCAAATAGCTCATGATGTTTGAGATATTCACTGGCAAACCATGTATTGGTAAGACCCAGTACTCAATCCATGTAACTAAATTTCCAAAACTACTCTCTTAATGATTAGAAAATTTACATGTTCTGGCATGTGAGGTTCACATGATTCTATATGGGTTTTGATGTGAACCCTTAGATATAAAAGGTTCATCACATTCTTCATTTTAGGAGGATTCTTGCAAGTTGTGTGAGGTTCAGGTGCATATATAGAAATATGATGATACAAAAATACAATTTGGACCAGATATTTTCCAACATACCTTGCAATGGCACATTGCAGCATCAGCCTTGCGTTTCCATGAACCATTTCCAGGTTCTGAATGAAATAGGTTCAGTAATGGCTGCATCAAATTAGAAGGAACATCAACAGCTCGCATTTCGGAGGAAAAAAAAAATCATGTGAAATAGTATGAAATTTTCACATTATGGACAACAGCACAAATACTAGCTATAAAATCAGTTTGACCATTATGACATTGAATAAGGAAAGCTTTATAAATTAAAGGTTTCTAAACTTGAGATATCCACAATAAGTTGCATCTGATAATGGACTAGTCTTATATTTGTTTATAGGCCAATATGGCCCAAAAGCAGTGGAATCAAATGCATTGAGATTTCCAAATGCTTGAAGGTTACAATGGGTAAGAAGCTAGTTATTGGTAAACTGAAGAAGTCATGAACACATCCAACAACGGAATACCAAAGGCTGATAATCTCTCAAGTATTATCCCTAGATTTTTTTTACTCGATAGTTAATATATTATTTTTAAAGTGGCAAAAGGAAGTCAATAGCGGATTCTTCCATAATATAATAAAAGATTCTTCCATTCTACATGTAATGCCAAATGTATATAGCTTAAACTAATACACCAACTAGATGCTTGTGCATCAGCTATTCAACCCCATTGCCTCTTAGCAATCTGTGGCTCTGGGTTGGAAGCTGCTTCACCAGATTGATAAAATCTAGGGGAGAAAATGGCATGGGAGCCTGATATGGCCCAGCCTTTTGATACCAACAAGTGGTTCATATTTTGTTTGGTCCCCAATCTATGGGTCTTCTTGCGAAAAATAGATCAGGTATGCTCTACCTTTAAAATTCCACTATTTCTACACTTTATGGTTTTCGTCAATTAAAGAGAAACAGTTAATATAAAGGGATCGTAAGCAAACAACACATTATCTCCAAATACATTTATTTTGTGCCAAGAAGTGGATGTGGTCTTCTTCACTACAAATGGCACAGATAGGTTATCAGTATATGCTCCTGCTACCATGGTTGACATAAAAATGAATAATTTTACCATGGTATGTATACAATTTGTTGGAAATAAGCAGTTCTGGAGGGGGAATAAGTTTTCATTATACAGACAGTTCAGCAACATTTCCCTAGTTGATACCACTTTTCACAAACTTGCAGTTTACAAGGTTGGAAAATGAAAGTATGAGGTATTGCTGTGAGTTGGACTTGCACGGCCCATTGTAGAAGGTGGAGCATTGCCATGACACAAGCAGAAAGTTGTAGGAAAAGAAAAGCAAACTCTGAACTGGAAAGGCCTGTCCCCTATAAAATGCAGTAAAGCTTGAAGCTTATGGTTATTTTACATAGCTTATTATTGTAGTCAACAAGAATTTTCATAAAATTAGAAAGGGCTTATCAAATTGTACTGACAAGCCAATCAAACCTTGAAAACAAAACTATAGAAGTAGTTGTGTTTGCACTTGTAGTAGTTAAGCAGAGAAGTTTTTAATGAATTAGAATATCCTTGGCGAAGCAACAAAAATAACAAGGATGTTAATACTTGAATATAAAGAATATAATAGCAGTATAGCTAATTCAACTTTAAAATGAGAACAGCTGATTCAAATTTGACAGCTTGTTGCTATGTTTTTCCACTCTTGAGAAGGTAGTCTTGCATCACACAGATCCAATTCACAGGATGAAGTGATGCATAAGTGATCACAGATAAATTTAAAAAAAATATATAGTGAAATTTCTCTACAAACCTTGACCAGTTGTCTAATGCCCGGTTTGCCAGGTCCATATTTTCCTAAAACAGAATCACCATATATCTGATAATTTTCAAGGATCTAAATCAAATAGATAACTGTCAGTAAGAGGGGCAAACACAAAGATTCTATAATTAAGTCACTGAAATTGTTATCAAACCTGGCGACGTGAAAGACTAGAACTTGGGACACCATATACTGCACTATCAACATGTCCCAGAGTGGACCATGGGCTGCAGAGGTCGTACTTGTTAGTTCTTGCTTTAAAGGGGGCAAAAAAAAGGAAACTTCATGACAAGAAATTCTCCTAAGCACTTAAGTCTCAAATCAGCACAAATAAATGATAGTAGGTGAAAAATGGAGTATTTGCTCCTGTGTTGCATTCATCACTTTGTCCCATTCATTCACTTGAAATCATATGCACAAATAGGATATAGATACTGTATTATTCCAGAATATGCACTAAATGGTCTATGTTAGAATTTAGAAGTTCATAGGGAATATCATTTCTTAATAGTTCATCTTCCAATTTGAATAACCAGGTAGCATGAAACTTTGGTTCTCAACTCGGTAATAAGATGTATAAATGTCTAGAAGTCATCCATTTACTCAGTGATTACCTAAAGGAAAAAAATGAAGTCCCATGCAGAGGTTTTAATCAAAATTGTGGAGTTAACAAAAAGGGAAAAAAAATCAAAGGAAAAGAACACTGTGCAATGGCATCCGTTCTTCATACTTATTATAAGCAGCACGACCAACCATGACTCCATGGGCTCCTTGTCTTCGGGCTGCATTTACCTGTTATAAGTCACAAGACAAAAAGGATGATTTACAATCCATGAATGCTTGGCTGAAAGACTTAAAGACATGAAGACTCCATAGAAAAAGTTAGCGGTCCATTCTAACAAGATATATAGGGCTTTTTAACTCTCAAGGTCACAAAGAACTGTTCTAGTAACATAGATCTTTGATTTTAACTGCATGTGAGAAAGGAAATGAAGAGGAAGACACACGTGACTCTACTAATACAGCGTGTATAATGTTTATGCAACCAAGGGAAAATAGAAAAGCTTCATATTTTGGCACTAAAATCTAGCTAAGGAAGCAAGCAGATAGTTTCCGCATAAATGATTGTTGACAGCTAAGAACCATGGTGATCGGTGACACATGCAACAACCTCTGAATATCACATTTGATGATGTGCTCTGATTAAACTGATGAAAGCACCGGTTGCTATGTTCAGGTGCACAATTACCTTAAGCCTTAAGATGCTTACAGAAAAAGAAGATGGTGAAAGGACAAATGTTAGAGCAAGTAAAAAGGATAAGGAAGAAAGATGAGGTGTATATCTTAAATTTTGTGGGCTGGCATCGGGTACAATTTGATTAGTCGAACAGTGAGACATGTGACCCTATATCTGAAAGAATTTTAGATGAGAATTACCAGTCAAAGGAGTTGTACCATTTAAACAATAAATGCATAAGCATGAAGCAGTATGATATCAAACCTACCTTAAACAACATATAGTGAAAGCATCTATTACAAATTAGACAATGATTCATGTAGAGAACTCCAGTAATCTCTCCAACACAAACTATATGCCAAAGATCCAACACAATATAGATAACTTAAGTTTGATAGTTGAACCTTCTGTGCTTCCGGAAACAAGTGGCAATTTGAATGGTTCAGATTTACCTGATCAATGCCAATGATGCCTCCATTTATAGTAAACTGTACTTCTGGGAAGTCACGCAGCAAGGCAAAATAGTACTCATATCTGGGGAAAAGGACATTCATTATAAGATAAATATGTGACACACACCCATATATTCATATATACATATATTGTGGTAATAAATTTAAGACATTTTACATACTGATCTGAGATGGACGAGAATATATGAACAATGTAACTGGTCTTTAACATAATTCAACTCCAATATCATAACTCATAAGTCTGTTAGATAACTACTTCTCATTAAGTTAGGCACCTTACTTCATGGCTTCTATTTCCAACAAATATATAACCCCAACATGTATGGATGAAAAAGTACTATCTTAACTAATCTAATAAATTGAATATTTCACACAAAACTATCAAAGTTAATTATACACTAGAAAAGATCCAAAAAACAAACAAACATAACTATGTATTAAGTCTGAATGATAGAAATATATGAGTAGTGCTTAGGTATAAAATTCCCGACAGAAGGTTCAATGCAAATGACCATATGATTGATCTATAATATTTTTCCTGCTTTTTCCATTTTTTGTCTTTTCTTCCGGTCTAACTAATAGAGTGCATAGTATATTGTTTAATATATACGCATGTATAGTGGGAGAACCAGGGTTACAAGTAATTTTAAAATAAACAATTACCAATAAAATCATATTCCTTGAACTAAACCAGAGAATAGACTCGTCAACTATTGCAGCTTTGTTCTGGCAGCAAATAAGTAATGAGTTCTTTGTATATTCTCTAAACAAACTTGTATAACATGCATGCTTCCCCTTAGATGTTCAAGCACATTTCTTAAACCCCGTCCCACAATTTGTAGACCATTTTCCACATCAAATCCTGATAGATAGGACATTTATTGATTTTACTTGCGTCTATGACAACAATAAACAAAGAAAACAACTCAAGAATCTTAAGCAAGAATTAGACCCCTGGCTGACTGCACAATGTAAATGATTGTCAAATGAACAATTAGTAAAAATCTTAGTGTAATACTTATTGAATCGCATTCCATTAGCCAGCCACCACATATATATCCATAAAATTTCTCCAAGTAAGAAAATCGACCCTTAGTAATCTTCCAACATTTTCTGATTACCATGATCATCCTCTAAATTTTGCAAAATAAGCTCTAAATCCTCTTCATATAAAAACAACAAGAATTCAACCTGATATATTATTACAAGAAAGGAGACTAGCAAGATGATGAAGGTTTTATCTGTTTCACAAAATGTCCTCTGTAGTCCAGTGATAGGTCCCTGATTCTTGATTAGGTTGTTTGCATTCTGAATGGGTTATTATTTACATATTAAGACAGGGACATCAGATTAAAGTCCTGAAATCTATGGCATCGGTTTTAAAATGGAATTAGGTACTATCTTTAGTATCTTAGCAGCAGAAAACTGCTATTTAAGCTACTGCACCCACTTCGGAATCTTCCACAAAATTCACTACCTGCCTCCTTTGGGGTATGTATTGTGTTGCTTTTGTTTATAAAAAGAGAGAGAAGCCGGAAGTTAGCACTTTTAGCTTCTCCTAAAGTGGAGTTTTGACTTTTCTTCCATATAATGTTATTTTTTTAAAAGTTCATTTTTAGGGATGATAATTTTAGCTAACCCACTGGGTACCCGACCCAGTCAGACCCACATGGGGTGGTTTTACCCGACCCAATTAAAACCTGAGATAGGTATGGATTCTAGAAAAAAATATCCAAAGTAGGTTTGGGCTGTGTACGGATAATGGTATACCCCACCTCGAATCCACCTATATAACCTTAATCCAAATCTCCCTTTCAAATATGCTTCTGCACGCACTCTCGCTTCATGTAACTGAGAGTTTTCTTATGCATCTTCCATTAAAACAAAGCTTTTTAATGCTAGATGGGTTTGCATAGGACAGCCTATCATCCTATGGTAGTCGCTCCAAGTAAAATAGCATATAATGTTATATCACAAGATCGGCTTTGAGTGAGATCATTCTAATGTATTTTGGTTGAGTCTCTAGAGCAAAAAGTAACTAGAGTTTTTCATTAAATGAAAAATAATTTCCAATGATAACTATCATCAAAAATACAATATTAACCCATTAAATCTTCGTAGCATGAAACTTCCATCTGAGGTGATAAACCCACTTCGAAATCTCTCAAGAAACTCATTCCCATACATGCTTCCTAAGCACTCCATATTCTAAATGTTTTAAAAGACCTGCTCCCCTGTAGCCGAAATCAAACCCGCTCCTCGTCTCACTCCCAATTTAGGTAAAGAAGCACTAGATCAAGTAAAAACATCAAAAAAAGTGTACATCAAAGTGCTGAAGACTCAGTCATGCTTTGTGAGCATACATTATGCTTCATAATGGGTAGGTATCTCATTGTAAGCATTACCAATGCAGCAAACATAATCAATGCCACCAGTAGTTCACAATCATAAAGAATGTGGTAATATCCTCCCAAACAAGATGTGACCATGCTTAAATTAAAACAACTACCATTTGTATAGACATACTTTAGAGGAGGAACCTTCCGATTTTCAGCAGGGCTGAGGCCACTAAGCAATGCCTTCCGTGCATGTATAATAAAATGTCTAGTTGGCGAGTTAGAAACAACTGTATAGACAAAGTCACCTGGAAAAAGAAATCATAGAAGTTCAGAATGATCTCCAAGATCAATAAATACTAATATGCTATGCCTGACAAGATATAAGAAGATTTATCCGATATGCTGATATAATATTGTGAGGTACAGTCACAAAGGTCTTAAATCAGGTATTTACCCAATGATTGGAAGGCTAAAAAAAATAAAACAATTTAAGTTCTTGAGAAGAATGACCAAACCCAACCAGACAATCGTTGCTTTACAAACAATGAGTATACCTTTCTTCACAATGATATATTAACATATTTGAGAAAATGCACACGAGCATATTAGAACCTCCCAACCATCAAAGCCTAATAGCCTTAAGATGTGTAAGCAAGAATGCTAGCATCTCAGTGGTGTTCTTATGCATTAAAAAAAATAAATAAATAAAAATAAAAAAAAAATCTGTCACTGGTATTCTAATGCATGCATATCACTGTGTAATCTTGCAGGAACCTATAGCTTCTTCTTTTACCATGCTGAAAAATGCATAGTTACACATTAGATAAATTTATGAGTATCTGTTTGTTATCAACCAAAAGTAAAGACCTTGAGAGATTATAAAATATTGCACCTTATGGATGGTCAAAAGAACATCCTTTACAAAGCTTTGGCTGCTTAGCAATATAACAGTCATAAAGAAAGCAGCAGCATGATGCAATACATGTAAAGAACTATAGCAAGTTTATTTATATAGAGAAAATTATATTTCAAATCTTGAGACAAATGAACCATTTAGCAAGATTGCACAAACTACCATTAACGAGTCTAGTTTCAGTGACCCCAGAAGTTTATATGAAATTCAATATATATTTGGCTTATGAGCGTCGTTCTTTACACATTGGTTGGGAATGCAAAATTGTATAAAAAGGAAAAAGAAAAAAAGAAAAAGGAAGCAACAAAGTTTCTCACAGAGTTCATCATAAGAATCACGATCATCTACTCCTATTCTGCACTTCACACTGACTGGAACACCACAATTGGCAGCAATGGCTGACATAGCATCTGCAACGAACTTCACTTATGCAGACAAACATGTAATAAAAATCAGTAAAGAGAAGAAGAAACAGCTTTACTTTCACTGCACTTCAGTTTCTATAAGCATCAGCTATCAAACCTTTGGGTCCAACATTAGACGCGCACCAAAGCAACCATGACCTGCAACTTTTCCGCTAGGGCATCCACAGCTGATACAATTATATTAAAAAAAATCGAGGATCACATGTAAGGAAACGGTTCCTAATGTATGAAAAATAAACAGAAAAGTTTGATATGAACTTTAGATTAATTTCATCAAAAGAGTAAGCATTTGCAAGTTCAGCTGCCTTTGCTAGGTTCTCCAAATTGCTCCCACCAATCTGTAGAACAATTGGGTGCTGCTCTGGAGAAAATGCCAAGAATCTTTCCTGAAAATTGTAAGTGAAATATGAGCATAAATTTTGTTTGGTGTCCAAAAATCAGAAGAAGCACTTTTTTTAAATCAAAAGCAGATAACATTATATGTTACTAAACCTCATAATATGCAAAGATGTATGAATATATAACAATATGGCTCTCACTAGTTACAGAGGAAAAAAAAAAAAAGAAAGAAAAATCAGACATAGGTACCTTCATACCCATATCCTCTCGTACTCGACAGATATGTACAACACAGATATCAAACAGATATTAAAATTCATGAATCAAAGTGCCAGTGGCAAGCATGATATGGCACAGCACAAAACATGCCAGTGCCTTACCATAATGCGCACTAGAATGATGCTGGCTGTGCGCCATTGCTTCTGTGGAGGCATCCAGTGCATGCCAAACATGTCAACCAATAGAATGGTGCATACTGTGTCATTTCCAAGGACACACTGCCAGCACAAGATACCTTTATCGATGCCAAAATTTGTGTTCATATTCATATTAAATGGATATAACTGCAAATTGGATAATAATAATAATATCATATTCATTCTAAACATATATGGATATTAATCAGATATTAACCATAAGCATGTTTGTTCTAAACTGATATAGAAATAATTTGATACAAGTCACATCCATATGAGTTAAGGAAAAACAAATACAACAAAATAGTAATCATTTATTTGTTCTAAGAAAATCCAAGTACAAGTTGAAAATCATGAAAAAAATAGAATGGTTACACCAAAGCAGGATAATAAAAACTCCAAGGAAAGCGGAAGGTTTGCTATAACCCTAAATTTCTTCAACAAAAATGCACCAAAAGAAACTATTGCTTAACAAGCAGAAACAAATCAAACACCACCAACAATACCCTTCAAAGTGAACGAAATTTGAGCGGATGTGAAATTAACACTTGCAAATCAATTCTACTATGGAAAATGATCTTATTATTATCTAATACCAGTATAGCCACGTGGCTGTCGCGTAAACACGAATACAAACAGAAATTTGCCCTAATTAATGTTATGATTTTAATAACATAGATATTTCTTTACCATGGAAAGTAGAAAAGTAGCACAAACCAACTACTTTGACGTGCCATTCTTGGAGTGAATAGTACTCCTTCTTAGCAGTTAGCACTCTTATTAGTATTCAATGTAAAATAAAATCATGAAATAAAGACCTATTAGAGCCTCAGTAACCACTTCAAACCTAGTAAAGAAAATCAGCATGAAGATAAAGAGGACTAATTACATGCACAACAAAGCAACAAAGAGATCCAGAACTACAAAGCAAAAGGTCCTAATACGGGCCCCTTAGGCTCTCGACCATCACTTTCATAGGCACAAGTAAATCATACCCTGTAAACTATGCCCATCAACAAAAAGATAAATGCTGGAGTTGAAAAGAATAGACCAACACTGTAGAGCTTACAGAAATATTGCCTCAAAAGCCTTCTACAGTAATATTCTCAAAAAGATGCTCCTTTTCATTAATTAATTGTGTTAGTAAAACATAGAAAATAGTATATCTTGTTCAGTTCAATGCATCACTTTGCAACAAGGTCCAGCACTAGAGTCTCCTCTCCAAAGCCAGAATCAACTATTCATCAAGACTCAAGACAATAGTGGAACTATGGAAGTGTATCAATTGGATCAAGAGATGGAGGGGCAAGAGACAACTCAGAGAGAATGAGGTGCTGGACAGGATAACCCGGATAAGTTGGTGAGAAGGGATCTTGCAAAGTCAAATGCAAACAAAGAGGGTGCAGACCCAGAGGCCAGGGAATGGTGGAGCAGGACTGTCTGAGTTGAGCATTGTGCAGCTGATGCAAAAGAGCTATATCTGCAGGCTCTTGAAATAATAATCATTGGCACTAGAGTCAAAGGCCATTAAGGCAAGATGTTGTTGCCCCTTGCCAAAGATAAAGTAAGGCTAGGGGACAAAATTAACATTATATAAGTAATGATGATGCAGAAATATCAACAAAATTTTCTTTATTGGGTAATGATACCACTTATCAACCTACCACCAAAAGTTTTGGTCCTGGTAGGTTAATGGAGAACTAGAGATCTGAAAAGGTGGATGAGCTATAGAGCAGCTAGAAGACCAGTAACACCTACAGAAGTAAGCATTAAGCCAATTGTATAAAACTGATTGATATGCATAAAAATTTTAAAAAATTACTTAAATAGATGTTTATGGACTTTCTTTTATTTAGCATAACATCCTAACCAAGATTTTAAATCCTGTGGGACGGAGATGTCTCAGTTTTTGCCCGAAATGGGATGCCCCGCATCCCGCCCCATCCCGTCAGGCTCCCATGGCGTCCTGGTGTAAAATGGAGTCACGGCACAGATTTTTTTTTTTAAGATGAGGACGAGACCGTGCTTTGCATGATATCCCACCTCCGTATTGCATGCACAAGTGCAATTGGACCGCACAAATTCCATGGCGCCACGCTACCCCTTATATTTCACCGATTCCGGATTGCACGCTCTCCACCATGTCCCATGCGAATCCCATGGTGGATAACACGCCATGCTACCCTTTGTATTTCACCGATTCTGGACTACGCGCCATCCACCATGCATATCCTTCGGGATTCGCCCTGAGTGGCTGCATCCGGAGCGGCCGCATGAGAGCCCAAAGGCTCCATGTCTCCGAGCCCTAATTCCTTCCCCTCTGTCACTGCCTTCGGTCCTCTCTCTTCCCTCCTCCCTCTCCGGCCTCTCGATTGGCTCTCTCCCAGTATGCTCTCCTCTCCCGACCTCCCTCCCGGCGTGCTCTCCTCTCAGAAAAGGCAGAGTCGAAGAAGAAGACAGTGCTCCCTCTGGCGATAATGACACGCGACTCACCAGCAGAAAAAGAAAGAGGTCGGTACCCCTTCTCGCTTCTCCTTCATTCTTCTCCCCGTTTGAAGCATCATCGCCAAAAAAAAAAAAAAAAGAGCACGACTGGGACGATCGTGCTGGTGCCTGATCCGACCGGAACCAAGGCCGAAAGTGCGTTTCGGGATCCCGCACCCATCCTTGGTGCCAAATGCCAAAGGAATGGGCCGGGACGGCCCCCCGTCCGCCGGACTTAAATCCTTGATCCTAACAAGGAAAATGATAGGTTTTCACTGCAAATTGTTCAATAGTATTTAGTTTATCCACCAAAGATGTACATACTAATGACTAAGAGCAATTCAAAAGGCAATGGCATGAAGTCATGATTTCATTACTATCCAGCAAGCGAATTGCATTTACTGTGCTGACTGCTAGTAGGTTGGCTTTAGGATATGGTGGGCAAAGGGTTAAATTGAAGGACTGGTGAATCGACTACATCAATAGGGCAGTAATGTATGTCACTATTGTGTCCAGATATCTTTATTTGTGTGATGATTGATGCCTCCCTCTTATTCACCATTATAACTAACAATAATGTGCTATGAGTTACTCTAAACATCAATTACTAGAAGCACTACTCACTCTGTCAAGTAAAGCATATAATGTTTGTTGAGCATTATACTATGGATGCCATCTTGGGTCCAAGAGAAAGAGGAACAGTTCACGTCATGCAAACACTCATTGATAAAATATTTTCAACCATTGATTCAAAAACCACTGGAACACAATGGTACTACTTGAACTGTAACATTCTAAGATGATGCAACCATCTGAAGAGTTATGTATCTGCCATGCCGCTCTGTACCAATGATACCATACCAATGGTATCAATTGGTACTAATTGCTATTGATTCTTTTTGAGGCTGTCAATTTTGGTGCATACCATTAGTACTGGTACCATATGGATATCATACTGTTCTGATGAAACAAGGGTGCATGTTTGGTACCAGTATTTATCAAAGATATGAGAACTTATGTCACTAAAGCCTTACCATCTAAAGTTTATGCAACACTTCTGTAAATTTGCATTATAAGTAATCATGTTTTACTTAGATTTCCAGTGTTTTATGAAGAACCATATATAAATAAGTATGACACTGTTAAATATTTGATATTCCACAGAAAAGAATTATGTTAATATTAGATATGCCACAGAAAAGAATTCATCAAACTTGTTGGTTTCTGACCAAGTTGTTCCTTTGATGAACGATGGTTTCCGCCACAACCATTTCTGTGTAAAGCCATGCATGTTTGGATATGAGTCGAGCAAGAGTCCTATAGTGATTATCTGTCCAGTCCATCATTGGAGCAACACTGCAAAACAGAGGAATCACAGTTCAAGTGAGTTTAATGCATCCCAGAATGTCCATTACAACATTAGTATTTCAGGTGCATCCTAAGCATCTTCACCTGAACCAAGGAGGAAGATACTGTCCTTCAACCATTCTCTTTTCCAAATGAACTGGATTGTTCCCCATATGAGAATGAAAACTTTTATACTGACCAGAAAATCTATTAAATATCTTTAAGGATTGCTTGTGACAGTATGTAAGGTTATCATAGTGAAGAGGAGCTAGCGTAGAAAGCACACTATATACTGTAGACTTCATTATCTAATTGAGATAATAATGTGTTTGCTGTAGAACCTGCACCAATCAGATAACAAAAGTCTTGCTTAAGAAACAAATTTAGAGCACTTAAATCTTGGAGCATAGTTCAAGTCAGTCAGTCATCACTGCACTATAATTTATAGTTCTCAATGCTGCAGCATCATCCAGAAAGCAGTACTTATGAAAATGAAAGTAATATCTTAGGAAAGATGTCAAGGACTATGTCAACTAGTGGCATTGTAAACTTCTGCTTGGAAAAATCATAAATTTAGCAGAAAAATGCATGAAAGGCAGCATTATTTATAGGAAGATATGGTGTTCAATGCCTTGACCATTTTGAAATAACATGCTTATGTGCTTTTTGATGCAATATGATATCTCTGTAGTCCTATTCAATATGGTTCCAACTTCCAAGGCCCAGAACCCACAACCTCCTAGGATTCCCTGTCTCTGCCATGGGAAGATCAAGTACAACAATTTCACCTTCCTCAATCACAAAAGACACTTAACCCTGAATCCCTCAAGTACTTAGTGTAAGGCTGGATGGTCATGATTATGGTCCAAGTAAACTTGCATCCCATGCATGCAGAAGCTTCTTCAACAGGCATGACGAAATATGTTCTAGCAGCAAGACGTGTTGTGGTGAAGAAAGCATTTTGGGTACATAACCAGAATAGAATCAGTGAAAACTTCCAAGCTAGTTCAAGTTTAAGAAACACATAATGGAATGCATGTACATAGGGCAGAGTTGTGCACTCCAAGTTAAATGGAAGAGATAACTCTAGAAACTTTTCAAAATGCCCACTTTACCCTTGGAATAGAGGGCTATTTTTTCTAGTTTAGCAGGTTGTATTGGAATAAATGGATTAAAGGGCCTCATTACTTATGCTGTAAATCAAGAGCAGCCTTAGGCCAATCATTATGAAGAGTATTTTGGAATCTCTTCTTTGCAAGTTTTATAGGCAGGGCCATTGCTTGGTGCAATGGTAAACAGATAGAAATGACAAGCACAATGGTGTAGGTTGGAGTCCTAGGGCATACATAAGCAGGTCTATCCCCAGTTCACCCCCCACGAACTTGGATTGCCGGGAACATAATTAGGTAATGACCTTTTTTCTTTAAAACTTTTGTTGGGATTGTGATTAAGAACAGAGTCATATACTATTATATAAATTGTATTTGTAGACTGGGAAATAGTTCAAATTTTCTATCATTCTTGGGGCCATATGTGTCCCTTTTCTCTCTTCTTCCATCAAAATCTCCAAATTCTCCCATCTTCTTCCTCTTTTTTTTGTGGGGTGAATCTTCTTCCTCTTTTCACTCTCCTTTTTTATTATGTCCATCCATTTTCTGCATGTTGTCACAGCAACATACAGTTAGAGATGTACTTACATCTGATCCAAATTTTAAAATTTCATAAGTAACCAAAAACAACTGTCTGCATCTATGATGGCCTGCATGATACATGTGTGCTTAGTGCCTAGTAGACCAACTTCGCACTTCTTTTTAACTCATCAAATTCTCATCAATAGTCCTCGATAGGAAGTAGGAAGCGCTCTTAAGTTTCACAGTTCAATGAAAAAGTATTCTACTTCTGTCTAATTTTTCCATTAGTTGCCCAAGGGCTATTCTAATAAGGCCCTTGTGATCCACCATGAAAAAACCAATTTATTCAGAAACAATGTAAAGTTTATGTTTGTAATTTCACATTTGATGGGGATATCTTTTAATCAACAATTGACCAATCAAAATAATAAGCTAATTATCAACCACACTTCCATCCAAGCACGTGAATAAGCATTCAGCATTTGTCTTATCGAAACAATTTTAAAGGCCCATCTGGATATTATCTTGTTCCCATACCATTTCATGGGAATTTGGTGTTCCATTGGAGTTGTAAATCCGAGGAAAAGCATTCCTGAAAATTTGTCTCGGTAAGTTTTTCCATTTATGACACCCCATAGTAAATACATGATTCCATGAGGAAAAATCTAATAATTGCTCTTTTCTTCCTTGCATTCTGCTTTAGAAGTGCCCACAACCCACACATGGCTATCTGACATTAAGCCCTTGTGGACTGATGCTGATACTCTGATAGAAGCAACGGAGGCTGGTGACTATGAAGTTAACATATCATTTGGTTGGAAGATCATCTACCCTTTTTTCATTACATAATTCCATCTCATGCAACAAGAGAGCAACCCTCCAACAAATACTATAGATAATAAGCTAATAACACAGGAATATAAGATTATATAGATTAGCATGCGTGAAAGAAGATGCACTAGAAGTTGCCTCTTGTGATACATGTTGCTTCTTAAGTGCAACAGAATTCAAGTGACATAAAGGATAGATTACCAAACTTGTGTCCCAATATTTAGATTAGGCTGTTTGAAAAGCCAATCAATGAATGAGAATTATCAAATGATGTTTTATCATGTATAAGAATCGCTAAAGTGCAACTGTCAAAATTTAATTGCACAAGAATTCGCCAAAAGAAATCACGCTGCCCACTAAATGCCCGTTTTATAAGCAGAAGAACAGGTGCCTAGTATATCTACAACAACAGGCCAAAGTATACCTATATCTCGAACTTATTGCTTCGTTATGCAGTGCCAACAGAAACTCTCAAATATTTCACCTAAATTTCAAAATATAACATATTTGAAACATCTCAGCAAAGATAAATTTCAAAATATAACATAATCGAAACATCTCAGATAAAGATAAATTAGAAAATTGTAAAGTACCATATACTTGAGACTTGCTCCCTCGATCCTCAATGGTCTTGAAAGATTTCATTTCAATCAACTGATTCTGACAATACAATCAAAAGCCTCTCCATTTTTGTATCTGTAACAAATCAGCTCATTATAACCAACACCAACAATCAAAGCTTCAAAATTGCAAGTGCTTGTAACATCAATATGTAGTAAATTAAATGGACATGGCCGAGAGAAACGCCAGAAGTGTTAGCCAATGCCGCTGCGAATTTACAACAACAAAACGCAAGAATAACAGTGCTTGGTATGCTATGCCGCTGTGGGAACAAAAACATGATAATCTCACCAACAGATGCACCGTATAAATTCAAAACAAACTAAAAAAACGTTTCTTTTTGTTGTTATCTGAGCAGGTTTAGTTGGGAACAAAACATAAACGAAAGAAGAGAAAAAGAAGAACGTTAGTGTTAGGGCTGACATGGAGGAGTGCAAGGCCACACCAATGTGCCGAAGAAGACGAGACGGAGATTACCAGCAGGATGAAGGAACGCAAGGGAACGGAGACTGGGAGACAGAGCACTACCACTCATTGGCTAGGGCTGGAAATGGGCGGGGGTCGGCGCTGGGGCGCCCTCAGCCCCGCTCCGGCCCGGCCCGGCCCGAGTTGGGTGAGCCCGTGAGCACCTGGGCCAGAATTAGAAGGGAGAGGCCGCAAGATGGCGCCCAGAGGAAGTGCCGGCGGCGGGAATGTCGCCGGAAGGCGAGGCGGATGGTACCCAACGGAGACACGGCGGAGGTCTGATGGAATGGCATCGAAGAAACGGAAGAAAGAGACCAAGAGGGTTGAAAGAGGAGTCAGGTGAAGAAGAGGACGGAAACTTGTGAATTTGGGAAATGAAACCATGCGATCTTTGAGGTTCCACATCTTTCAGTACTTTTAACTCAAACCAAAGTTTCAATGACAAGACTCCTCGTTGACCGCTATAATGGTGATAATTAGGGGTGTGTGCGAGAAGATTGGATTAGATTATATTTAAATTTAATTTTAATTTAAAATATTTTAAATTTAAAATTTTAATTTAAAATCGAACCAAATATTTACTGATCTGATCCAATCCAATTCAATTTAAAAAATTCGAATAGGATTGGATTGGAATTTTTGACTTTGTATATATTAGGCTGTAATTTAGGTCATAATTCAAAAGCAAGTTATATAAATTCGAAACATATACTAACGTATACTACTCATAAGTATTCTACAATATCATCTTATATCTAATAATTAATATTATAATAGTAATAGATAAGAAATAAAAAATATAAATTTTAATAACAAAGATCTTATAAATCGTGCTATAATAGTATCATATCAAAAATATAAATTTTAGATTTTTTAAAAAAATTATATCACTATATATATATATATATATATATATATTGGATTTGGTTTGAACCCATAATTTGAACTTTAGATTGAATGTAAATTTTATAACATTAAATCCAAATCCAAATCCAAAGTCTAAAATTTTTAAAAATTGACTCCAAATCTAAATGGAAGTCCAAAAATCCAATCCAATCCTCAAATTCGGTTTGGATCGGTTTGGATTTTAGATTTTCTCCGATCCACTTACACCCCCGATGATAATAACCGTTATTTGCTTAAAATATACCATTTTAAATATTTTAATATAAATATCCACTGCTACGATGGCTACTATAATAGTCTACATAAATTACATAAAGTATCTAAATTATTATATAAATAGATATATTTACATGCCTACACACACGCGTCTATATAGACATACATATAAATATTAGTTTTATTTATATATCTTTATATTCCTAAGCTCTTCGTATATGAAGTCTTGTATTGTATTTTTGCATCAACAAGAATAGAAAGTAATAACATGTTAGAGCATCAATTTTTATATTTGACTTTGACTTAAAGCGTATATTTATAGCAATTATTTATCAACTTGTTACATAGTAACTATGAAGTATTCATTGTTTATGATTTAATTTTTGTAGCTTATATTGCATAATTATTTATGAACTTCTCAAATAATGGTTCATTAGCCCTTGAAGACAGAATGTTTGATACCGGATAGGCATCACTTGAACCTTCTCTCAACCTAAACTTTTTTTTTATTATTATTACCCAAATTTGGACATAACCTTATCCTTTAATAGACTCTCCAAGGAACAAAAGTTAGCCCTAAAATCTAGCAGGTATGGTTCTGGGATCAGTGAAGCTCGGACCCACCCTGTCTCTATAGCACCCCTACTTATACAAAGTTATAGCTTATCTTTCTAAATTATTTGTCATCTGAGAAATCATATAAATATATAATATATTGATTAACTTATTAAATAATATTATCTCTCCATTTTTGTTTTTTAACAGACTTTTTTTCGAGAATTGGTAGGAGCACCCCTACGTAATTATGTGGGGGAATCCACAAAGATCCTTACCCCAAAACCAATGCAATATAACTACCTGGGACAAACAACTTGAAGGATAATACCACTCAAGTCTCAAATCCCCACCTCCTATTTTTAAATGAATGGCCATAACCGTAGAGATAATGCTATCATCATCAAAACAGATGAATCAGTCACGGCTCACCGTCACCAATTGCCCCTGTGCAAGTGTCAATAAGTTGGATTGACCCTAAGTGCAAATCTAGCCTGGATTGGAATCTTTTATCCAAGACCATCCTATCAGCCACCTTGTCTATCGACAACAGACTTCAATATGAACCTTGCAAGTTCACACCAAGCTAAACCAAGCACAAAGTGAACCACACTCATCTGTCACCACAGAATTTATCCAGAGCCTAACCCCAACTAGTTTTGGCTTCCAAAGTTCCTATCTTAGACCCTGTGTGACATCAATGCTTTGAAGGGTCAAAAGATATTTCTTGGAGGGCCGAAAGCTCTTTTACATCAGGCATAGTCGAACTTTTGCGATATAAAAGTTGAGCTTAAGTCCAGTTGTATTCAAGTCTAATCTTTGGGCTTTGATAAGACATGCTCATTAAAAACCTTACTAATTTAACAACGTGTCAAGTCATTTCCGCGTTGGTTTGAAACATTTTTCAAAAGCGTTGGTTTGAAACATTAAACGCAACCTAACCTGGCCTAAAGTAGGCCCAACCATACCAGGATGTTTCTTATTATTCCAAGCTCAAATTTGCCATAGTTTATCCTCACCTAAACTTTACCCTCACACCAAATCTATGATGCTAAACAATATTTTAGTATTTGGCCGCAATTTCCTATCTAAATAACACCCAATGATGCAGCCTCCCTCAGGAATCTCAACAGGTCTTGTATTCTAAGAATGTTTGGCATTTTTCTCACCCTATGTTAGAACGTCTAGTCACAACTCCATTATTTTTCTTTTTTTTGGGGTGGGGGGTTCATAGCTCCCATTATTAGTGGGTCCTCTCTCCCTCTATCCGAGAGTCCATTTCCTTAGCTGCATCAATCATCCTTGACAGGGAGGACTAACTCGTGCGCACGAGAATTGACATGGATAGAGCCGTGCCCTGGGATAAATACCTAAAGTAATCGTTTGCAGTATCGAAAAGCTAGCATCCGGCGCTCGTGCGAACCTCTCGACGGCTACCCCTGCTGTCTCCAGCTCATACGCTATTAACTTCGTCGAAGAAGACAACCCAGCCAGGTGTACCGACCAGCGACACGGATTCCATGGGTTCCGATTGTATCTTTTAAGAATGATTCATCTTCTTTGATAAAGTCAATAATTAAATCATATAATAATTATTTCGAGATTTATATAGACTGATGGAAGGAAAAAATTAAAATGCTTTACGATCTGTATGGCACTGTCCAATAATTAATATGGTATGGGAAGATTAATCATCCCTTTGCGCAAAAGATACAATCCGAACGCAGATTCCAACCGATGTTTACAAGTTTGAAGAGGACACAAGAATGCACGCCTCCATAAAAGACTTTATCAGGATTTTAAAATATATATATATATATATACCTTAAAATATCAAGATTCTTGATCTATTCAGTAATTTTTCTATCCATATATCCATGTTTCCTAGAGAAAATATTAGATGGTAAAGACCAAATAAGAGAACAAGAATATGTCTACCATCTAAGGATATATAATAATAATGATGATTGATGATAATATATTTGTGGCATGGCAAGGATGATGGAACATCTTAATACATTTGCATGAATTGAACAGAGACATTCCCGAATGCAAGTTCCCCCGGAGTATTAGAATTTTAAGTATTCCAGCACATGTATGTACTTGCAATAATAGAATACGCATATCATCATTCATATGTAATTGCTATTAGGTGAGCATTAATTGAAATAATATTATCTTTTAAGTATTTCGAGTATTTTTTTAAAGAAGTTTAACATATTTTGTTGGATTGATAAACTTGAGTCAATTTTACCTATGAATGCTGGTTCACCTACGCATCCAGATCATTGACATCCCACTGCCGACATGCCTCTCTCTCTAACCATGAGAAAGAAAATTACAAAAAAGGATCCGTTATTTCACTCCAAACTAGTTAAAAGCACATGATTATATACATTCCAACATGTTTCGGGGACATAAGAAAGAAACATTTCTGGCCTCATTCATAAGATGATTTTTTTTTTTTTTTTTTTTTTTTTTTTGTGATGAATGATGAGAAGTTTTACTTTAGTTGTTTCCATGGTAGTCTACGTGGTATAAGCTATGGTTGAAAAGTGCCAATTTATTTTTATCAAAAAAAAATATGCCAATTTACTAAATCATTTCTGCTCTTTCTTCCAAGCAAGAATTTTTTAGCTACATTGGCATTTTGGTATACTCTTGTCCCAATTGAAGAATCTTATTATTACAAAAGAAGGAATTGCTCTTTTTTTTTGAGAATAAAAATTTATCTAAAAATCTATATTTTTTGGAGTAAGTATTTTTTAAATAATATTTAGATAAAAATAATTTATTAATATTTTTTTATATATTAAAAATGGCTAGGGAATATGTTACCTATCGTTGCAGTCATGGGTTAAAAAGGCGGATAACTCAGATAGTTGGTTTATACCTTCGTATCCGCATATGTGAGGTATTGTCCGCTTTAACATCTGACCTTGTCATACGGGATCTCATAATTTTGTTCTTTAAAAGACATCTCACGTGGGAGAAAAAATTTAATCTATATAAACCATATTCTCTTAGACTCATAACCGATGTGAGACTAAAGAGACCCTCTCCACACTATAATACTTATGTTCTTTTATATTACTAATTTTTCAAATAAGTTGCTAAGATCTATTCATATTTCTCATAATACTATTTATTATATAAATATTATTATATATAATATAATAGTATAATATATTATATTTTGTATGTTATAATATATAATATTATATGATATATATTCATAAATGTAGATAATATATGTACATATAATATAATAAATCATTTTATATGTAATAATAAATAAAATATATATTATAATATAGTATATAATATTAATATATTAATAATGCATCATTGCATTATATTATATTTTATTATAATAATAGTATAAGATATTAATATTATATAATAATAATAAAATATTATATCATAATATTATACATTATTATTATAGAATTAGGGGTGTATTAGGAATGAAATAAAAATATTATTTTTAGATAATATTTTTTTATTTGATGAATAAATATTATTCATAAAAAAATAATTTATTCATCTAAAAAATATAAAAATATAAATAAATTGATTAATAAAAAATTAATTAATTTTTTATAATATTTATCGATCAAAAAATAAGCTCAAAATATCATCACCTCTAATATTAACACATGGTACACAGATAAAGCATTCATTTAAATCCATCTCCATCCTTGGATCCAGGATTATATAGTGGAGACAAGGAAGACAGCCGAGCAAAAGCTGGAGCCAGTAAAACCACCCACCGTAAGATATAAACCCTGGTCCATGTTTAGGTCGGCATCCTTTCTTGGAGTACGACATGATACCATCCATATTAATTGCTGAGATTGAACTGAAAGGACTTCTGTTTGGAAGACTGAAGGAAATAAAAGTCTTGCCCCAAGCCAGATCGCAATCATTGCGAGTCAAATCCACACGAATATCACCTCTCACACTGCAAGCCGTGCATATCCAGATTGTTGCATAGTGCGTGAGACATTTAAAAGTGTGACGTGTGCACATTGCGAAAACAATAGAAGTACTGGAGCATTTTATACGTGGACGCAATTGCCCAATTAGTGGTGCAATAATTAGCCGGGTTGTTTAGTTTAGGTTAGTGTTGGGTTTAAATAGAGCTCAAATGCGACACCTTTTGTAATTGAAAAGGAGCCGAGTTATTAAATCGTCGTCCTATGCTTAATCCTTTGCATAATTAGTATTTTGTGTTTAGACAAGATGCACAGTTAGGTATGTTTCTACACATATTATTGTTTTATTCAAGACATAGTTATATTTATTTTGTTACATGCTTAATTATGCACAAACCAAGGATTAGACAAAAAATGAACATAGAAATTAAGTATCATGCATTAAATTGTCTATGTACAGGGATTACGCAAAGTATCATAGTCAATCCAAACAGCAGACCTCAATTTCTCTTCTTATATATATTTGGATTTAAAATTTATTTGAAAATTCCTTTTTATACCAAATTTGTATTTGATTAACGAGCCAAATCAGAGAAAGGATGGTTATGTTCTTTTTATTTTTTTTTAAAATAATGAAACCGATTATTTTAATCAATTCAAGATCCCACTCGCATTTGACCGGAACATACTTCAAGGATTTGAACTTAAACTTTAAAAACTATGTTTCAACTTCCATATTTGTTGGCTAAAAATTTACTTTTAAGCCTCTTCTTTTTATGGCCATTTATATATCTTTAGTACTTGGCTACACACAAAACAACTCGCCAGTGTATACAAAATAATATTTTTCAAAAAGTATAATCCTTTGGGTCATAGCGGTTTTCTACACTTATAGCATGCCTGCTATGATCTCTCTGTTCATGTTGAGGAAAAATTAATCATGTAATCTACGAATGTTCATTTTCTAGATCTATTTTGGAGCTAATATGCAACATTATTAGTTTATCCTCTCCGGTTAATAAGATCAAAGATGTAGTGCATTTGCTTGCCTCTTCCCGACTTACCCACAATCTTTTATAATAATTATAATCTTTACCTTATGGTTCTACATTTCAAGTTGCTTGGGAAAGACAAGTCGTAGCATTTCATAATTTTCATCCTACACCATTATCTTGGAAGGAGACTCTACATAGCTGTTGCATTGGGGAATAGGTTCTATTACTCCTCATGCTTCACCACTACTTTATGATATTTGGCAACTCAAAGATTCTATTTCTTTCCATGATTTTTACATTTTTGAGAAGATGATCGAAAAGGACAGTTTCGGGGTCACTGCCAAGTATAATAAGAATCAATTGTCATTAGAGATTTTTTATCTTTTATCTATTAATATATCTAGATGCATGGATCTAAGAAATAATAATTGAGTCTAGCCTCCCATCTATGGAAAAAAAAAGGTACAATAGTGAAATCAGAAAAATTTTGTGCATTAAATCTCTGAATAAAGTCACTTGCTTTTGATACGAAAAGCAGCTATTTGAATCTCATCTTGACTACTTGTTACGAGTAAAAAATTTTTGCTATTTGAGTCAACCTCGATCGTGGTCGATCTGGGATTAGCTGCAGATCTATTCATCAACAAGTAGACCTCGGCTACGATCGACCTCCCTATATCAGCCGTCAATCCATGCTTCGGTTGACTCTCATTTTGATCGTCATATTTGAAAGGGTTGATTGGAAGCATCCGTACATTCCTTTCAAATCACACGACTGTTGGAAACAGCTGGGCATTGACCGGACAAGACAATGACAATCACAAAATTTTGAAAGATAAGGTCGAAAATTTCAGAATAACGCACCTAAATCTGTCAGGATGGCCTTCTACGACTCTTCTCTCTCACGGCTCTCACCTCTATAAATAGAGACAACCAGAAGACTTTTAGATATGTAATTTTCTCCCTTGCCCTTAGATATACAATTTTCTCCCTCGTGTTCTTTTTCATCTGTTCTAAATTTTTGACTTAAGCATTAGAAGATTTTTGTCAGAATCAGTCTCAATCCAAAATTTTTTTGCAGGACCGACTGTCGTTGTCTATCGATGATCGATCAACTCCAATCTATCGGACCCAAGCCAAAAATCTATAGCAATACTATATTTTTTATCTTAATGAAACCTTGGAGATTTGCCTATTTTCTACTCAAAAGATTTAGAAAAATATATGTAAACTAGTGCACATCAATAGCATAATTACCTCAATGGCACAATTAAGTTCCCCTGCAGAAAAAGACAATTCAGCCCATACCGACCCCACCCCTCTATATCCGGCCAAAGCTTCGGCAGATCGAGCCAAGCTTGCAAACCGGGACTCAATTTAATTAAAGTCTCAAAAGGCGGCACATTTTTAGGCAAGAGGTGGTACCACCCGAACCAGTGTTTGGTAAATAGCCTAAAAACCTACTTTGGCTCCAAGAACACTCCACCTTCTCGAACTCATCCAGGGATATTCCCCCCCCCCCCCCCCCTCTTTGCTTGATAAGCTTCAGCGTTCGGATGGGTGTGGAGAGGAATGGCTCCGTCGGTGGGCACTCCTCCATCATGGCCATCCCCTGGACCCATCGAAGGATATGTCACACTCCTTTCATTGTAGTACATTAACATCAGACGAGCCAAACCAAACGCTAAAGAAGAACCAGGGGCCACTCAACTACGGCAGCTAATTAAGGTTCCACTTCCTTCTCCAAACCACTCTTCAAAAGCCCGTATCTTTCCCCCCTATATATAGAGCCCCTCCTTCCACCCTCCTCTCCAAGGCACCACTCATCTTCTCTTGCTAAAAGCCATAGTCTTCCTCACTTCAGTCCCACAATTTTGAGACATGAGAAAACTATCCCTTGTTCCACAAGCCTCCCTCCTCACCACCCTCATCGTCGCCGCCTCGGCGAACTTCCTCGCCGACGTCGACCTCACATGGGGTAGTGGAAGAGGAAAAATATTAGAAAACGGCAATCTTCTTCAACTCTCCCTTGACAAGGCTTCTGGCTCTGGATTCCAATCCAAACAGGAGTATTTGTTTGGAAGGATTGACATGAGGATGAAGCTTGTCCCTGGAAACTCCGCCGGCACTGTCACCACCTTATATGTAACTTGACTTCGCTGAATTCAACAACAGTACTAATTGCTTCACTTATAGCCCATACTTTGATTGGTGTTTGATATATATTGATGGATTTGTTTGTGTTATTTTTCATAGTTATCTTCGCAAGGACCGACTCATGATGAGATTGACTACGAGTTTCTGGGGAATATCAGTGGGCAGCCATACACGCTTCACACCAATATATACACACAGGGAAAGGGTAACAAGGAGCAGCAGTTCCGTCTGTGGTTTGATCCCAGGCTGGATTTCCACACCTACTCCATCCTCTGGAATCCGCAGCAGATACTGTTAAGTTTCAAAATTACACACACACACACTCCCTTCTTCATACTTTTAATTCAAGTTTTTAGGACATTAACCAAAAAAAAAAAAAAATCATAATAGCTGTTGTTTCTGTCTAAAATGGGTAGAATGTTTAATTTTCGCCTATAAGATTTCTTCTTTCTGTGATAGTTGAAGAAAATATATACTATTGAAAGGCTTGAATACAAACAGTAGTATCTTAATGTTATTTCATTTAATTTTTATGATAATAACTAATACTAACCATCATTTTTTACAATACAAACTAATCCAAGACTCTCATCTACACTCAACTGGTCAAGCACATAGCCTTCACCTCAAAGCATGATAAAGTAGCAATTGATCCTATTTCACATGTGTTGTTTGTGAGAGCTGTTTTATAATTCTCCATCTAATATGGTAGCCAAGGATCCATAGAATGCCTGAGTTGATCGATTGTGTCGGTCGGACCTGGCCTATTGTCGGCCATTTATGGGCTTGTGAACTAAGTGGTGATATATTGGGGGATCTCTAGCCTTTTCTTCCCCAAAATTACTACTCTTTTTCCCCATTTCCGGAAATAGTTGCTATTATTGGAAACTAATACAAGATGGTGGTTGTTATGTCTCATCTAAGTTTTTCATTATTTTGTGGTCCATAATTTTCAGGTTCTACGTAGATGGAACACCAGTCAGAGTGTTTAGGAACATGGAGGGGATGGGTCTACCCTACCCCAAGAACCAGGCGATGCGGCTCTACTCCAGCCTCTGGAACGCCGACGACTGGGCCACCATGGGTGGGCGCGTCAAGACGGACTGGAGCCAGGCCCCCTTCGTGGCCTCCTACCGTGGCTTCAGCGCCAACGCCTGCGTGTGGGCCGGGGGGAGGTCCTCCTGCCCGGCCGCCAAGGGAACCTGGTGGGCCCAGTCTCTGGACTCTCCTGGGGCCCAGAAGCTCAAGTGGGTCCGCCAGAACTACATGATCTACGACTACTGCACGGACTCCAAACGCTTCCCCCAAGGCTTCCCCCCTGAGTGCTCTCTGTCTACTTGATTAGCAAATAATTAACTGAGGTTAATAATGACTGTATTATATCAAGTTGTGAGAGGCATCCTGTTGGGACGTTGTGTTGAAAGATGTAACATGATAAAAAATAATGGCTAGTTCATAATATGTGCACGTTTTTAATTATTTAATTGTTATCTCCACTTCTTAGAGCAGTTTCCACATAATCCAATGACTTTATATATCATGCAGCTGATGTGTCATGCAAAATAGCAATAGAAAAATCACATGCCGACCATCTAATTTCCTTGGCATGCTACGTAGTTTAACCAAAAAATAATAGCCAACTTATAACATGTTTCTAATTAATCTCTCACTTATCTTCAGGGCAATGCTTGCAAATCCAGAAACCATTTCATGCTGTGCTAATGTATACTTTTTACTGTTTTGTTCTGGAAAATAGCAACATAAAAATTACACATCAACCACCTAATTTTTCCCATCGTGGGATTTATGTTTAGTCGATGCAACTAGAGCTAGTAGCCATCTAACAGGTTATTTTAGAAAGATGCACGAACTGATCCCAAGAATCACATTCAATCCCTTCCAACCACAGTAGCAAAAAGTTGCGAGGAGATAAGTTTAGGTACGGTGGTTGGGCCCGGTAGCACTGCTCGTCAATTTCTCTGGTAACTAGTGATGATAATGATAGCATGGTCTTATCCATTGTCAAGCACTACGGGACACATACAAATGGTGCAAAGAGAATTTGTCAAAATTTTTCTTTAATGGTCAACAATTAATAACCGGAAAGGTGGGGGCATTGATCAATCAATTATTGTACCATTTCTAACATAGTCTTCTTTATTCCCCCAGTGTGAATGATATCACACAGCCACCAGCATTGCTATCGAAAGGATAAACACAAATTCTTCATGTGGTTTATTAATTATAATGAATCAACATAACAATGAAAACTATTGGATATGAATAGAATCAGCTTCGATTATGGCACTGGATCCGATAAGTATGGTAAAAGATTCGAACAAATGAAATATTAACAACCAACAACCAAGAACTAATGGTGTGCGTTTTATGTGGAATGGTATCTCATCTAATTATAAGGTGTCAGAAAGTGCTCCACATATGCTTGTGCCAGCATATTGCCAAGCAAGACCTGTGCTTCGGTGGACAGGTGCAAGTGGTCTTCATTTAGGGGTAGACCTTTAGCATCCACACAAACAACATTGGGCATGTCAATTCCCAATTGAGCCTCTCTCACCTTCTCAATGTGATGCTTATCTCCTGATGCAATAGCAACCTGCAAAGAGATAACACAAATTTTGTTACCATCAAGGTTGTAAATCTTAAGAGATAGGATTATTCTATTTTTTCTATGGAATGGGACGTGCCACCATCTCTCCCCATGTCAGATGTCCCTAAATATTTCACGATCGAAATGCTAGAATGATGACTGGATGGTCTTATCCCAACATTTGGGATAGTACCACATCTCGGTGTCCTATAGGACGAACTTAAATTCTTTGTTATTACCATCATGCCTTCAATCTGTTAAGAGAACTACATGCAAGCCACGGAGGTTCTGATGATTTAATCATGCACGAATTCATGTATTCAACATGTGCAATTTAGGGATGGGCTGGCCCACTGTCCTTTATATTACCTGAGCCACGTTTTTGGGCCAGCTGTGGAAGAAATGCCCGTGGTGATTGGCTCGTGCCCATGGTGATTGGCCCATGCACGAGACCAGAAGAAAAAAAAAAACTTTTTTCGAATGCCGATCTCATGCGTGAGCAAATCACTACGGACGATGCATACGGTGCACAAAGCATTTCTCAATACACAAAACTTTGGCCCAGCCCAGCTCATCCGCATCCCCAGTTCCGAATGGAAATATGATATCGTGGATTGGTACTGATGGAAGGACTTGCCTGGATGAACGGCAGCGATGGAAGCTGGAGATCGCATCGGACGTCCTGGATCAGCTTCTCCATATTAGCTTTGTAGGCCTTGGCCAAGTGCTCCGAGGGGGTGTCGCTCTCCCCCTGGTACCACAGCACCGCCTTGATCTCCCCTCCGCCGCCGCTCTCCACCGCCTCCTTCGCCCTCCTTACCATCTCGTCGTACAGCCTCGATCCCTTCTCCCACTCCCTTATCGCCGTGCCACCCACGGCGCACGGCACCAGCCCTATAACGACCATCTCCGCCCCCTCAACGGCGGTGGCGGAGGGGACGACGGCGTTGGCGAAGGCCATGCCGGGGCCGACGCCGCACGTCTTGGAGGTGTCGATGTCGGCGTGCAGGGGCTCGCGGGCCTCCTCCCATCGAGATCCGGCTGAGAAGCGGAGGATGGATGGGTTTGGGCGGCACTCGGGCGGGACGACGCCGTCCCAATGGCGGCCCTTCACGCCGCCCCGGCCGGACATGTTGCTCTGCCCAGAAAGGATAAAGATCTGCTTCTTCCTCTCCGCCGCCGTCGTAAACTCCGCCATTCTGGATCTCGATCTCGGTCTCGATCGATCGGGATTCCCCTCAGTTTCGATCGATCGGGTCTTCGTCTTGATTCCCCTCAGTTTCGACCGGTGGGCTGTTTCTTTTTGGGCTTCCTCTGCGATTAGGTGGTCGGAAAAGTGGAAATGTTTGTGCTTAGAGATGTATAGAGATTTCTATACGACGCAGGACTACCGGTTGGGATCCAAATGACGGACAAGATTGAGTTGTGATGGTAGAATGGATGGCAAAAGATCCGCTCCGCATGGAAATCTTCGTTGAAATAAAGCTGAACTTCTGTGGAAGCATTTGGTGGCACGTAACCTTTCCTTGTCTTAGAAGGAAAATAGAGAATTTAGGGATTTTTTTACGGATAGCTGCAACTCTAATCTACATTATTTTGGCGTTAAATGGGATTGGGCCTCTGGATTTGGAGTCACAGAACCACGGTTATTGGTTTGCCTGTAAATGGAAACTGGAATTGCAATGCACCAGTTTGGTTGCAACATGGTGCCCAATTTACATGTAACAATAATTTATCCCATTCTTGTACCAATCACTAATTGCTGCATAAGATCACAAACTTAGCAAGGATCAGTAGTAATACCCTTTCATCTGGCATATACTTAAAATGAAACAACCAGAGTCTAGCTGCAGTAGGTTTTCAAGGTCCATTCATATGCCTAGCTGTTGTTGGTTTCCCTTGGTCTACTTGTTGTCTAGTTTTATCGTTTCAAGGTTTACATGATGATTCAGAGAGAGAGAGAGAGAGAAAGAGAGGATGGTCAGACTGCACTCACCAAGTAAACCAAGTAACGCACTAGAGAACTAAAACCGCTATCATTTTTCTTCCACTGATGTATACACTAGGATTTCAGAAACTAGAAAAATATTTCTCATGCAAATATGATAAAATACGGTATTCGGACTCGCACACATGTCTAATCAAATAACCAATCCAAATGGAGGGTTGCATCTAATAATATTAATAAAATCTCGACAACTTAATTATTTTTTCCCGAGTTCTCTGAAATACTCAAGCGAGCTACCATAAGTTGCCTTGCACCAAAATTGGGGGTTGTGATTGCTGAAGATGGCAATGATTTCACTAGAGCTTGAGGAAAACAAATTCTTCAATGGCTGGTATCTCTCCAATCTTTTTCAGGGTTTCTTTGTTTGGCTCCTCATCAACACCAATTGCCATAACTGCATGCTTCCGTGGGGCAATCCTTCCAACACTCATAAAACTAACATTTACATTCTGCTCGCCCAAGATGCTCCCCACGGTCCCGATCATCCCTGGCTGATCAACCTGTCTGCACAGGATCAGACTTCCCTCCAAGCTTACATCCACTTGGAATGATCCTACCTCGGTCAGATGAGGTATCCCATCCTTTACCCTCCCTCCAACTCTTATTTCTCCAGTCTCAGACATTGCACTCGCAAACTTCGACTCCACATTGGCAATCTGAACCTGTATGAATTCTAGAGGGTTCTCAGGTGAACCATCCAACACAATTCTCTCCTCCGTAATGCGGACCCCTCTTTGCTTGGCTGTGAAATCAGCATTCACAAGATTTACAAACACGCTAGATATGGGCTCAATCAAGCCCTTGGTGATCATGGCACGAAGAAGCCTAGTGTCAAGATCATCAGGAGCTCTAGCGGATGCATAGTCACCTTCACCGATTTCACTCCACTACCTCCAGCCACAAGCTGGACAGCAAGCCTGCCAAGTTTTTCTGCCAACACAACAAATGGTGCAAGCTCTGAGAGGACCTACAAATACAAAGCGACCGTATTAGTTCCCTTGTAGAAATGACAGGAGAGGCAACGATGCCAGTTCCATAGGCTTGAGAGATAAAGTTTCACAAAACAGGTAATTTGCTCTCAGAAAACAGGCATATCACAAAGGCTATCAGAAACAACAAAGTTGAGCGCAGAATTTTTCTTTTTTAACCTTTATCAGATAGTGATGTCCTTGCAAATATTGTATAAAAGAAGTGTCTCATGCAAGTGCTTGCTCCTTTTACAAATTACTATAACATAGATGTATGAAAGCAGTACTCTGACATATGGCCTAATGATTATATGGTTGCTCCCAACAATCAATCCAGTAAAGGTTAGTGTAGAATTGCTCAAAACAAAAGGAGCTTGGCTAAACTCCTTCCAAAGAAGGTTACTTGAGTTTCTTATGTGGTAAACCTCATATGGTGGAATTCTGTGGTTGTCTCTGACTTCCCACATTGCAGATAAGTTTAAAGGGTCAGGTGAGTACAATTCCACACAGACAATCCACATCATCTCCTGCCAGAAGGAGAGAGCCCTAACTCACTCAAAATAAGAAGTCTTAACTCATATGTTTGAGGTTGGAATAACAGCCCCTGCTTCACTACCAAAAGGTAGAAAGTTAGACATGATACTTCTTAGTAATATACTTGTTTGACTAATCATATTCAGCATACTCTTCTAGTTAATTTTGTTATTTTCCTTCGAACATTAACATTTCTTAGCCTGAATGCCAGGAGAAAGAGTGCAATCATGTAAGATCCCCATACCTCAGCCGGAACCATGGTGCATTTACTGCAGTAGCAGCAAGCTCGCCTTTTAAGGCACCCACAACAGCTTCAGCTATTTCAATGGCTACTCCTTCCTTGAAATCACAAACACAAGAAATGTAATGATTAAAAGATTACTATTTAATAAATAAACAAATAAATTAATGCTTGAAAAGTCAGATAAGAATGTTCACGGTACCTGTGCTTCCATCGTGCTGGCACCCAGATGCGGTGTCACAGTTACTTTTTCATGCAGCACTAACTTGTGGTCAGCAGATGGAGGCTCTTCTGTGAAGACATCGAGAGCAGCCTGATTGAATCATATTCATAGTTATAAGACAAAATCATTACTTTCTCAAACTTCCTAGACATATTAAGCCAGGGATGAAATAGATATGATAGAAAGAGAACCTGTGCAACAATGCCAGAATCAAGGGCCCTAACTAGAGCTTCTTCATCAATGACCCACCACGAGCAACATTTACAATTCGTACTCCTTTCTTCATTTTTGCAAAAGCATCATCATTGAGAATCTTGGATGTGGAAAGAGTAAGAGGCATATGCAATGAAATGAAGTCGGCGGCTGAAATAGCTTCATCAAAGATTACTAACTCCACTCCTATAGCACGAGCTCGGTCTGCAGCAGCATATGGATCATGTGCAATCACATGCATTCCTAGCCCTTTAGCACGCCGTGCAACTTCTGATCCAACCTTTCCAAATCCCAACACAGCAAGTGTTTTCCCAACAAGTGATACACCAACATATTTGCTGCGCTGCCACTTACCTGTGCACAAAAAAATAAAAAAAATAAAAACAAAAAATAAAGTCGTTAGACAACTTGATTGGACAACATGTATAAATAACATCAAAAACAATGAAATCACATAAGAAAGTAGGTATAGCTTGTGGAATGGGAAAGAACAAAATGGAATTCATTTAGGTTGCAGGAACAGGTTAGCCAAGGTAAATGAAAATTGGGTTCACAGCAATTTGCAATTATGTTCACAAAATACCTAGAAAATTATTTCAACTGACAGATCCTTGATGGACAAGTAACTGTAGAGGATTAGTAAACTCGAAACATGAAAGCCCTAAGATTCCCTACCTATAGGAGGGAACCCTAAACACGCAACAGTTGATCAACAAATAGTGTGGTTCTACTATAGTTTGGCAAGATTTGATCAACAAATAGTAGAACCAAACCTATAGGAGAACCACACTTATGGAAACATGAGCAGATATCATATAAGGGATTGAAAGCTCAGCAATTAGCAATATGTTCACAAAATACCTAGAAAATTACTTCAACTGATAGATCCTTGATGGACAAGTAAACGTAGAGGATTAGTAAAGTTGAGACTTGAAAGCCCTAAGATTCCCCACATATAGGGGGGAACCCTAAACACACAAGATTTGATCAACAAATAGTGTGGTTCTCCTATAGTGTAGTTCTCCTATATTTTGGCAAGATTTGATCAACAAATAACAGAACCACACCTGCAGGAGAACCACATCCATGAAAACATGAGCAGAGGTTAAAGAGATTAAAAGCTCACTGGAACGAAGATTGAACTCCTAATCAGGGAAAAATGGAACACGAAATCCACATGGGCCATGCCAAATCGACAATTTAAGCTGTAAAGGTCCAGAACAATGAGGTGGATCATATATGAGTTAGGTTTGAGTAATAAAACAGATTGTATTGTACGGGTTAATGGCATTTAGACTTGTCTATACAAACATGTAACCTCTAGAAACACTAATATAGGAAAGAGTATATTGATACTGTGATTTGGAGTTACCTGCAAAGACAGGAGAAAGTAATGAAGAAAAGAAGGAAGAAAGGAAAGAAAGAAGAAAAGAAACAAAAAATTAATAATAAAGGAAAGAAGAAGGTAATGAGACACCCCCGGCATGGGAGAAAAGAGTGGGGGGTATTCCGTTTCATGTAGAAACAAGAACACCCCGGAATTTAAAACCTTGGAAGGCACATGAAAATATATGTGCAGCATACTGCATATATATTCATGTCAGTAACCAGGTACAACAGGTGATCATTTGGTCAAAGTCAAGCTGAATGACTAGCAAAGCAACACCATGAAGCTGTAAAGAATAGATGATATATTGTAGGAAACACTTTGTGAGTCAAATATGAGTAAGAGAAAATATTAAGATACTAAGCTAAATAAAAGCAAAAAAAAAACATAGAAAACTCCTGAAAGAAAGATAGGATCAAACCCAAAATGGTGAAAGAATCAATACAGAAAACCAATGGATTTATGGGCAGGTATCAATCAGCAGAAGAAATGACTGCAAAGATGACATACAACAAAGGTGACTTGGAGTTCTAGTCCTAATATTAAGTCAGAGGAAACATTGTATTATGTTTCTTTCCTCCCCATAAATGGATGCCATAAAAACCTTTCTTATCAACCCTAAACCTCTCTTCCTTCTAGTGTCCTTCCATTTACTGCTTTTTTCCTCCTTTAATTCATCTAATTACTCTGTCTTATAAATTAAGCTTAGAGATCAACACTTCTGCTAGCATATAACAAACCTAGATGTTCTATCAAGACTTCAATAAGCTTCCAATAGAATAAGCCACAACATGCTGAGAAGTACAGTCCGTGCTTCAGCCATCACTGGTTTTTCAAATATTTTATTATACATTTGATCAAAATATGCTCTTTGAATTGAACCACACCAAAACCCATATTGTTTGATGGACGAGACTAAAGATTGACTTCAGCACAAAAACTAATTAAATTCAAGGAATTTTATCACCACTACCCACTTATACCATGATATTGACAAAATGAAAATGGGATTATGAGATTTTAATATCTGTCTAGTGTGCATTTCATTCGTGACTCAGATCGGAATCGGAATCAGAATGGATTTGGAAAGGGAATCAAAAAGGTCATATCTTTCGACATGTTTGGTTCATGACCGGAATCAGAATCAGAATCGGATTTGAATATTAGGGAAGAGCAGGGATTAGATTTTGGAGGATTGGGACATATTCACATTTCTCCCTGGAATCCAAATGGGAACGGAACTCCTCCTAACTAAACGGTTGGGAAGGAAGCCACCAATTCCCATTCCCATTCCAGTGCCCAGCTCCGTCCAACCAAACATGCCCCCAAACTAAATCATAGCATAAAAGAACCACTGCTCAAACTAAAATATACAAATAAACAAACTTTCTAATCGAGATCTGATATTTGGTTGTTAGAGAAGGCATTTTTCAATCACGCAGCACTTTCAATCCAACGTTTAGATCTATTAGAGATAGAGTGCTAGAAGGATACCAGCTTTAAGGGAGGCATCAGCTTGAGCAATGTTTCGGGCCATGGCAGTGAGCAGAGCAATCCCATGCTCGGCAGCAGCAACCGTGTTAGCCGTGGGTGCATTCACAACAAGACAACCATGCTCGGTGGCGGCGGCAAGATCAACGTTGTCGATGCCAACCCCGGCGCGGCCGACTACCCGGAGGCGGCCGCCAGAGGATTCGAAGACCTCGCGGACGACCTTGGTGCCGCTGCGGACAATCAAGGCATCACACAGCGAGATCTTGGTGCAGAGCTCCTCGGGGCTGAGGTTATAGGAGCAGTCGACGTTGGCGAAATCCTTGAGAAGCTCAAGACCGGCCTCGCCGAGCTTCTCCGCGACTAGGACCGTAGGCTTGGCGCCTACACCACCGTGCTGGGCGGCGACCAAGACAAGGCGGCCGCTGCGGCGGAGGGGAAGGCGGGGGAGGGCGGCGGCGGCGGGGAGAAGGAGGCGGCGGGAGAGGGAGGAGGGGGGGTGGAGGGATGGGGAGGAGATGAGGTTGGATGGAGCAGTGGACGCCGCCATTCTTTACTTATTTTGGACTCGCTTTTTTCGCTGTGTTATAGTCCGTGAGCAGAGCACGGGACGCTTCTGTGGTATTTATAGAGAGAGGAGAAGGAGCAGGAGCAGGGGTTTAGGGATCCGGGGAATCCGATTTCGGGGTTGGTGAGTGGGGCTGGGGTTTTGAGCCTGCGGCATTCCATCAAATACCTGCCGTACATCTTTTCCACGTTTCGTTGCGAGAATTCAAAGGAAACGTATTACCTACTTTCTGAAACTAATCTAGTACAAGTAGGTGGAGATGTTGCGGCGGCCCATGATTTTGTTGAATATAATAATTCTGGCTCAAACATTCCGGCTGGGGGTGTAGCTCATATGGTAGAGCGCTCGCTTCGCATGCGAGAGGCACGGGGTTCGATTCCCCGCACCTCCATTGCTTTTTGCTCCAAGTAAACTTATGAGCTATGGCTGGCTAAGCTAAACTTATGGGTAATAGAGTAATTCTTGCACTAAGCTAAACTTATGGGTAATAGAGTAATTCTTTGCGCATGCGTGCGGCAGCAAGGATGACTTGGAGTACACCACGACATTGGTTGGTGTACGTGATGCCCACCTGATACAAAAAAAAAAGCCCACCTGATACAAAAAAAAAAAAAAAAAGAGCGCCACATCGCATGCACTAAATACATATTTTATTAATTTTTTAAAATTTTAAAGTGACAAAAATATATATTTTTTAAAATACTAATGCTTTTATTTTTCTCATACCTCACCATTAGTAAAGCTTCTTCTTTTCTCTCTCTCCTTCCTCGGCACGTACTCTCTCATGCTCAAGATTTTCCTGCAGCGATTCTCATGCCTCCCATTATGAAGGCTTCTATTCTCTCTCTTCTTCATGGCATGATACGCTCTCCCGCTCCAAAAATTCACCTACAGCGAGCATTATACGTTCGAGGTTGTTGCTAGCATTTGTACCTTGAGGTTCAGTGTGACAACATATCGAGCCCATCAGGTAGGCTAAATATTTACCTTTTTTTTAGGTTATTGCAAGGAAAAGCAAATATGATGATGTCAACATGCTATCGTGAAGATATAAACGTGGTCGGAAAGCAGCACGAAAGCATTCCACTGCATCCTACGACCTCTCCATGAACATTTACGGCCTCATGCTTGCTGTTTTGACGTTCTGTTTTGTTCTTATAATCTTGTGAACCTCATTCGATTTGTCTTTGCAGTTGGAAGCAATCATGAAGCCACATGAAGTCATATATCTTTTTCGGATATTATAATCGTATTCGGAAAGTCATATGGCAGAGCAGCAAGCAGCACCCAAACTTTCCTCTACGTTTCTGTGACTTTGTGCTCGACTATTACGACCTCCCGCCGGCTGTGATGATTCCTATTACGTTTGCATGACATCCTGAGCCCTCATCAACTCCTCGCTGCGACGGAAAGTAATGATGTCCCCGCAGGAAGTCATTCACAGGCAACCGGATGTCATAACTGCACTCCAGAAGTCATATAGCAAAGCAGCAAGTGGCACCAAAGCCAACAGCTATCATCCTATGACTTTCTGCTAGATTGTTATAATCTCCCATTGGCTGGATGGCATCCTATTACATCTGCATAACATCCTGTGCTTTGTTTACTTGTTGCCATACAGAAAGTCATGGCGAAGCCGCAAAAAGTCATAAGCGGCCAATCAAAAGTCAAAACAACACGCAGGATGTCATAAATCAAAGCATGTCCCATCCTATGACCTCCTGCTCGATTGTTATGACCTCTCATTGGCTGCGAAGACGTCCTCTAATATCTGCATGATATTCTAAGCCTTCGTTCACTTCTCACCGTAATAAGAATCATGATGAAGACGCAGAAAGTTATAAGCAGCCAATCGAAGTCAAAACAGCATGCGGGATGTCATAAAGCAAAGCCTGTCTCATCCTATGACCTCCTGCTCGACTGTTATGACCTCTCGTTGGCTGTAAAGACATCCTCTAATATCTACATGACATCCTGAGCCTTCGTTCATTCTTTGCCATGATGAGAAGTCATGATGAAGCCACAGGAAGTCATAGACGGCCAACCAAAAGTCAGAAGAGCGCACGGGATGTCATACGGTAAAATTTGTTTCATTCTATGATCTTTTGCTCGACTGTTATGACCTTCCATTAGCTGCGAATACGTCCTCTGATGTCTGCATGATATTCTGAGCCCTTATTCACTCCTCACCGCAATAGGAAGTAACGAGGAAGCAGTAGAAAGTCATAGGCGACCAACCAAAAATCAGAATAGCATGCGGAATGCATATAGCAAAGCAGCAAGAGATCCTGATGCCTTCTCATTCTTTGTTGTGGCTTCTTGGTTCATTATTATGATCTCGTGAAGGCTGCTTATGAGGTCTTATTATCTTTGCATGCTATTCGAACTTTTTTGACCTATCGTTGCGATCAGATGTCATAAATGAAGCCACAAGATGTCATAGACGGGCAACAGAATGTCATAACTGCTAACGAAAGTTCATATAGCAAAGCAGCCAGCAACACCGAAGCCTTCTCTACTTTTCTATGACTTCTTAATCCACTATTATGACCTTCTGATGGCTACTTGTGACATTTTTTTATATTTGCATGCCATTCTGAATATTCTTTGTTCTCTCATTGCAGTGGGATGTCATCAATGAAGCGATAGGATGTCATAACCGCTATTGAAAAGTCATATAACAAAGCAGCCAGTGCACGATTGTTTCCTCCATCTTCTCTCTCCTATTTCATATAGCAAAGCAGCCAACGAAGGGAACACAGCTCTTATTATGTACAGTGGAGAGGAAGCCCCTATTTCAACCTCCAGAAGAGAAATACAAGAAATAGAAGAAGGTAAATCAATATTACTCCTAATTAGAAGAAGGTATGACTTTTTTTTAATTAGTTTGATGTTCTGTTACTTTGTATGACTTTTATTTTTTTTATGATGCAGTGTTACTTTGTATGACTTCTTATTATTTTTTATGATATCTTGTTACTTTGTATGACTTCTTATTTTTTTTATAATGTCCTATTACTTTGTATGACTTCTTACTATTTTAATGTTCAGGAGGGGAGAGAAGATGGAGGAAATGGTCATGCACTAGCTGTTTTACTATATGACTTTCCAATAGCGAGTTATGACATTTTGTTGCCTATCTATGACATCCTGTCACTTCGTTGATGATATCCCGCTGCAACGAGAGGTCAAAAAATGTTCAGAATAGCTTGCAAATATAATAGAACGTCACAAGCAGCCATCAGGAGGTCATAATAGTGGACCAAGAAGTCATAGAAAAGTAGAGAAGGTTTCGGTGTTGTTGGCTGTTTGCTATATGACTTTTTATTAGCTGTTATGACATCCTATTGTCCATCCATGACATTCTGTGGCTTCGTTTATAATATCTGATCGCAACGACATGTCAAAAAAGATTCCGAATGGCATACAAAGTAACAAAATATCATAAGTAGCCTTCACGAGGTCATAATAATGGACCAAGAAGTCACAGCAAAGAATGAGAAGGCATCAGGATTTCTTGTGCTTTGCTATATGAATCTCACGCATTATTCTGACTTTCAATTGGTTGCATATGACTTTCTTCGACTTCTTTATTACTTTCCATCACGGTGAGGAGGAACGAAAGCTCAAGATGTCATGCAACGTCAGAGGATATTTTCACAACCAACAGGAGGTCATAATAGTCAAGCAAGAGATCATAGGATGAGACAGGCTTTGTTGTATGACATCCGCGTACTATTTGATTTTCGGTTGGCCGCCTATGACTTCCTACGTTTTGTCATGACTTCCATCGTAGTGAACGGTGAACAAAGGCTCAGGATGTCATGCAGACATCAGAGGATGTCTTTGCAGCCAACGAAAGGTCATAATAGTCAAGTAGGAGGTCATAAGATGAGGCAGCTTTGCTTTATGATATTCCACTGCTATTCTGACTTTCAATTGGCCGCCTATGACTTTTTGTATCTTCGTTATAATTTTTCATCATGGTGAGGAGTGAATAAAGGCTCAAGATATCATGCAGATGTCAGAAGACATCTTCAACCAACGAAAGGTTATAACAGTCGAGCAGAAGATCATAGGATGGGACAGACTTTGATTTATGACATCTTGTGCTGTTCTGACTTTCGGTTGGCCGTCTATGACTTCCTACAGCTTCACCTTGACTTTCTGTCACAACGATAGTAAACAAAGGCTCAGGATATCATACAGATGTATAGGACATCGTTCCAGCTAATAAAAGATCATAACAGTCAAGCAGAAAGTCATAGGATGATAGCTGTTGGCTTCGGTGCCCTTGTTGTTTTGCTATGTGACTTTTGGAGTACGGTTATGACATCCGATTGTCTGTGAATGACTTCCTATGGGGACGTCATTACTTTTCATTATAGCGAAGAGTCATGAGGGCTCAGGATGTCATGCAGACGTAATAGGACGTCGTCATAGCTGATGGGAGGTCATAATAGTCAAGTAGAAGTCATAGGAATGCAGAGGAAAGCTTGGGTGCTGCTTGCTGCTCTGCCATTTGACTTTTCGAACGTGGTTATGACATCCAAAAAAGATATATGACTTCATGTTGTTAGATGTATGTCCTAAAAGCTAATTGTTGCTGGTAATTTTTATTTTATGACATAAATTTATATTTAAACTATTGATTTAATCAGTAAAAGATAAATTTTTTTTCCATTCAAGTGTTATGTGTCCTTGAATCATCTTTGGAATTGATGTTACGATACATATTCTCAAATGTTAAAATTAGAGATACGTATGATCGATTTCTAAATTACTCCCGATTAAGGATAGTCATGAAAATGATGATTTATCCAGATAAATCGACATACGGTTCACTTTCTTTGGGATAAATGAGTCTCTAATCTATGGTGTAGAGACACTGAGTGAAAAGTATGGATAGTTGTTAGAGAACAACTAGTATTGAGCGTGACCATATGAGAGATCACATAGATTTTTATTCGATCGTCAGTGATTATCTCGATGCTATAGTTATGTGACTGATCCTTTACCTGTGGTGTTATAGTTGCTCACAGTAAATCTGCTGTAGTTTGACTATACATAAATATTAACTCGATCATAATTTTTATAGTGGATGTTGGCTTTAGTTGGTTAAGTTGTGCGAGTAACTTATGCATTAGATGGAATCTATCGATCTTAATAGAGAGGAATAGTCCTATGAGATTTGAGAAGCTAAGTCCACAAGTATATGGCCATAGCAGTGTGATTAATGAAAATTTTTTTATTTGAATCACTTTTGGACTTGAGCTGATCGGATCTATCATATGACTGATGATGGAGTTTGACGATTTATCCATATCTGTCATCTAGTCGAGCTCAAGATAGAGGACTGTATCATACATTAACTACATCTAGAGATTCTATTTGATTCTGTTAGGTTGTCACTACATATTGCTAGATATCACTAGTAGATTGTGAGAGCTCAATAGGATCATTTTGGATCAATAATACTTGTTAAGTTAGAGTGAAACTATTCGATCCACTGAAAGGGGTTTCAGTGATATCTATGATAGAGATCTTGGTATTTCTCACTATTAGACAGAATTGAATTTATAAGATCACACATAAAGGAAGAAGATTTGGATTGGTTATAATTAACTTATGAAGTATCAATTAATATGAATTTAGAGAAATCCTATTGGATTCATGTTAACCTTACAAGTACTGGGTGAATCCAGTTTCTCTTGTAGTTGGTTTACTTATATGATGAGTTTTAACCAATTTCTACACTTGATTTGAACCTAATTGAATTTGATTCAATAAGATCTAATTGTTGGATAATTAATTTATGATTTGATTAAATTGAGAAAGAGTTTCTTGGTTAAGAACCCTTGAAAAAAAAATTTTGAACCATGTGGGCTGATTTGTGTATTTAATTGGGTCCCATATGATGGGATGCCTAAAATAGGGTGTAACTTTGCGTGTGTTTTGGGTGGTGCCCCATTTATTTGGTCCAACTATATTATGGCTAGAAATCCTAATATGATTAGAATGAAGGATCCTAATTTGCTTAGGGCAACCTTGTGTTGCTTATATAAAGGATCCTAGCTCTTTAGTTGTGACATAAGATCTCTCTCCTCCCACCTTGCCGCCACCTTCATTGTGCCCATGCCTATCCTTTTTCTTCCTCTCTCTAGCCCACACCTCATCTCTCTCTAGGCATCCTCCTTTGGAGCCATAGAGAGGGTGGGCGGCATCAAGGAAGTGGGTCAATTATTGGCACCACTTGTTTGGTTCTATTTCCTTTCCTCTCATGTTTATTGAGAGTTAGTTACAACCACTTCTTGATTGTTGTTCTTCTTGATTAGTTGAACAATAAGAAAGATTCTTGGTTTCTTCAAGAATCAAGAAAGAAAGATTAAAAGGATCATCAAAGGGGTTCTGTTCCACTTTAGACTTAGTTCAAGCCTATTCAGGCTTTTTCAAGTGAATTGTATCAGAGAAGCCTATTCAGGTCAGTCCTGTATTATCCGTAGAGGTAGGATGCTTGTGCTGCTGATTCAAACCTGTCCAAACCTAGATCTAAGGTTGAATTGGATTCAACCCCAGTTATAGATTTGAAGCAAAAGAAAAAGTGATTCAGGTATGTGAATTGATTACAGATTTTCGTTTGTTATTCTTAAAATCAGTTTATGTCAATTTTAACATATGAACTACATTCATAAGTACTTTCATATGATGAATGCATTATTAGATTAAAAGATTTTAATCTGACTTTTCTGCTGCATTTTAGATTTAAAAAAAATTTGAAATCCACATGCACTAATACCTATAAAAAATCAACACATGTGGCTTCATGATTGCTTCTGGCTGCAAAGACAAGTCAAATAAAGTTCACGAGATCATAAGAACAAAATAAAACGTCAAAACAACAAGCATGAGGCTATAAATGTTCATGGAGAGGTCGTAGGATGTAGCGGAATACTTTCATGCTGCTTTCTGACTACTTTTATGTCTTCACGATAGCATGTTAAACGACTGAAGACATCATCATATTTGCTTTTTCTTGGATACCCTAAAGAAAAAGGTAAATATTTAGCCTACCTGATAGGCTCACATGTTGTCTTGCCGAAGCCTTAAGGCATAATGCTAGCAACAACCTTGGACACACAATGCTCGCTGCAGGAGAATCCTTAGAGTAGGAGAGCGTGCTATGCCGAGAAAGATGAGAGAGAATAGAAGTTTTGGTAATGGCGAGACATGAGAAAAATAAGGACGTATGGCATTTTGGAGGGAAAGAATATTTTCAACACTTCAAAATTTTAAAATATTGACAAGATATACATTTACTGCACGCGACGTGCACCGCCTATGATAAGACGTGCACTTAACACCACAGTCAGATGCGAGATAGTGGTTACTGTCCTCATAGGCGCTCCCTTTTTCTGTACCATGTGGGCTATCATGTGGACCAATCAGACATCGCAGTGCGCTCCACATCATCCTTACTGTACCACATATGGTACACAAAGAATTACTCATGGGTAATAATATGGATGGGCTCAAAGAGTGTTGGATAAGCGAAATTATGCCTTATCCCTATCTGTACTCTCCAAGCCTAAATGAAACAAGGGTCAAAGCTAAGGATGCAGTCATACAGTGTTTGATCATTCAACTAAAGATCGGGTTGAACTCATCTCGAGCTAAGGAAATAGTCATATAGTGTTTGGTCATTCAACTAAAGATCGGGTTGAACTCATCTCGAGCTAGGTTGGCCCACTTCAATAGTTTTCCATCTTCTTATAAATACAAACATCTAAACAGGCCTTGAGGATTTTTTTCCCTTTATAGGATTTAGATCGGTTCATTCTAAAGCTATTTTTAGATATTTAAAATATAAACCTAACCTCCTTGTGATCTTGCAGATTGTACTTGTCATTCGATAAATTGTATAGGATTTTTAGCCTATTCATCCATATAAACTCTAAGAATAAGATTTTGTAAAGCTTTTCATGCATCCTTAGAGTTTATATGTCATAATCTCTTGCGATCTTTTTATACATAATCTCAATGTTTAATCAAAATTTATAAATATTTCTTCCACTACAATCATCAAAGATCTACACTATAATGTCCCTAGTGTCTATCCACTTACACCCATTCTATATCTGATTCTATGTTTATAATTCATCCACTTATGTCTGATACCACTTTAATTGTCACGCCCCCGATCCGAGATTGTGAATCGAGGATCTTGACAACCGCCGCATACTCATAGAAAACTCTTTTCATAAGCATGCAAGGCATCTTATCATGCTATCCTAAAACAACAGCGAAATAATTAGTCAATAATTTAAATCTAAAAACATAACGACCTAAATTTCTTCTTTAATATCTCAATAAATTCAACAATGATTCATAGGCCTTACATCAAATTCAATAAGACTTTCAACATAAAATAAAAGTATAGGAATTCTGCTTCTGATCACTCTTCTATTCATATCTTGTATCATCTATTCTTCGACATCTGTAAAAATAGTAAAATATGAGGTAATGAGCTAGACAGCCCAGTAAGCAATGATCACTTTTAACAGATTTCATCAGGCATTTAAGTAAATAATTATTTATAGAAAATAAGTATATAGAGTTCATCAATTCAAAATCAATTTCAATTATGCAACTTAATTTATGCCAATTTCATTTCTTTTTCAAAAATTCAAGTTTCTTTCAGATTTCAATTTCTTTCGTTCTTAAATTCTTTTCGTCAACCATGAGCTATGACCATATTTTCTCTGTGGCAGGGTCATAACACCGCGTATCTTCTTGCGATGAGCTGCGAATCATCTGGCAGCAAAGTCCTTCGGAACCGCTGGTCTCTCTGACGATTTGTCGCTGGTCTATCTGACGACATAAATCCTCAGGACAAATCAATTACCAACGTATATGCCTCCATTGGCAGGATCCTTTACATAGTCAGATTGTCAATTCATAATGTTTCTTATATCATAATTCTTCATAAATCATATTTCATATTCTAATTTCGATAATAAAATATATAATCATGTAGTATCGAAATCAATCAATATAATGCATCATGGAATCAATATGTTCAATCATGCTTCATCATAACATTTCAAATAAGATATTTTCATAACAAAATATCATTCATCTAATTCATGCATCGTTTCACAAATCATGTCAAAAAATATATTATAATTTGCTGATAAATCTAGAAAAAGTGAAATATTACTTACCTCAAATGCATTCCAATAAACCCACATAATTCTATAAATTTTCTTTCAAAAATTTTGTTTGTAGATCATATCGCGATATCCCATGATCAAACATCCACAAATCCTATACAGAATCAATTTCAATAATTAAAAGAATACGAATACCATATTTCAACGGTTTAGATTGGATCCGATCATCTAATTTCATCTAATCAAAATCTAATTAGAACCTAAACGATCCAAAATTTGACTATCAGATCAAATCGGATTCGAAGTGATAGGATCGAGGTTTCTTCATCGATTTCATAAAATCAAGTGGAGAGAGAAAATCAGAGGAGAGAGAATTTATGAGGTACAATTCGAATTAATCAGGTAACACAATCCAACATTATGATTGATCCAATATCTCGAGTGGTGAAATCAACATGATCAAATCAAGTCATGACTAGATCAAGATCATGGATGATCAAAATCTAAAGATTTTGGTCTGATTAAGGTGGGTGTCAGTACGCTGTCTGATAATCATAGATCAGGATTCTTCATTAGAATCAGATCAGGACTATTAAAAAAATTTCTTCATTCACTAACCTTTTTAGAGAGAGAATCAATCAAGAGAGAGAATATTTTAGAGAGAAAAAATTTTAGAGAGAGAAAATTTTAGAGAAAGAAAACTCATTTTGAATTTTCAAACAATATGATTCAACAAATCCGATCGATCGGATCAAATCATGCTGAAATTATCATGTAGATAATTCAATAAAATTATAAGAAATAAAATCTAAAAATATCTGATCTGATCAAAGTGGATGTCGGTGTACCGTCCGACGATCACAGATCAAAAATCCATCACGAGGATCATTTAAATTCATCATCATTCTTCTCAAAATTCTAGAAATCTTAAGAGAGAAAATACTAGTTTAGGTTGAAGAAAGAGAGGGAAGAGAAAGAAACTCTCTTTCTCATATTTTATTATTTATATCATTATTTACTAATTAATTTATTTTTTTTTCTTATTTTCTTATTTTCTTTCTCTTTTTTTTTCTTCACGAAAGAGAGAGGAGAGAAAATCCTATTTATTATTATTATATTATTATTATTTTATTTTTCTTCTTTTTCTTTTTTTTTCTTTTTCCTTTTTTTCTTTCTTTTTCTTTTCTTTTTCTTTTCTTTTCCTTCTTCTTCTTTTCTTTTTCTTTTTCTTTTCCTTCTTCCTGTGGGTTCCTTTGGGCCGAAACAGGGGATCTCACAATCCCCTGTTGGCTGGCCGGTCGACGGTGCAACCGACGTGGGGCGACCATCGGCAGGAGGGGGGCGACCCAACGACAAGAGAAGGGCCAAACTGGTGGTCGGCGGTGACCACCGGCGTCGAAAAAATAACAAAAATAAAGGTTTCTTTCGCAACAAAATCCGACGACTCCAGTCGCCGGCGAGCGTGCACACCCGTATGGGAAGGAAAGGGGAGAAGAGAGGAAGGGGAGGAAAGCTTACCTCGATCTCCGGTGGTCCTGCCGGCGAGAAATCACGGCGAGCACGATCAAGGGCCGCAGCTTCAATCGGATGAATTAGGAAGGAAAAGAAGGGAAAAGGACCGGTGGGGGGTCTCTTAGGAAGGGGGAGGTCTCTTTATAGAGAGCCCTAGGACTCCTGATGGTCCTAGGACTCCTGATCATGGTGGTTTAATCGGAGAAGAAGACTCCCGATAGGAGTCTTCTTCCCGATTCCCCTGTTCTTGTTTTTTTTTTTTTTTTTGGGCTTTGGATTCGTTACTCGAGCCGAGCCTCACATTCTTCCCCTCTAAAAGAAATTTCATCCTCAAAATTTTTTTTGCTTGAGTCTTCATAGTTTCTTACTTGAATCTCATCTACAAATATTTCAATATTCTAATTCTTGATATAAAATTCATTCTTAAATCATTTTATAAGAAAAAAATCAATACATCAAATATTGATCTGAAACAGAACCATTCATTTTCTTATTTATCAAGATCTACATCTCAAAGATTTTCAATATTTCAAGATTTTGAAATTATGATCTTATTTTCTGTAAAAATTAATGTTCAATATCTCATGACTCAAATTAAAATTAAATCCATCTCTTGTAGGTAGAAGAAAATCAATGTCTCTATTCTTGCATAAGAACTTCATTCATCATCATTCATTTATTTATTTATTTATTTTAAAATATTAATCACTCTTAATTTTAACCCATCATAAGATAGAAAAACATACTTCTATGAATCATATGATGACATCCCAATCAATCAAAATTCAAAAATATTTTCTCTTATTCGTACTTTCAAAGGTCGAAGATTTATCATTTCAATCTCATTCTCGAACTTTTGATATTTTATTTCTCGATGCAACTTCATCATTAAGTCATTTCATAAAGATCAATATCACCATTGTTGATTGAATCAATATTACTATTTCTAGTCATCGAAATTTTCTTACTCAAATCCTCAAACTCTTAAATATTCTAATTCTTGAAGCAAATTTTATCATTAAGTCATTCCATAATAAAAATCAATAACTCAAAAATTGATCTAAATTAAAACTATATTTTTCTTATAACCAAAATCAATGTCTCTATTCTAAGTAAGTATATCAATTTTCTTTATCTAAACATTAATAACTCTTAATTAATCGATTCATTATCAAATTAAATTATAAATAACTCTAATTTATCTTTTGTAGAACAATCGTCAATATCAATGATAACCTCAATCTTTTTCATTCAGTCAGAGAAATAATAATGATCAAATGAGTTCTAACTTCAAATTTTATTATACCCTGGAGATAAATATTTGAGTATAATAATCTAAGATCAAAATTATTATTCGATAAACAATCTCAAATTCTTCCTAATAAATAGAGAATTATAAAATTTAATTCTAGGATAGAGAAAATTTATCTCTAAATATTCTAAATCTAAAATTAAAAATCAAGAGTCCACTCATCCTAGAATTAAGATGCTAAATATATATATATATATATATATATTGACATAGTAGACGGAAGTGCTACTTTTAAAAATCACATTAGGATATCTAAAATAATTTAAAATTTTAAAATATTATTCTTTCTAATATCAATAAATTTTTTTGTATCAAACCATATCATCTATCATAATTTTTTAACTCAAGGGTCAACATTCCTGACTTACTCAAAGTAATCTAGATTACCATGCTTTCGCTGTGCACTCTGATCTACCAATTAAAATTTCTTAAGTTCACCAAAAAAAAGTTTAATCAAATTATTTCTTTATTTTATCAATAGAAAAGATCTAAAATTTTAAATTTCAATTAAAGTCAAAGATTAACTTTCGATTCTCATTCATACCTTTACTGGTATACAATAATCTTGATTAACTCTTGAGTCCAATATCATATTTAAAGCCATCATACAGATTTACTATAATCAATATGAATCAAATCTTAATTCTCATATCAATTCAATTTGATAAATTTTCAAATCAAAATCTTTATAAGTCAAATTAATGAAAAAAATCCTTCGATATTCCACCAAATTTGGACATAATCAGAATATATAAGAATTTTAAATCATTATTTTTTTCTAAAATTTCTATAATCAAGGTCTTTAATATCTATCAAGTATCCTTTCACAACGATCATACAAGCCTCAAAAATCAAATCTCTATTTAATAGTAGATTCAATTAGGGACCTCGTTAACAAAAGCAAAGGAACTCCATATCAATTCCTAAATCTAAAATTTTTAAATTATAAATTCGCATGGATCCCTTAATCTGAAATAAATATAAATCAGATCTTTTATCTTAATCTGAAGATATCAATTTTTCATTAATAACCTCAACAATAATATCAGAAAATCTCTTGATCAACTTAGATATGAAATCTTTAAATTGAAATTTCATACACATCATGTAGTCTCCAAGAGACATAATAAGATCCATTATCTAGATCTAAGGATAATGATTAAAGATTCCAGTACGATGAATATTCTACAATCTCAAAATCAATTTCACCAATAAGAAATAGGCTTCTTGGCAATATCTCCAAATATGCATTCATCCTAATATGCCACTTTATATATGATCCACATACCAAGTTCACTTTCGATAAATATTCCAATCAAGTATCATAAAATTTTTTTTTTCTTAGCCTATTCTGGAACAACATTTTATTATCAAATCTTTATCTTGCCAATATATAGTCAACAACTTCTTAACTAGAAGTAATAACATAGTATTATTCTCACATCGAATTTGAACTTATGATTCACTTGAATAACCAATGATCAAATTAATAACCATAATGCATAATAAAATTTTATATCAATCCTTTTGTGATTACTTTCGATCAAGATCTAACTAATCATATCATGATCAATAGATCATCCATCATATTTTAAATTCTATATGTCATAATCTCTTGCGATCTTTTTATACATAATCTCAATATTTAATCAAAATTTATAAATATTTCTTCCACTACAATCATCAAAGATCTACACTATAATGTCCCTAGTGTCTATCCACTTACACCCATTCTATATCTGATTCTATGTTTCATAATTCATCCACTTATGCTCTGATACTACTTTAATTGTCACGCCCCCGATCCGAGATTGTGAATCGAGGGTCATGGCAATCGCTGCATACTCATAGAAAATTCTTTCCATAAGCATGCAAGGCATCTTATCATGCTATCCTAAAACAACAGCAAAATAATTAGTTAATAATTTAAATCTAAAAATATAACGACCTAAATTTCTTCTTTAATATCTCAATAAATTCAATAATGATTCATAGGCCTTACATCAAATTCAATAAGACTTTCAACATAAAATAAAAGTATAGAAATTCTGCTTCTGATCACTCTTCCATTCATATCTTGTATCATCTTAATTCTTCAACATCTGTAAAAATAATAAAATAGGAGGTAATGAGCTAGACAGCCCAATAAGCAATGATCACTTTTCAATAGATTTCATCAGGCATTTAAGTAAATAATCATTTATAGAAAATAAGTATATAGAGTTCATCAATTCAAAATCAATTTTAATTATGCAACATAATTCATGTCAATTTCATTGCTTTTTCAAAAATTCAAGTTTCTTTTCAGATTTCAATTTCTTTCATTTTTAAATTCTTTTCGTCAATCATGAGCTATGACAATATTTTCTCTGTGGTAGGGTCATAACACCGCGTATCTTCTTACGATGAGCTACGAATCATCTGGCAGCAAAGTCCTTCGAAATTGCTGGTCTCTCTGACGGTCTGTCGCTGGTCTCTCTGGCGACGTAAACTCTCAGGACAAATCAATTGCCAACGTATATACTCCCATTGGCAGGGTCCTTTACATAGTCAGGTTGTCAATTCATAATGTTTCTTATATCATAATTTTTCATAAATCATATTTCATATTCTAATTTCGATAATAAAATATATAATCATGTAGTATCGAAATCAATCAATATAATGCATCATGGAATCAATATGTTCAATCATGCTTCATCATAACATTTCAAATAAGATATTTTCATAACAAAATACCATTCATCCAATTCATGCATCGTTTCACAAATCATGTCAGAAAAATATATTATAATTTATCGATAAATCTAGAAAAAGTAAAACATTACTTACTTCAAACACATTCCAATAAATCCACATAATTCTATAAATTTTCTTCCAAAAATTTTGTTCGTAGATCATATCGCGATATCCCATGATCAAACATCCACAAATCCTATACACAATCAATTTCAATAATTAGAAAGAATACAAATACCATATTTCAACGGTTTAGATTGGGTCCGATCATCTAATTTCATCTAATCAAAATCTAATTAGGACCTAAACGATCCAAAGTTTGACTATCAGATCAAATCGGATTCGAAGTGATAGGACCGAGGTTTCTTCATCGATTTCATAAAATCAAGTGGAGAGAGAAAATCAGAGGAGAGAGAATTCATGAGGTACAATTCGAATTGATTAGGTAACACAATCCAACATTATGATTGATCTAATATCTCGAGTGGTGAAATCAACATGATCAAATCAAGTCATGACTAGATCAGGATCATGGATGATCAAAATCTAAAGATTCATGGTCTGATTAAGGTGGGTGCCAGTACACTGTCTGACAATCATGGATCAGGATTCTTCATTAAAATCAGATCAGAACTATTAAAAGAATTTTCTTCATTCACTAACCTTTTTAGAGAGAGAATCAATCAAGAGAGAGAATATTTTAGAGAGAGAAAATTTTAGAGAGAGAAAACTCATCTTGAATTCTTCAGGCAATATGATTCAACAAATCCGATCGATCAGATCAAATCATGCTGAAATTATCATATGGATAATTCAATAAAATCATGAAAAATAAAATCTGAAAATACTTGATCTGATCAAAGTGGATGTCGGTGTACCGTCCGACGATCACGGATCAAAAATCCATCACGAGGATCATTTAAATTCATCATCATTCTTCTCAAAATTCTAGAAATCTTAAGAGAGAAATACCAGTTTAAGTTGAAGAAAGAGAGGGAAGAGAGAGAAACTCTCTTTCTCATATTTTATTATTTATATCATTATTTACTAATTAATTTATTTTATTTTTCTTTCTTCTTTTCTTTCTTTCTTTCTCTTTTTTTTTCTTCGCGGAAGAGAGAGGAGAGAAAATCCTATTTATTATTATTATATTATTATTATTTTATTTTTCTTCTTCTTTTTCTTCTTTTTTTTTTCTTTTTCTTTTCTTTTCCTTCTTCTTCTTTTCTTTTTCTTTTTCTTTTCCTTCCTTCTTCCCGTGGGTTCCTTTGGGCCGAAACAGGGGATCTCACAATCCCCTGTTGGCTGGCCGACCAACGGTGCAACCATTGTGGGACAGCCATCGGCAGGAGGGGGCGACCCAACGACAGGAGGAGGGCCAAACCGGTGGTCGGCGGTGACCACCGGCGTTGAAAAATGGTAAAAATAAAGGTTTCTTCCGCAACAAAATCCAGCGACTCCGGTCGCCGGAGAGCGTGCACACCGGCATGAGAAGGAAAGGGGAGAAGAGAGGAAGGGGAGGAAAGCTTACCTCGGCCTCCGGTGGTCCCACCAGCGAGAAATCGTGGTGAGCACGATCAAGGGTCGCGGCTTCAATCGGAGGAATTAGGGAGGAAAAGAAGGGAAAAAGACCGATGGGGGGTCTCTTAGGAAGGGGGAGATCTCTTTATAGATCGTCCTAGGACTCCTGATCGTCTTAGGACTCCTGATCATGGTGGTTTAATCGGAGAAGAAGACTCCTGATAGAAGTCTTCTTTCCAATTCTCTTATTTTTATTTTTTATTTTTTTTTTAAACTTTGAATTTATTACTTGGGTCGGGCCTCACAAAAAATCTCTTGCCAACGGCGAAACGCAGCCGGCGAAGGAGAAGGAAACGAAGGCCATAGCAAAGCTTTTTGGTGTTTGGTCCGTTTATATGGGGTCAGAATATTTCATAATTACACATTTTTCGAAGCTATTTTATGCGAACTCGGACATTTCCATATAAGACAATTCCTAACCTATGAACAGTTCCAGCGCAGTAAAGCGATCTGATTTTTTTTTTTAATATTATGTTTAACGATAAACTTTTAATCCTGCGATCCATCATTAGAACCATCCCAAACCGATTGGGCCATCAAATGAGACCATATCAAAACCTGACATGATGTTTTGTACCAAAAAAAAAAAAAAACACATGAAATTCAAACAAAAAGCCACTTTTTTTGGGGTCCGATTTTGGGTACGTGGGAACAACCAGAACTTGGTAAGTTTTCAGGCCAATTTTGGGGGCCCTTCAATGCAGGCCCTGGTCAAGTTCTGGCATAAGAAGCCCAAGTGTAACTATGGATTATTTTCAGGAGAAATTTTTTATGTACCATGGATGGTATAAAAAATTTAAAATAATATATATTATTTTATATAATTAATTTATATAAATATTATTTTTAATATATATTTAATGTCTACAGTTTTATTTTTTTATTTAAAAATTTTATATGATAAAAATATCTCTGTTCTTTGGAAAAAGTTATGACACTCTATGGCATATTATCACTTCCTATACGCAGTATGTCATAATATAATTCAGAAAATTATGTTATCCCGTGCATATTATGACATCCTGCGTCAAATTATAACTTTCTTCATGTAAGATGTCATAATATGGTATAGGATATCATAATATGGAAGGAGTATTTTATCTAACCATTTTCCAACACACATTTAATGCCTGCAACTTTATTTTTTTTGAAAATTTTGAATGACGAAAATAGTCTAATTCTTTGAAAAAAATAACGACATCTTATGCATATTATAATATCATGCCTTATATTATGATATTTTGTGGACAAAAATTATGACTTTCTGGATGCAGGATGTCATAATATGGATATAGAATGTTATATTTTTTTCAAAAAATAGGAGCATTTTCGTCATTCAAAATTTTAAATGAAAAAGTAAAACTATAGGTATTAAATATACGTTGGAAAGCAATGACTATGTAGATCAATCAGGCAAGATGGTGCACTCCACGTTGGATTTTTTATACCGCTCGTATCTTACGGTGCATAAAAAATTTTCCTTTTTTTCAGAGTGTCGTAGGTTATGGGCCTAATCATCCTAGTCTTTAATCTTGACCCAGTAATTGCATGTTAGACTCAGATCACTTGGGTGTGGGCTATCCCAGCCCATTGACAACTTACACTTGGGCGTGGAATTCCATAGAGCCTTTAACTTACACTTGGGTGTACTTAAAGGCTCTATGGAATTCGGTATTATAAATTACTTGAGTTCCTAGCTCTCTGCTTAATTTGAATAATTATATTCCACATAATTGCTATTGCTAAGTTATTGATCTTTTCATGAAACTGAAATATTAAAAGGGTGACAGGAACTTTTTTTTTTTTACCCAACATGTTTGTAATTTATTTTTTAAATAACAATAATATCATGTTCCATTCTGTGCCTATTTATCATTTCCATTAGATTAGCTTCTTTTTCATCCAAAAGAAACAACGTCTAGGCTCCTTTGGTTGGCTTTAAATTGGCTCATCGGAGGCTTATTTGATAGTCTTATTTTGTGGGCTAAATTTCTTATCTTTTCATTGAATTTAAATATCAAAATGGCAACAAGGAAATTTTCCATACGTTGATGGAAATGAGCCTTTTCGATTTTGTATTTTAAAAAATAATAATAGCATGCTATTCAGCCATTTTTATGGCTATTTATCATTTTCTTCAATGGGATCTTTTTAATTTAATTATATATATAGGCATATTCGATGGGGTTAAACTTAATCTAATCCATTATTTTTCTATTTTTGTTGGATTTGGATATATAATAGATATCAATTTTTTTCATAGCGTGCATGTGTGTGTATGTGGTTTCGACGCGAGGAAATATTCTTTTAAAATAAATAAATAAATAAATAAATAAATAAATAAAAAGCCAATGCTGCCCATATTCCCAATAAAAAGCAATACAATAATTAAAAGACAAGCCACCGGAGAGTTCAAGGATGCACGATGAACTTATCTGGAGCTTGCTTAAACGTGTCAACAAACGTAATCCTATCCATCCATATCACTGCTTCATCTATCCATCCATCTCATTCTACCAGTTCAAACACAGCTAATCATGCATCCATGTCAATCCCACGTCTCATCATCTCCATCTTCTCGCCAATCAATATCTTCTTAAATTCCTTGAGAAGAAAGCAAGACATTGTTCTTAACTTCACCAAAGAATTAAGTTTCATCGTAGAAAAAGTCAAATTGACTCATCTTAGTTCATAGTAGTCCCAATGTTTCATAATCTCGACATCCTGTTGGTTCTTCAATCTTTATCTCCTTGGAAGGAAGAAGCTGACCTTAATTTCTTCGGTTAATTCAGGTTCATCATTTAGAAAGTCAAACTGAGTTTATGTTGATGCAGTCAAACATGGATTGATCCTATCCAGACCCATAAAATATATGAAATCCTATGAAGGTCTGATATCACTATACCCAGAAAATAATAATATAGACATGTATAGCTGTATGCTAACATCCTTCATGTCTTTTATAAAATTTATTAGCAATACTTTCAAGTAACGCCATTAATGAATTGTGTTGAGAGTGTGCAATGAGGTGGGCTCGCTAAAAATTAGTCCTTGCTTGAAATCCAAACTTGAACTATATATATAGAATATATCGGTGGGTGTTAGCAAGAAAAGGGCCTTAATATACCACAATATGCCCAATATACGCAAATGCCATATATGATTTCTGCTGTCTTGCATCAATCCTAACTCAACCAAGTCTTTAACGTTGAAAATTTGGACAAAAATTTAAATCCAAAACCCCATGGAGTTCTAGAATTTAAGTATATACTCAATTATATCATGTTAGTAGAGCTTAAAAGCTCGATTGAAGGCGAAAAGCCAGTTGCAGAGATCCAATGGAGAAGGTTGTGATACTGAAGAGATTCTTGGATAGATTTAGTCTATCATAAATATTGTGTAAACAAAATCAATGAAAAATATCATAGCAACTGCAACCATTTCAATACAATTGCTTAACCATCTCAAATAACTACTGTAGCATCTTTTTATTGGCTTTGTGGACAACAATTATGATAGATTAAGTCTATCCAAAAATATCTCGTGATGTGGCGTGCCGGGTTGATGACTCTATGGCTGTCCAAAAGGCCTTCATACATCACTGTTGTGAGCGAGGGCTCACACAGAGCAACATATACACAAAAGCAAAAGCTGGAGAGAATCGTTGGCTCATCTTGTACCACCTCTCCTTCAAAACGTTGGAAACTGTCCCCGGTGTCTTGGCCTCCAAGCTAGCTAAAAAATTACCTTGCCTCTCTAATAATTGAATCAGCCGGGAGCTGAACCATTTCTTGCCACACGAATGGATTATTGTCAGGATAACAAAGATTATCACGTTAAACAATGCCCACGTATATGATGTCAACTTCATAGGACCATCTAAATAATTGACTCCATCGACCGGCAATTTTCGATACGATTCGTTGATATAGACACAATACGATACGTATTTTGATGGATTCGAATTTAGAATAAAAAGATTCTGATCATAAATTGATTGATCCATTTATGACCCGATGTATTTGTATCTTAACTAGATTGATCTGTGTAGCCCGTTTTGATTCGTTTAACTAAAAGAATTAAAATAGATTAACGGATATCACACGACACGTTTAAATATATTTAACATATTTATTTTAAAATTACTCGAAGATAAATAAAGAATATTTGTAAATAAAATTAATTTTTTAAAGTTGTTTAACTTTGTTTTAGAGCTGTGAATTAGCATGTAGTATGTAACTAAATTATTTTATATTATTTCAATTTTTTAATCAAATTTTTATTATTTTGATTAAATTTTATAAATAAGTTAAATAATTAAATGGATCATTAGATAGGTTGTCTATTCGTTTAATCTGCCAACACGATTATTAATCGTGTCAAACAGGCCGCATCATGTCAATTTGTATATATTTATATTATATTTGTATTTTATAAATGATTTATTTAATTAAATAAATTATATTTAGATTGAGCTAATCTATATTATACCTCCAACTTCATACGATCTATTTATGTTCCATGAACACAAATTATCAGCCCTATCCTTTTTAAGAGAGTACTATAAGCACCCTGCATCCCTTAATTAACCATGCACAAAGTTGGCAGACGGTGATGGCTGACGCTCGACCTCCAACCATCCATAGCATCTCCTTTCACCTCCTGCACAAAGCCTCCACCACCAAGGCTCAAGAGAAGGGAGCCCAAAATGCTCTTATAATTAATGGAAACAGTAATCATTATTAAGTTTTGCGATGTCCATTGGATTAAAATATATAGATAAAATTATAGCAGAGTGCAAGACAGGTAGTGACTTTAGCCTGCAAAATAAAATTTGGATGTTTGTATAAAGACAAGATTTGAGTTGATCACCACCATAAGAGAATGTTCTGAAACTTCCTCTAAAGCTCGAAATGGTATCTGTTGGGGAATACCCACCGACCGACCGACCGACTTATGGCCGGAGGGACCGACCGACCGACTTACGGGCGGAGGGACTGACCGACCGACCGATGGCCGGAGGTACCGACCGACCGACTTACAGTCGGAGCGACCGACCGACGGACGCCATCACCGGCCAATTATCGACCCACGACCGACTGAGATGTGTCGGTCGGACGTACTCTACCCGACCGACTGGGTCTGGAAGCCCGACGGCCGACTCACGTAAGACTCGCCGACCAACGGAGGGGCCCGATGCCGCTCAGCTGGCCACCGACATAAGGTCGGTCGACTCCTCCGGTCGCTGTACAGCCGCCAGAGCTTGTCAGTTCTGCCAACAACATGCGGCACTACCACCTAGGGGCATTATCTCGCCTAGGGCATTGTCAACCCTAGTGATTTGACAGCCCCACGGCGACGTGACACTTTCACGGCGACTCTGACAGTCTACAGTGAGTTGACAATTCCTCAATTGTCCGCGCCATTAATGACGGCGCCATACCTGCTCCACTATATATATCGGGGAAGGCAACAGTGCAAGGGACCCGCTCCCCCCCACTTCTCGACTTCAAAAACACAGGCTCGCTCCTCTCTCCTTCGATTGAGCTCTCTGTCTTCATTTCACTGTTTTGCCCAGTCACCTCTCTGACTTGACCGTCGGAGGTCCCCGCCGGAGCCGCCTCCGGTCAGTGTGGACTTCTATTTTTGCAGGCGCACGTTCCCCGACGATCAGACGACGAGACGATTGGCGGCAACAGATTGGCGCGCCAGGTAGGGGAGAAAAATGATGACAAAGATAAGAGCCCAACGATCGAGGATCATCGGGTCGGCGAGGCGCTCTTCCCGCGGAAAGAGGCCTCCCCGCCACCATCGGCGGTGGAGCCCAGCTCTCCACGCCCCGCAGTGACCACGGAGGCGCAGATCGCGGCCATCGTACGGCAGATGACCGTACTGACGGACGCAGTCAAAAGCCTCCAGCAACAACCGGCGGCCCGTCCGATGCCTTCCAGGAGCAGCCGCCGACGACCGCGCCGATCCCCGTCACCTCCGCACGAGCGCCTCCAACAACGCTCCCACGGAGAGGAGGAGGGACGGCCAAGGCGCGATGGCCGACGGTCTCCGCAGCCTTCTCCTTCCCTGCTGGAACGGGCAAGGAAGGAGAAGCGACCGCGCACGCCGTCCGCCTCCCCTTCGGAATCTTCTGGAGACTCCACTCCTGGGGTCTCCCAGCACCGACGGGCGGACGACTACGAGGCCGATTTGAGGAGATCGACCGCCGGCTCGCGCAGTTGCAGGTGGACGGCCAGAAGTCTTCGAACGACGTCGACTTCCAGACCGCCCAACCTCTCTCCCGACTAGTTCTCGACGAACCGAGTCCCAATCGGTTCAAGATGCCGCACGTGGAGCCATACGACGGCTCCACTGACCCGATCGACCACCTTGAGAGCTATAAAGCTTCATGACGATCCAAGGGGCAACCGACGCTCTTTTTTGCATCGGCTTCCCCGCCATACTCCGCAAGGCTGCCAGGGCCTGGTACTCCGATCTCCGATCGGGAAGTATCCACTCCTTCGGGCAGCTCGAGCACTCATTCGTGGCCCACTTCAGCACCAGCCGAAAGTTGCCGCGAACGTCGGACAGCCTTTTCTCCCTCAAACAGGGAGAAAATGAGACGCTCCGACACTTCGTGGCGCGATTCAACACGGCCACGCTTGAGATTCGGGACCTCAACGAAGACATGGCTATCTCAGCCATGAAGCGGGGCCTGAGGGCGTCCCGATTCACCTACTCTCTGGACAAGACCCTCCCCGGACATACGTCGAGCTACTGGAGCGCGCATACAAGTACATGCGCGCGGACGAAGGAGCATCCGACCGATGCTTGGCCGAGCCCAGAGACCCGAAGGAGAAGCGGAGGAAAGGTCGGAAACCCATCGAACCAAGCAGGCCCCCGACCGATAGTCGGGTCTCGCCACCCCGACGAATCCAAAAATCACCCCGGTAGCAGACTCCGAGGCCGGCACGCCCCAGGTATGACTCCTACACTCCTCTTTCCGCTCCTCGTGCACAGATTCTAATGGAGATCGAGGGGGAAGAATACCTGCGACGGCCTCCGCCTCTGAAGGCAAAAGGCCTCGACCGTCGGAAGTACTGTCATTTCATCGAGGCCACGGCCACAACACCGAGCAGTGCATCCAGCTGAAGGATGAGATCGAAGCTCTCATCCGTCGGGGGTATCTCGGTAAATTTCGAAAGGGTCCGCCGACCCAACCAGTTGCCGATCGACGACCCCAGCCGACTGAAGAGGCGCCGACTAATCAGCCGACGGCCGGAGTCATCAACATGATCTCCAAGCGGCTGGGCCCGGGGACGTCTGCGGGAGGGAAGCCGACGAAAAAGCCGCGCCCGGACGACGTAATCACTTTTACGGAGGAAGACGTTCGGGGCATCCAAACTCCCCACGACGATGCTGTTGTTGTGTCGGCGACAATAGCAAATCATGATGTAAAACGAATTTTTGTTGATAATGAAAGTTCGACAAATATTTTGTTTTACTCACCCTTCTCCAGGATGCAACTGTCAATCGATCGACTTAAGAGGGTCTCCATGCCCTTGATCGGCTTTGTCGGAGACGCTGTCACGACAGAGGGAGAAATTATCCTGTCCGTGACGGCCGGCACCGAACCACGGCAAAGCACGATCCACTTAACTTTTGCGATCGTCCAAGTTCCTTCGGCCTACAACGCCATCCTTGGACGACCCGGATTGAACGCCCTCAAGGCGATTGTCTCGACGTACCATCTCCTCGTTCGGTTTCCGACCAAAAATGGGGTCGGGGAGATGCGCGGGGATCAACAGCTCGCCCGACGATGCTTCCAGATCTCCGCTCAAAGCGACGAGTCGAGGGGCTCCCTGACAATCGATAAGCTGGACCAGCGGGAGGAGGAAGAACGAGGTTCGCCGGCCAAGCAGCTCGAGGCGGTCCTGATAGCGAAAAATCCGGATCGGAAGGTTTGGGTCGGGTCTCAACTGCCCGACCCCGAACGACGACGATTGACGGAGCTGCTGACGGCCAATGCCGACATATTTGCTTGGTCCGCAGCAGATATGTCGGGCATCCCCCAGAAATAATAACCCACCGACTCAACATCGACCCGACGATGAGGCCGGTGAGGCAGAAGAAAAGGTCCTTCGCTCCAGAGAGGCAGAGGGCCATCGACGAAGAAGTGGACAAGCTACTCGAAGCGGGCTTCATCCGAGAATCCACGTATCCCGATTGGCTCGCCAATGTTGTCATGGTCAAAAAAGCCAACGGGAAGTGGAGGATCTGCATCGACTACACCGACCTCAACCGAGCCTGCCCAAAAGATAGCTTTCCACTTCCAAAGATCGACCAGCTGGTAGACGCGACGTCCGGATTTCGACTGCTCAGCTTCATGGATGCCTTCGTCGGATACAACCAGATCCGGATGGCGCCTGAGGACGAGGAGCATACCACCTTCGTGACTCCCAAGGGCCTCTACTATTATCGAGTGATGCCCTTCGGACTGAAAAACACCGGCGCCACCTACCAACGACTTGTCAACAAGGTCTTTAAAGACCAGATCGGGCGCAACATGGAGGTGTACGTGGACGACATGCTGGTGAAGAGTGCCCAGATCTCGGACCATGTTCAGGATCTCGAGGAGACCTTCCGCACCCTTCGACGACACCGAATGAAGCTCAACCCGACCAAGTGCGCTTTTGGGGTGACCTCAGGGAAGTTCCTCGATTCCTCGTTTCTCAGAGGGGGATTGAGGCCAACCCTGAGAAAATAAAGGCAATCCTCGACATGCGTCGTCCGAACACCAAGAAGGAGGTCCAACAGCTGAACGAAAAATCATCGCTCTCAGTCGATTCATTTCCGATCAGCTGAAAGGTGCCTCCCATTTTTCAAAACTTTGCGCCACGCAAATGGTTTTTCTTGGTCGGATGAGTGCCAACAGGCCTTCGAAGACCTGAAGAAGTACTTGGCTTCCCCGCCGCTGCTCGTAAAGCCGCAGGTCGGGGAGACCTTGTATCTCTACTTAGCCACATCTTCTGAGGTGATCAGTTCGGTGCTCGTCCGAGAAAACGAGTGCCGAACCCATCAGCCTATCTACTACACCAGCAAGGTGCTCCACGGGCCGAAGCCAGATACTCGGAGACGGAAAAGATGATTTTTGCCCTGACCGTCTCTGCGCAACGACTCCGTCCATACTTCCAGGCTCACACCATAGTGGTGCTCACCAACCAACCCCTGAGGGCGATACTGCACCGACCGGACACATCTGGACGACTCGCGAAGTGGGCGATGAAGCTCAGCGAGTTCGAAATTCAGTACCGACCAAGGCCTGCCTTGAAGGCTCAGGTCTTGGCCGACTTCATCGTCGAGTGCCCGACAACCGACCAAGGGTCGGGAGCTGAAGACCCGGGACGAGACGCGGTCTCCGAGCCAGACCCGATCTCCACCTGGGTACTCCACATCGATGGAGCTTCAAATGCTCAGGGAAGCGGGGTCGGGCTCCTGCTCACGAATTCGGATGGGGTGGTCACCGAGTACGCCCTCCGGTTCGACTTCAAGGCCTCCAACAACCAAGCCGAATACAAGGCACTCCTCGCAGGCTTGAGGATGGCGAAAGAACTGGACGTCGACAGCCTCCGGGCATTCTCCGACTCTCAGCTGATCGTGGGGCAGGTCAAGGGCAAATTCGAGGGCGAGATCCGACCATGGTCAAATACCTTCAGAAAGTGAAGGACCTCGTGGCACGCCTCAGGTATTTTAAAATTTCCACATCCCTAGGTCGGAGAACGCCCGTGCCGACGCACTCTCCAAACTGGCAACTTCGACTTTCGACTCCTTGGGTCGGACGTTCGTGGAGAACCTCGAGCAGCCAAGCATCGATCGGGTCGAAGAAGTACAGCAGCTAACGGTCGAACCAAGTTGGATGGACCCGATCGTCCGGTATCTGACCGACGGGATCGGTCCCGAGGATCCCGCGGAGGCCAAGCGACTCCGATGGTCGGCCTCTCAATATGTAATCATGGATGGCCGACTCTACAAGAGGTCGTTCTCCCTTTCCTTGCTCAGGTGCTTGGGACCGACCGACGCCGACTACGCTCTCCGAGAGGTTCACGAAGGAATTTGCGGGAATCACTTGGGGGCAAGTCTCTGGCCTACAAAGTCCTGCGACAAGGTTATTACTGGCCTACCATGAGAAGGATGCGGCCGAATTGGTCGGAGGTGCGAACCTTGTCAGAAGTACGCTAACATTCAACACCAACTGGCCAGTCAAATTGCTCCCATTGTCGCTCCATGGCCCTTCGCCCAGTGGGGGGTCGATATTCTCGGTCCTTTTCCTCCAGCGTCGGGTCAGAGGAAGTTCATAGTCGTCGCCATTGACTACTTCACCAAATGGGTAGAGGCTGAGCCCCTGGCGCAGATTACTGAGCGAAAGATGGAGGACTTTATCCAGAAGTCCATCATCTTCAGGTTCGGGTTGCCGCATACGATCATCACCGACAATGAACGGCAATTCGACAACCAGGACTTCAGAGACTTCTGCGCCAGGTTCCACATCAAGCACCGACTGACTTCAGTCGGGCACCCACAGTCCAACGCGAGGTCGAGGTGACCAACCGGACCTTGCTCCACGGACTCAAGACCCGACTAAACGAAGCCAAAGGCCTCTGGGTCGACGAACTGGGCTCCGTTCTGTGGGCTTACCGAACGACCCCTCGCGTTCCGACCGGGGAGTCGCCTTTCAGCTTGGCCTATGGAACGGAGGCCATGATCCCACTCGAGATTGGACTGCCATCTTCAAGAGTCGAGCGGTATCAAGAGCCGAACAACTCCGAATGTCGGAGGGCCGACCTAGACCTCCTCCTCGAACTACGAGACGAGGCTCAAGTTCGCATGGCTTCGTACCGACAGAAGGTCGCCCGGTATTACAACGCCAAGGTCAGACCAAAGCTTCTCAGGCCTGGTGACTTAGTCCTGAGGAAAGCAGAGGTCTCGAAGCCCCTGGACCAAGGAAAGTTGGCTCCGAATTGGGAAGGGCCCTACAAGGTAGCAGACACTTATGGTCCGAGGGCCTACCGACTGGAGACCCTTGAGGGGAAACCAATTTCCCGAACTTGGAACGCCGACAACTTGAAGTTGTATTACCCGTGAACTTTGTAATTGTCCAGTCGGAATACAAATTCGGTTTGAAATCTCAGAGTTTTAACTCTTCGACTAATGATCGGCGCTCACCAAGGTCAAGCCCCGACATACCAACATGGACTTAGTATCCACCTGGAACCGACGACCTTATCGACGATACATCGGACCCTTACAAGGATCGACGCATCCAGATGAACGGGAGTTGACACTCCTTCGACGACCTTATCGACGATACATCGGATCCTTACAAGGACCGACGCATCCAGATGAACGGGAGTTGACACTCCTTCGACGGCCAACGATGAATCAGACCCTTACAAGGATCGATGCATCCAGATGGACGGGAGTTGACACCCCTTCTACGGTCAAACTTTCAGGCCAAACCATCGGCCAACAAGCCGATCGAGCCCCGACCGAAGAAAGGTGAAATGCCTACGCGACCGACGTCGCGACTTCCGACCGAGCTACGGCCGGTCGAAGGATATTTGGCTTACCACCCTCTATCGCACGACGCGACCTTTGTCGCATTGACGACTTACCGACCGGGCTACGGCCGGCCGGATGATACTCGGCTTACCACCGTATATCGAAAGGCGCAGCATGAATACCCAACACAAGGGCATCGGGATCCGACTTGTCGTCGTTTCCCCGACTGAATGCGTCGGACGACATTCGATTGAACGCGTCAGTGGAGGCCCGACTACCGAACCTTTATCACGGTCGGTCGGCTCCCGACTCAACAGACGCGCCCGACTGACGACCTTGACTATCGGAAGCCGATCCAAAGTCGGGACTTACTCTACGTTCGTGACGGCACGAGCTGCCGAACGTCCTTACCGACCTATATGTGTTAGCGACTTACGAAGATATTCTACAACGCATGAAGGAAAGCAAGCAGAGAAAAAGCTAATTCCAAAAACTTTGATTTCATTGAAGAATCGAAATAAGGTTTACAAAGGAAGGTCGGAGCCCGATTACAAGTCAGAGCAAAAACATAAAACAAAACCGACTAATCGTCGGAGTCAACATCCTCCACTGGACGACGATGGGAGTTGGTCGGCGGATCGGCTCTGACTTCTGCAGTCGGGGCCGACTGATCTTCAGCAACCGGCTCTGCATCCTCTTCGGCTTCCGCCCAGGTGGAGAGAGCTTCCGACGCTGGTTCGGCCGTCTCCTCCGCAGCTGGGGCCTCCGACTCCGACAGGACTATGCTGCTGAGATCCAGTTTCGGGTACAAGCCTCGAACGGCTTCCCGAGCATCCTCGTACCCGACCCGATACGAGAGGTAGCCGCTCTTCAGAAGTTCTTCTCGGTACTCCTCCGAGTCCCGGAAGACTTCAACGGCCCGACCCAGAGCCTCCTTCGCCGACTCAGCCTCGGCCTTCGCGATGTCTGCGTCGGCCTGGGCGACGGACAAGCCTTCTTCGGCCTTGGCGAGATTTTTGAGACTCACTCGGAGTTGCTCGCGTTCGGCCTCCAGCTCCTTGGCGATGCCGTCTCGCTCGTGTCGGAGCCGACGGATGGTCCGGGACTTCTTCTTTGCGTCGTCCTTAGCCGACCGAAGTTCTGACTCTGACGATGCCAAGGCCCCCTTGAGTCGGGAGACCTCCTCCGAAAGTCGGGAGACCTCCCCCTCAAGTCGGCCCTCCCGGTCGACTGACTGCTGCAGCTTATCGACGAGGATGACTTTGTCGGCTTCAAGGGCTCCGACTTTGTCCCTCCACGCCACACGCATCTCGCCGAACTTTCGATATCCGGCCTCCAGCTCTGAGATATTGAAGACCAGCTGCACAAGGTGAAACCGACCGATGAGAAAGCAAATTTATGAGAAACTACATTCAAAGTCGGAGGAAAGAGAAACTCACCCGGATCATCATCGGATAGAATGAAGACAGCATGTCGGACACACGCTGATTCTTCATTGCGTCAATGTCGGTGGGAAGGAGGAGCGCCTGGCACAATTTCCTGGCCAAGTCGTGGTTGGCCAGGCCCGACGCACCTTCGGGAAGTGGAAAGTCGGCCGATCCTCTGCCAGCCGACCGACCTTCGTCACCCGACGCCATGGGAGCCTTGCCTCGGCTAGACGCCCAGGCCCTGACGTCGGAGATTGACGGCAGGCTTGACCCCGACCGGGTCTCGACCGACGGTGCGGCGGTAGCGTGCGTCGGTCGCTCGGGTTCGCGGGCCTCCTCCCGAACTTCCGAAGCCTGCTGAGCGGTCGGTGCGCCATCTGCAGACTCGACAGCCCGTCTGTCGGGTGAAGCGGCGCCCTCGACCGACGGTCCCTCGGACGGGACATCGACGAGCACTGTCGGTGCTGACAGTGCAATCACCGGCTCCACCTCCGACCCAGTCGGTTCGCTCGGCGGAGGCGCACGGGGCCTCTTGGGAGGCTGCGATGGCCCGACGCCTTGCGCCGGCCTCTTCCTTACGGCGTGCTGACGTACGTCGGCTGCCGTCAGTCGTGTCCTCGACGGCATATCTGAAAAGGATGATAAATGGTCAGCACCGGAAAGAAAAGGCAAAAAGAAGAAAGAGGTGTCGGGAAAATAAAAAATCGACCTAAACGGGAGACCGGGCTAAGGCCGGCGTCGTACAGGGCCTGCTCGGTGACGAGCTCGCTCTGCTTCGGCACCGAGATGTCCTTCAGTCGGTGGAAGTCCTCCCGATCATCAGCCTCCATCCGACTGTTCTCATTCGGCTCGGTTCGGGGATTCTCCCAACGGACGGGAAACCCCCAAGAAGCAGAAGACGACGCAAAGAAAAACTGATTCTTCCATCCGTGAATGGACGATGGAAGACCAGTAATGAAAGAGACCCTTTCCGAGGGACGAATTACCACCACCCTCAGGCTTTAGGGTGGGGTCGGAGGACAAAGAAGACTCGGAAAAGGGAGATCCGAGGTTCGGTCGGCAAAAGTCGATACAAAAGTGCAAAACTGACTATCAGCCGAACCGAGTTCGGCACGAGTTGTGCCGGGCACAGCCCGTAATAGTCGAAGATATTTCGGACGAACTCCGGAACCGGGAATCGAAGGCCGGCCCGGAGGTCCTCCAAATAGAAGGCCACCTGGCCCTCAGGTGGGCTGTCAACCCGACCATCGGCACCAGGGGCGAACAGTCGAAACTGCTCCGGGATGCGATACTTCTCCCGGAGCCGATCGACGTTCGGCCCCGAAAGTGAAGAAACCTCCACCTCCGGGGTCGACCGAGTGTCTTCGGTCGGCTCTCCCGACCGACTACCTCGTGGGGACGCCCTAGCCATGGATTCAGAGTAGATGGCAAGGAAGAAGAAGAAGGTGGGGAAGATGACAAGGGCCCTTAGGAGAAGAAGAAGGAACTGCAAACGAAGAGTGGAGCGGGAGAATACCTGGAGCGAGGACTCACGCGGGCAGAGTTTCAACAGTAAAATAAGGAGGGTGAAAAAACCAAGTGGGGGCGACTCTGTATATATAGTGCCCCCCAGCGGTCGAGATGAAGGCACGGCCAATGAAGACTCCCCAGATCCTGCCGCGTGGCGTCATCCGGGCCATCCGTCGGTCCGACGGTTCGACGCACCTGCCTTCAGATCGTGCCACGTCACCCCCATCCGCTCCACCAAACCCGTCCCAATAGCCGTGCGCCACGTGGCGTGAAGGCTGCGACGTTTCGTATCCCCGAAGGGACGGCGGGAGCGGCAGAAACGACGGTTCCCCTTCCCGATGGGACGAGACATCTGACGTCGGCAATTACGTCCGGCGCCTGCGGGACGTCCGACGCGGCGGGGCGTCCGACGATGATATGACGCCTGACGCCGATGGGACTGGACGTCTGACGCCAGCAAATCACTCGGCGTTTATGAGACGCCTGACACCGTATCACCCGGCGGTACGGTCGGATCTTTACATGCGACGAATCCACTCCTAGTCGCCCGGGATTGCTGCCCAAATAAAAGCATCCGCCAGATCACCATCCGACTCAGGAGTGGAGGGGGGCAACTGTTGGAGAATACCCACCGACCGACCGACCGACCGACTTATGGCCGGAGGGACCGACCGACCGACTTATGACCGGAGGGACCGACCGACCGACTTATGGCCGGAGGGACCGACCAACCGACTTACGGGCGGAGGGACCGACCGACGGACGCCATCACCGGCCAATTATCGGCCCACGACCGACTGAGATGTGTCGGTCGGACGTACTCTACCCGACCGACTGGGTCTGGAAGCCCGACGGCCGACTCACGTAAGACTCGCCGACCAACGGAGGGGCCCGATGCCGCTCAGCTAGCCACCGACATAGGGTCGGTCGACTCCTCCGGTCACCGTACAGCCGCCAGAGCTTGTCAGTTCTGCCAACAACATGCGGCACTACCACCTAGGGGCATTATCTCGCCTAGGGCATTGTCAACCCTAGTGATTTGACAGCCCCACGGCGACGTGACACTTTCACGGCGACTCTGACAGTCTACAGTGAGTTGATAATTCCTCAATTGTCCGCGCCATTAATGACGGCGCCATACCTGCTCCACTATATATATCGGGGAAGGCAACAGTGCAAGGGACCCGCTCCCCCCCCACTTCTCAACTTCAAAAACACAGGCTCGCTCCTCTCTCCCTCTCTCCCTCGATTGAGCTCTCTGTCTTCATTTCACTGTTGCCCAGTCACCTCTCTGACTTGACCGTCGGAGGGTCCCCGCCGGAGCCGCCTCCGGTCAGTGTGGACTTCTCATTTTTGCAGGCGCACGTTCCCCGACGATCAGATGACGAGGTGATTGGCGGCAACAGTATCATTTCTTGAATTTGGAAGTTGTCTATGGTTGCAAAATGAGCTCTTAATTAATCTGATCTTTTTGTTTTAGTGGAAAGTAGGGATAATTTGAGGGAAAGAAGAATATGGCTGCTTCTCTATAAAGTGATGTGTTGGGTATAAAATACCCACAGCCGAAACCAGCAGCACAGCTCCACCCGGACTCCTACGGAAGCCGGGCTCCACCACCGACATCAGAACAGCTCCGCCGGACTCCTACGGGAGCCGGACTCCGCCGCCGACATCAGAACAGCTCCGCCCGGACTCCTACGGGAGCCGGACTCCGCCGCCGACATCAGAACAGCTCCTCCCGGACTCCTACGGGAGCCGGGCTCCGCTCTCAGTGTCAACTGCTGGTAAGCTCCGCCCGGACTCCTACGGGAGCCGGGCTCCACCGCCGACATCAGAACAGCTCCGCCCGGACTCCTACGGGAGCCGGGCTCCGCCGCCGACATCAGAACGGCTCCGCCCGGACTCCTACGGGAGTCGGGCTCCGCCGCCGACATCAGAACGGCTCCGCCCGGACTCCTACGGGAGTCGGGCTCCGCTCTCAGTATCAACTGCTGGTAAGCTCCGCCCGGACTCCTACGGGAGCCGGACTTCACCTTTAACTTTGACTGCAGCACAGCTCCGTCTGGACTCCTACGGGAGCCGGGCTCCACCGCCGACATCAGAACAGCTCCGCCCGGACTCCTACGGGAGCCGGGCTCTGCCCCGACATCAGAACGGCTCCGCCCGGACTCCTACGGGAGCCGGGCTCTGCTCTCAGTATCAACTGCTGGTAAGCTCCGCCCGGACTCCTACGGGAGCCGGACTTCACCTTTAACTTTGACTGCAGCACAGCTCCGCCCGGACTCCTACGGGAGCCGGGCTCTGCCGCCGACATCAACTGCAGCACAGCTCCGCTCGGGCTCCTACGGGAGCTGGGCTCCACCGCCGACATCAACTACAGCACAGTTCTGCCCCGGACTCCTACGGGAGCCGGGCTCCGCCGCCGACATCAACTGCAGCACAGCTCCGCCCGGACTCCTACGGGAGTCAGGCTCCGCCGCCGACATCAACTGCAGCACAGCTCCGCCCGGACTCCTACAGGAGCCAGGCTCCGCTCTCGGTATCAACTGCTGGTAAGCTCCATCCGGACCCCTACGGGAGCCGGACTTCACCTCTAACTTCGGTTGCAGAGGACTCCGCCCGGACTCCTACGAGAGCCGGGTTTCGCCCACAACTTCGGCTCCGAGAGGGTTCCGCCCGGACTCCCACGGAAGTCAGGCTCCACCCACGACCCCAGCCGCCAGGAGGACCCTCCCGGACCTCCGCAGAGGTCGGACTCCGACCGCTGCCGAGCTTCAATCAACAGATCCGCGCCCCCTGGCAGGCCACCATAACGGCCGCAGTAACCATCGCAGCTCTGCTCCACTTCCTGCGGTGGATTCCGCACAGCTCCACTACCCCCTGGCAGGCCACCATAACGGCCACGAACCTGCTCCACCTCCTGCGATGGATACCGAGCGATTCTCCCATCCGCTGGCAAGTCACGACAACGGACGCTGCTCCACCCCTCGTAACAGATTCCACGTGGCGAGCCGCGGTAATGGCCACATGTCTACTCCACTATCCTTCGCAATCAATTCCCCTGACCATGGACGGTCCACTACCAGACGGCTACAAACGTCGCCATCAATCCGTTGCCTCCTCCGCCTATAAAAGGGGGACCCAGATACGTTATTCTTTAAGCTCATTTCTTATCTCAAAACTCTGCTAAATTCTTCGTTCGAGCACTCCATTCTTGTTGAGGCAGAGAACTGACTTGAGTGTCGGAGGGTCTTGCCGGAGCAACCCCACCTCCGGTTTAGACTTTCCTTGCAGGTCCTGGCGGCGACCGCGGCTTCCCCGACTCCAGCTTCTCCGGCGCAAGCAGATTTCTGCACCAACAGGATTGACGCTAGAGGAAGGGCTGAACCTTCGCAGCACTCTTGTTCTTAAAGGAGTGTTCAACGGAGCCGCCTCCGACCGTCTCTCCGTCACCCACTCCTAATCTTCCTTCGCGAAATCGACACTCGATGCCTCCGCGCAGGGCGTCCACCCGGCGGTCTACGGCCTCCGCGGCCAGATCTCAGGCTCCGGCCTCCCCTCCAGTTTCTCAGCCTCCTCCTCCTCTCCCTCCGGCGGCGGCGGTCGGCGCGGAGCAGTTTGACTTGCTGGCACAGTAGGTCAAAGGCCTCGTCGAAGCCGTACAAGCAATGTAGCAGCAGCAACCACAGGCGTCGGTGCATCCGGAAGGGGCATCTCCGGAATGCCAGAACCCGACGGTGGGGCGGGCCACCTGGGCTAGCCGCCCCATCCTTCTCGGGAAGGCAAATCCGAGGGTAGAGAGCCCTCAATCGGATCACGACTCCACCCCTGGAAGATCCCTGCCCCCGCTCTGCCAAAGGACCCTCGAGACTCGAAGTCGAGAGGATTTCCTGGACCGAAGGCTCCAGGAGATGAACCGACGGATTGAAGAACTCCGTCACGCGCCCCTCGCTTATGGTGAGGATATTTGCACTGACCATCCCTTCTCCCAAATGATTATGCAGGAACCGATCCCGCCGAACTTCAAGCTTCCCCAGTTCGAAAGCTACGACGGGACGTCAGACCCGGTTGATCATCTGGAGGCCTTCCGGACGATGATGCTGCTTCACGGCGCTCCTGACGCCATCTTATGCCGGGCTTTTCCGTCTACTTTGAAGAGAGCAGCAAAGAACTGGTACTCGGCTCTGAAGCCGGGTACCATCTTTTCCTTCGATCAAATGAGCCACCAATTTGTGGCCCATTTTGTCAGCAGCCGGCGTCTCCGGAAGGGTTCGGAGTCCCTCATCAACATCAAGCAGAGGGAAGGGGAGTCCATACGGGCCTACGTCAACCGCTTTAACATCGTGGCGTTGGAGGTCCGGAACTTGGACCAGTCAGTTGCCATGGCCGCCCTGAAAGGTGACCTTCAGAAGAATGATCTTTTGTACTCCCTGGAGAAGAAGTATCCCAGGGATTTTGTCGATTTGCTGGCTCGGGCTGAAGGATATGCCCGAGCGAAAGAAGCCTTCAAAATGAAGGACGAAGAGACAGCGAGGGAGCGTCAAGCGGGAGATTCGAACAAGCCCGCGGTTGAGAAAAGGCCCGAGGAAGCCCGGCCGCGTTTCCGATCCCCTCCTGGACATAAGCGTGCCCATACTCCACCCCAGGCACGCAGGCAGAGAAGCCCGGTCCGCGAGGTTCGGTGGGGCTCCCCACCAGGGAGATTTCGCAACTACGCCCCCCTTAATACCTCGAAGGCCCAAGTATTAATGGAGGTCAGGGAGCAGCTCCCTAGACCGGAGAGGATGCGCACACATCCCGGGAAGCGCAACCCCAACAAGTTCTGCCTCTACCACCGCGACCACGGCCACGACACCGAAGAATGCATCCAGCTCCAGGACGAGATCGAGGAGCTCATTCGACGAGGTCGACTCGACAGATTCATCCGCCGCAGGCCAGAGGGTAGAGGAGACCGGCCAAGAGCCCTCCCACCGCCTGAACCGCAGAAAAGGGAGGAGCAGCCCGGGGACCGGCCTCCCATCGGGACCATCGACTCCATCACCGGAGGGCCTCAAGGAGGAGCGGGAAAACTGTAAATGTATCACTTACTATTTCGCCTTGAATCTACTTTTCTTTATGCCTAACGTGCCCCTCCCACCTAGCGTGGACGTATTATGACTGGATATGATCCCTCCAAAAACACAGCCATATCAGGAACAGGAGGAGAACCTCATCCTGACATAAGCAAAGTCAAAGGCCCGGTTCTTTTAGACCGGATGGGGGGAGAGGCCTTGCAACGCCCTAATGTGCCCCCACAGCCCTGTTAGGGACAGGAGGAGAACCTCGCCCTAACTTGAGCAAAGTCAAAGGCCCGGTTCTTTTAGACCGGATGGGGGGAGAGGCCTTGCAACGCCCTAGTGTGCCCCTACAGCCCTGTTAGGGACAGGAGGAGAACCTCGCCCTAACTTGAGCAAAGTCAAAGGCCCGGTTCTTTTAGACCGGATGGGGGGAGAGGCCTTACAACGCCCTAATGTGCCCCCACAGCCATGTCAGGAACAGGAGGAGAACCTCGTCCTGACATGAGCAAGGTCGAAGGTCCGGTTCTTTTAGACCGGAGGGGGGAGAGGCCTTACAACGCCCTAATGTGCCCCCACAGCCATGTCAGGAACAGGAGGAGAACCTCGTCCTGACATGAGCAAAGACGAAGGCCCGATTTTTTTAGATCGGATGGGGGAGAGGCCTTACAGCGCCCTAACGCGCCCCCACGAGCCAGGCTGGTAACGAGAGGAGAATCTCACGCCAGCTCGAGCAAAATGGAAGACTTCACCCGGACTCCTACGGGAGCCGGGTTCCACCGCCAAGGAAGATTTCACTCGGACTCCTACGGGAGCCGGGTCCCGCCGCCAAGGAAGACTTCACCCGGACTCCTACGGGAGCCGGGTTCCTACGCCAAAGAAGACTTCACCCGGACTCCTACGGGAGCCGGGTTCCTACGCCAAGGAAGACTTCACCCGGACTCCTACGGGAGCCGGGTTCCACCGCCAAGGAAGGTTTCACCCGGACTCCTACGGGAGCCGGGTTCCCACGCCAGGGAAGACTTCACCCGGGCTCCTACGGGAGCCGGGTTCCGCCACCAAAGAAAACTTCACCCGGACTCCTACGGGAGTCGGGTTTCGCCTACAAGGAAGACCTGGCCCGGACTCCCACGGAAGCCGGGCTCCATCCGCAACTTCTGCAGCGAGGGTTGATGGTGATGAAACTCGGCCGCCCAACAAGACCTGATGAAAGGAAAAGGCCCCCCCCGACGACGTCTACATCAAACAAGTCAAACGACAAGACAGATTCAGCAGACAACAATATTAGTGCGGCGCGCGGACAAGGTAACGCAAAACTCTCTCTTCATTTCATTTTCGATATACGCACTACAGGGCCAGGACGGCCAAGGAAAGAAGGACAAAATGACAAAAAGGAATAACTACATGATAAGACAGAAAGACAAAAGAGCTCTAAGGAGGTCCTGCTCCCTCCGACCTGGGGTTATCTACTCCATCCCTCAACCAGGACTGCCTCAGGTTCTCCATTGCTTCTTCTAGTTCTTCCCCCTTCCGCAACGCGTCCTGGAGCGCCCGACGAAGTCGCTGGCTCTCAGCCTCCGCTTCTCGACGCCACTTCCGCAGAACTTCGGACTCCGCCTCCGCGTCTGCGACGGCCTTCCGCTCAAGTGCCAGTTGGATCTTCACTGTTGCAGCTCGGCTGTCTTCTCCCCAAGGGAGACAGAAATCCCTTCGACAGTGCCTCTCAGGGCTTGGAGCTCTTCGGTATCTTGGGTGGAAGTAAGCTGCGCCCTATTAACCAGCTGCCTCTGGAGACGAATGACCTCGTCAGCCGCCTTCCGGAATCTCCTTTTGTACTCTTCCACTTGCCGGCGTCAGTTGGCCCGCTGCACGTCGTGGCTCATCTCGGCGTCTTGAAGCTGCCTCTGGAGGTCGGAGACCTTCTGCGACCACTTCTGTTCATCCTCAACCCGGGCCAAGAGCCGGGATGAGTTTCCTTCCAGATGGCCGATCTTCCTCTTTGCGGCTGATAGTTCCACCTTAAGGGCGCTGATCCTAGCTTCTTGAGCCCAAATTCGGTCGCTGGTGCTCTTCTTGCATTCCTCGAGCTCCTTTGTGAAGTTCGCCTTCCTCCGGCTGTAATCCATGATTGCCTTCACCTGGAGACTCCGAAAGTGGGCGGCCTCAGCGGCGGCTTCAGAATGGCCTTCTCTCGATTTGCGGAGCTCGCTTCCGACTTCTTCAACTTCTTCGTCAGGTGGAGGACCTCCTTTTTCAACCGCTGGATTGTCGATTTCAGTGGGACCCCCAGGGGCAAGGGAAGTGCTTCAGCAGGGCACTACCGTTGGAAGGTGCAAGCATTAGAGATCAACTCATTGCAAGAGGAAAAGTAGAAGGAAGGAGGAGGGGGAGGAAGAAGCCGTCCACAACAAGAAATTCGACTTTATTGATTAAATAATTCTGAAGACAAACAGAAGAAAAATATGGGACAAAATAAGGGCACAGAATTAGAGGTCTCAGACCTCAGGGGCGGGAGGTGGAGAACTCGGTGCGGGGGGTGCGACTGCGGTGACGGCGGACGAAGGGCCGGCCTCGTCTTCAGACTCCTCAAGAAAGCCGAGGTCGAGTTCGGAGAATTTGCTGGCCACCTTCTCTTGGCAGAGCTCGAACCCCTTGGTGAACGCCTCCTGGCCGAACTGGACATTCAGGACCCTCATCTCTGCAGAGGCCTTGAATTCCTCCACCGCAAGGGCCCTGGCCTCCGAGACCAGAACCGAAGTTTGCTCGACCAAATGGGCGACCTCGGCCTCCGCCTTCCTCGCCGACTCCTCCAAGATCCGTCTCTCCTCTTCCCGGGCTTGTCTCTCCTCTTCCCGGGCTTGCCTCTCTCTTTCCAGGGCCTCCTGGAGGGCGGCTACTTCGGCCGTCCTCGCTTGGAGGCGAGCCACCTCGGCCTGGCAGCGTTCCTCCGCCTGAAGGAGGTCCCTTCTCATGCGGCTCGTCGCCTCGACATAGGCGAAGAGCTGGTGCCCAATCTGCAAGGACGGATAGAGAATTACAACAAAGGCGGGGTGACCATGTAAATAAACATCCGCTTACCTCGAGGAAGGACCCCAAAGAGTCCCAAGCCCGCTGCTCAGGGTCGACGCGGTCGATCCTCTCCACGACGTCGGACAGGATGCAGCCGTCGAGCAGCCGCCTGATCAAGTCCCTATCGTTGAAAGGGTTCTCCGATCTCCCCTCGGAGCAGACGGACTCGTCTGCGGCAGCTCGGTGGCCACTCGCCCTGCGGGCCACCGATTTCCTCCTCCTCCCCGTGGCGGGCGCCTCCGCGGGGCGAACCCCCAGAGCGGGGGCCTCAGTCGGCGGGCTCCTCGAGGAAGCCCGGGGGGCCACTGGCTCGGCATCTGAAGGGATGTCGATGGCCGGGGCCGCCTGGACGGGTGCAGCCAAGCTCGTCTCCTCCGCCCTGGCCCTCTTCGCCGATCCGGAGGCCGCCGTGCCCTTTCTCTTCTGGGCTCTCATGCTCCTGGCGAGCATCCGCGTTGCTTCGGCGTCCATTGCTAAAAAAAAAAAAAAAAAAAAAAAAGAGAAGAAAAAAGAAGTAAAGAAAAGAAGAAAAGGAAGGCAAGAAAAGAGAAGATAAGACAAGTACTCGCTGGATCCTGGGGGCTCAGGCCGATGTTGAAAAGAAGCTGCTCCCTCAGAAGATTAGGAAGAGAAGGAGCGGGATAAGTTAGAAGCTTCTGGGCAGCTTGGAGGTCGTCCTCCCCCAGACTGGGAGCCCGACGGACGGAATCCCTCAGAGAGCCCCAAGGGGGCAAGCCCAGCTCCAAGGTCGGGCAGTGGACGAAGAGGAATTTCTCCTTCCAATTGTGAATCGAAGAAGGGGCGCCCTTCAGCAACCCCTTCTTACCAAACTGAGGGGAGAAGTACCATCAGTCCTTCACCGAAGGATGGCGTTTGAAGGTATAAAAATGTCTAAACAAGGAGAGGGACGGCTGAACCTCGGCTATGTGACAGAGGGAGAGAAACCCTATCAAAAACCTAAAGGAATTCGGGGCCACGGAAGCGAGAGAAATGTCCAAGAAGCGGAAGAAGGCAGCGACGAAGTCAGGAAGCGGAAGCCGGAGTCCGGCACGAAATGCTTCCTGGTACAAACAGAAGCAACCGAGAGGGGGAGTGCAGGCCCGGTCAGAAGGACCAGGTAGCTCCAGGTCGTACTCCGGAGGAACCCCATATCGAACCCTTATCAGAAGAAGTTCATCCGGAGTCGACGAACATGGAACAGCGCTCGGCGCGAAAATCGGGCGAGGCCCAGCCCGAGCGCGGGTTCGTCTGCGGAATCAGGGACCTGGGGGTTTGAAGCAGAAGAACTCTCAGAACTACCGGGAGCAGAAGAGCCAGAGGATATTTTGAGTTTCGAAGGGGGGATCTAAAGGACCCTAAAAAGACAGACCGAAAGGGGAACGAGACGTCGAAGGCTAACTCGGAGGAAGGCACAAAAGTAATAAAGAGAAGAGAAGCCCCTAGGCGGTGAGAGGAAGGTTGGCACTAACCTATATTGCTCTGAGGGACCTGGGGGACGAGAAATAGGAAGCGCCTACGGCTCGAGAAGACGCTCACTAAAGCAGGGCACTCGAAGAGAGGACAGACACCAGCAAAAACTCAGGAATGGAATAGAACGCCTGAAGGGGGAGGACGGGTTTAAATAGACCCTGAGATCCGACGCCATAATGATCGCGAATCCCCCAGGCCAGTCCGCGTCCAACACGTGTCCCACTCCCCCTGGCAGACGGCTAAAAGCGGCTGACGGTTGGCAGGATTATAATTGCGCCGTACCTAGGCCAGTGTACCTGCGGGATTTTCGAAGCGTCCCCTCGTATCGCTCCAGTTCGAAAAGACTCCGACACGCGCTCATTTAATGCCAAAATATCTGGAGGCGGCAGTGCGCAGGATTCGAAGGGACGGTTCCGGCTATGCCCATCTCTCTCTCTGTACTTCCTTCGTTTGAAATTCAAACTCGAAGTAGGGGGACTGGTGTTGGGTATAAAATACCCACAGCCGAAACAAGCAGCATAGCTCCGCCCGGACTCCTACGGGAGCCGGGCTCCGCCGCCGACATCAGAACAGCTCCGCCCGGACTCCTACGGGAGCCGGGCTCCGCCGCCGACTCAGAACAGCTCCGCCCGGACTCCTACGGGAGCCGGGCTCCGCCGCCGACATCAGAACGGCTCCGCCCGGACTCCTACGGGAGCCGGGCTCCGCTTCAGTGTCAACTGCTGGTAATCTCCGCCCGGACTCCTACGGGAGCCGGGCTCCACCGCCGACATCAGAACAGCTCCGCCCGGACTCCTACGGGAGCCGGGCTCCGCCGCCGACATCAGAACGGCTCCGCCCGGACTCCTACGGGAGCCGGGCTCCGCTCTCAGTATCAACTATTGGTAAGCTCCGCCCGGACTCCTACGGGAGCCGGACTTCATCTTTAACTTTGACTGCAGCACAGCTCCGCCCGGACTCCTACGGGAGCCGGGCTCCACCGCCGACATCAGAACAGCTCCGCCCGGACTCCTACGGGAGCCGGGCTCCGCCGCCGACATCAGAACAGCTCCGCCCGGACTCCTACGGGAGTCGGACTCCACCGCCGACATCAGAACGGCTCCGCCCGGACTCCTACGGGAGCCGGGCTCCGCTCTCAGTATCAACTGCTGGTAAGCTCCGCCCGGACTCCTACGGGAGCCGGGCTCCGCCGCCGACATCAACTACAGCACAGTTCTGCCCGGACTCCTACGGGAGCCGGGCTCCCCGCCGACATCAACTGCAGCACAGCTCCGCCCGGACTCCTACGGGAGCCGGGCTCCGCCGCCGACATCAACTGCAGCACAGCTCCGCCCGGACTCCTACGGGAGCCAGGCTCCGCTCTCGGTATCAACTGCTGGTAAGCTCCGTCCGGACCCCTACGGGAGCCGGACTTCACCTCTAACTTCGGTTGCAGAGGACTCCGCCCGGACTCCTACGAGAGCCGGGTTTCGCCCGCAACTTCGGCTCCGAGAGGGTTCCGCCCGGACTCCCACGGAAGTCAGGCTCCACCCACGACCCCAGCCGCCAGGAGGACCTCTCCCGGACCTCCGCAGAGGCCGGGCTCTGACCGCTGCCGAGCTTCAATCAACAGATCCGCGCCCCCTGGCAGGCCACCATAACGGCCGCAGTAACCATCGCAGCTCTGCTCCATTTCCTGTGGCGGATTCCGCACAGCTCCACTACCCCCTGGCAGGCCACCAGAACGGCCACGAACCTGCTCCACCTCCTGCGATAGATACCGGGCGATTCTCCCATCCGCTGGCAAGTCACGACAACGGACGCTGCTCCACCCTCGTAACAGATTCCACGTGGCGAGCCGCGGTAATGGCCACATGTCTACTCCACTATCCTTCGCAATCAATTCTCCTGACCATGGGCGGCCCACTACCAGACGGCTACAAACGTCGCCATCAATCCGTTGCCTCCTCCGCCTATAAAAGGGGGACCCAGATACGTTATTCTTTAAGCTCATTTCTTATCTCAAAACTCTGCTAAATTCTCCGTTCGAGCACTCCATTCTTGTTGAGGCAAGAACTGACTTGAGCGTCGGAGGGTCTTGCCGGAGCAACCCCACCTCCGTTTAGACTTTCCTTGCAGGTCCTGACGGCGACCGCGGCTTCTCCGACTCCAGCTTCTCCGGCGCAAGCAGATTTCTGCACCAACATGATGTATAGTCTTGGAAAATAAAGGCTTTAGATAATTAATGGAGCAATTTATTTGGAAGAATTTAACTATTTAAGAGGTAACAACTGGAGATGGCCTCCACAGCAATTTTTTCTTGTAATTAATCTTTATCTAAAAGGGTAGGGTCCAAGGATGCTTGCTCTTTCCACGAGCATTGCATAAAAATCTTGAAACAATTTTACATTAATGCATTCTTTAATATATATCCAGCTTCTTGTTTATAATGTGCTATCAAATTTCATCATGAAAAAATACTGATTAAATAGTTTGAATGAATTGCTATTGGGGTGTTTTATGTGCTTGTCATAAAAATAAATAAAGAAATAAAAAGGGTCTTCTCTATTGGTTAATTAGTTGCCCTCGTGGTGGATATGCATAACGAAAAAGCTTACCCATCTGGTATGTCATTGTTACTAAAAATCATATTATCAATGTCATCAAGCTTTCATGTGAACATGCTGAGGATTAGATTCAATCCAATTTTCTCAAGCGAGATACAAAGAAATGGTCCAAGAAGAAGCAGGTGAACTCTTAAGTACTAAAAATTAATGCTACCTTGAAAGATAAAAATGTTCAAATAAACAACTATGAAATAATTTCCTATGGTTAATTTCGTGTACTTCAACATGCTTTTTACATGCTTCATAGCTATGTTTTTTTAATATTAAATCTAAAACCTTTTAAATAGTAATTTATCAAGCTATGTTTAAGAGTGGCATGATTCAAAATCTCTGTTCTCCTAATGGTCTAGTAATTTGGCAAAATAGAGCTACAACTGCATGACATGATCATTAGATGACGTATCTCTGTGTCTTATAAAATATTTTACGCTCATGAGATAACATAATATATGTAGTAAAAGCTAAAATATTAAAGTGCATGCATTATATAGGTTCCATAATAGGATGGCATGGTAGATGCTTTAATATTATAAAATGAGTAGTGAGACACATGAGAAAAGTGATAAGTATGAAGCACTTATGGGTTCCACAATTTGATGGCACCTAGTGTAATCACAATGCCTTGATAGTTATTTAAACATGATGCACACTTCAACAATATTTTTTTCCATTCGAAAGGAACAGAAGTGCATCATGATAAATTGGTCACTAAACTCTAAACTCTAGAAAGTCACTGTCGAAGTAGAAACTTTACCAAATATAATAGTATGAAAACATGTATTTTAAGACATTTATAATAAAGAGAAACTTTCTGCAAATAGTAATCTGGAAAAGGAGTTCATATATTGGCAATCATGACTTATTAATTAGCCAGAAATGGGTGGATGGCCTAATTAGGGAAATTAAAATTCTTTATCAGACCTCACGGTAAAATTTGAAATCATGCCATTATAAATCTTAAAGAGAAACTTGTTGTTTTGTGGCAATGGATCCTTTACAATCTAAATTACAAGAAACTCCTATGTTAAATATATATATGATAGGTTTTGATAGATACCCTAGATGAAGTCAAGGTTAGATGAGATCAAATTTGGATTATTGATATCCCATATCTAATAATTTTACTAACTCAACCAATCAACATCCTCATATTTTCCTTGCCATTAACTCTAATGTTTTTTTAGCATGCTTGATGGGGACCCATTTGCAAAATAAGAAAATTTGCAATATATCTTGAATATTAAAACTTCTGGCAAACAAGAATTATACTTGTTTAAGAAGGATATGGTGACTGAATATAGACTAAATCTGCATAAAGATTTCCCTAATTTTACCAATTCTAAGCACATGAAATGTCAATCAACATAAAAACAGTCTGGCATGTGAATTGACAAAAAGTTAGGGATTAAAAAAAAAAAAACAAAGAAGTGAACGGAAAGCAACGTGCACCGAAATTTTTTGCGACCATGGAGAGGCCACGGGCTCACAATTTGACCGGACATCTCCCACGTTTGGATTTTTGTCCCCAGAATTTATATCATCCATCTGATAAGACACCGACGGTCAGGATCCGCTGTACCGACGATCGACAAGTGGTTCACTTGACGCATATAAAAAAGGTAAAAGAATGGTGGATCCTCCCCAGATTCAAGGAGATTTTTTAGCCGCCCGTGTCGGCTGGAGATTCCTGGTTGTGTCCAATGGAAGTGGGGCCCACGAGCGGAATCCTATGTGGATTCTAGTGCGCATTAGTCCTTTCGGCTCGAGGTTCGCTTAAATATCAATACATGATAATATTTTTATAATGGTCAACAGTTCAAGTGATAGTATTATTTGCTTAAATTATTATCTTTTGAGTAAAAAAATATTCTTTTTATTTGGGTTAGGTGTCAGAAATAAAAAAATAGGATAAAAAGTAAAGATGCGTTTGATTATATTTTTTAATTTTTAATTTTTAAAAAATATTTTTTATTTTTTTAATTTTTATTATTAAATAAAAATAAAAAAATAAAAAATATGTTTGGTAACTACGTTGCTATAAAGTAAAAAGTAACGTTTGGAGATGACAAGTGAAGAATTCGACGGAGGAGAAGTGTTTGACAAAGGAGAAAGAAGGGAGTGGGAAGGTGAAGAGCTCAACAAGAAAAAAGGATTCGGATCGTTTACTTTTTGATTTGACGTTTTACACGTGGGAAGCAAAAAAAGTAGAAAAGTAAGTTTTGAAAAGCAAAAAATTTTACTTTACATATAAAATAATTATTTTAATTATTTTAATTTTTACTTTTTATTTTTCATAATATTACCAAATATTACTTTTTAATTTTTATTTTTTAAAAAATTAAAAAAATAAAAAATATTTTTTTAATGACTAATCAAATGCATCTTAAGTGATTACTTATATTTTATTTTGATTCGTAAGTATCCCTATATCTCAATTACTGTAATGTTTATCTCATATATTTTTAATTTATTATAATATTATTTATCAATTTTTTAATTTAGTACAGGGCTTATTGTCGATGCCTGCATGACTAGTTACTTGGAATTAACTAATTAATGTGGATGTGTTGGATTAGTTTAAATGAGATGAAATTTGATCTAGACTCAAAATGGTCCAATGATCAAAATATTCATGTTCTAACTTTAACTTCATCTCGTTTTTCAATCTTCTTCCTTAAGATGATCTCTGCCCGTGACCTCGCGCCATCGCCGTGGCTGCCTCCCAATCCTCTTGACCACCTTTACCCTCCTCTCTTCATTTTCTTACTTCATCTTTTTTTTTTTTTTGGTTAAGTTTAGAGCTCAGGTATTTTGATTATTTAATTTTTTGAGTTCATATTAGATTTTATTTTATTTTAAAATTATTCAGCAAATCTACATCCACCAACTAATTTCAAATAACTTGCTATGTAGGCACCGATGACGACAAGCTTTATCGTAAATTGAAAGATTGATGGAAAATATTATAACAATTTGATAAATATAGAATTCACATTACAATAAATGGAAATGTAGGATAGTATTTATAAATTGAAATAAAATATAAAATATTATTTACTTTTTATCCTATAAAGTAATATATGAATCAACAAAAAAGATAATATAAAATAAGTGTTACCGTCTTCGTGTAACAGTAGACACCAAGAAAACGCTAAACATAAAAGAAATGCTCTAAAATATGATCATTTTGCAAAATTTATCTATATTTTTGATAATTATATAAACATTTTAATTAAATATTGCTATTTAATTTGGATTTCTGAATTTAAGGTTTAAATCCTATTACACACACACACACACACACACACACACTAAAGAAATTACTATTTATAATATATGACATTAAAAAATAATACTAGATAAAAAAAAGAAAATGTATATTGTTCCGCTGTTCACTTTATTGACTTCTCAATCTACAACTAACATGACATGATAGGCATGTTTTGTTTGCATCAATTTCTCCCTATCACGTTTCTCACAAACGAGTTCTATACCGTCATACTGGAACAATAGCATGGTAAATGCCCTATTGTACTATTCTATATTACAAAATAATGCAGTGCAATCGACAGCCTTCAAATCATCATCATAACTATTATGATACCAAAAAAGAAATTAACGTAATCCTATTTGGCTTCTCTCCTTGGACCTCAACTCCATGGAATCTAACAAGAAAATTAGTCTAAATTAATTGAAAATTTTAAATTTCAAAATAAGTATCTATATGAACACTCAAAATATCAAAAAAAAATGAAAAAAAAAACTAGTCATGTTAAGTAAAAACTAAAAAGAGCTAAAATATTTTTTATTTGATCAATCAAGCAACAACCATTCAATATGACACACCATTGTGTTACCTTGCTAAAGGTCCAATGTACCATAGATCAAGTTGCCATCACGTAACCTGCATCAATTCCCTTTGGACAAAGCAAATCGCATCAATTCCCTCATGTGACATTTTCTTTGTCAACAAGTAGATGCCAGCATAGCGACACGTTAATGACCATTGCTTTATTTTTCCATCCCATGCACCGCCCCGAAAACCATCTTGACGGCCGTTACCTCCTTTCCCGGACTTGAGGCCTTTTATGAAATCCAACAAAACAAAAAAATTTCAGGTCCGGACTCCAAGCGTACCAAAACTCCTCTATAAAACGTCCCTTCCGGTGCCCGGAAGTTCCCATCCCATCCCCTCACGAGCAGCACAAATATTGAGAGGAAAAGAGAAAAAAGAGGGAAGATGGGAGGCTGGGCGATCGCCGTGCATGGGGGCGCTGGTGTGGATCCCAACCTTCCGGCGGAGCGGCAGGAGGAGGCGAAGCGCGTCATCGCGCGGTGCCTGCACATAGGCATAACCGCCCTCCGCGGCGGCGCCGCCGCGGTGGACGTGGTGGAGATGGTGGTCCGGGAACTGGAGACGGATCCGGTGTTCAACTCCGGGCGAGGGTCGGCGCTGACGCGCCGGGGGACGGTGGAGATGGAGGCCAGCATCATGGACGGCCACGGCCGCCGGTGCGGCGCCGTCTCCGGCCTCTCCACCGTCAAGAACCCCGTCTCCCTGGCTCGCCTCGTCATGGACAAGTCCCCCCACTCTTACCTCGCCTTCGACGGCGCCGAGGAGTTCGCCCGCGAACAGGTAACTAACGAAGCCGTCTGTTTCATCTTTCTCAGTATATACTCTGTCTTGTTCTTTCTCTCTCTCACCGCCGGTGACCGTGTCTCCGTCCGGCGAGGTGCTATTCAGACAGGATTCTATTTCACGTGGGGCATCACCTTAAGAATATCTACGTAGTAGATGAGTACGGAAAAAAAGTTTCCATAAAAGATTGTGAGCAATAACCAAAAAAAAAAAAAATCTAATATGTTTGGGGCCATAGAGTGGGATCATCGGCAGATAGCTTTTTTATAGAAGAAATGCTAAAATTCACATATTTACGAATGGACTGGTGATTGTTTGAAGCATGCTTGTCCGGTTTACCGCACCAATTTCGTCCATCATATGAACAGTGAATTGAATTCAGGCTTTTGCCCCGGCAGCCAAGATTCTGGTTTTATTGTACTTAAAAAAAGAAAGATTCTGGTTTTAGATGTTAGATGATGCACCTATAAATACTGGACATGGGTAATTATATTGCAAGTGTCTCGAACCCTCCTTTTCTCTTAAAAAAATAATATTTTATGTTAATTGATTGAACAATTTGAGTGTGATTAGCTTTTTTATGGTTCTTACACATGATGCGATACATGGAGAGTTTTTATTTGTCCATCTCATATCGTTCGAGAGTCTTACTCTTATCTAAGGATAATCAAATGGGTGTATAACATTATTTTCAATAACTAATAAAAAATTGCTGTATGGTCTAATGATAGAAATTTCTTAAATTTATGGCTGGATGAGTTAATTGTACGATAGTCTCCATCTTTTGGGAGCCATGTAAGTGATTATAGAGACCAGTCACAATCATGGGGAGACTATTAACTTGGGACCCATATAAGTGAATATTCAGTGCACCTTAGAACATGAGTTGGTTTTCTGTCAATATAAGTGAATATTGAGTGCACCTTAGAATATACCTTGGTTCTGTCATTAGAGCTACCACAAAAAAAAGCTGCTCAAATCCGAATATTGACAACATAGTGGTCAACAATCCCTCATATATTGCACCATTGTTTTATGTAACACGTGGCGGGTTAATAAAACAAGTGATGTACACTGAATCTAATTCCATTCGTTTCCATTACTGTGGATGAAGGGACTGGGTTCTGAAAGCCAACACCCAACTTTGAGACATATTCTAATCCTTTAATCGTTCTAGTCATCTACAATCTTGACCGACAAGATACGGCATTAAATTATTTAAGGTTGAATCTTTGTAAACATTTATTTTTGGTGGGATTTTGTTCACCGACAGCACTTGCGTGGATCTTAAAATGGCCGGAAACATTGACTCAAAGTGGGGCACTTAATACTACTAACCCCAAAACCAGACACCTGATCGTTTGTTATGCACAAATGATGATGCACTGGATCATGTGATGTGCAAATTTCTATACGGTGGTCGAGGGCATATGGGCGGCTGTGCGGTGCGCCGCCAGGACTTGAGTAGAGTCAGAGTGACTCAGAACTTTGGTTGCATCCTCTCTTGTTTGTGGTTTAGTTTTTTTTCTTTCTGTTTTAGACTGAGACTTTAGTCCATGGTTTGTTGCAGGGTGTAGAAGTGATGGACAATAGCTATTTCGTCACGGAGGAGAATGTGGGCATGCTGAATCTGGCCAAGGAGGCCAATAGTATCTTGGTTCGTCACACCTTGCATCACCCTCAACTCTTTTTATCTTTTTTCCATCTATACTGCAAAGGCAAAAGAACAAACTAAAAGCACTTCTAGAAAAGAGAAGAAAAATCTAATGGTGGATCTTTTGGAGTTCTCCTCTAAATAGAAGCCCACCGTATCCATCTCACCTCAAGGGGTGGCAATGGATTCTTTTGGTTTCTCTTACGGATAAAAATGTATACATACATACATAAACATGTATGCATATGTATATGTACACCATAAACATCAAAATCATTGATAGGCAGGCATACCATGTACCACGTCGGTAAGAGAATTTGGTGTCAAAACGCTTAATTAAGAAATTGACATATATGTATGTATTGGGCCTTGCACCTGCCTACCAAACAAGCAAGGCAGTCTGGGTCTTTCCTGGATTCAGATAAGGCCCCATTTGTTCTACATAAAAGATATGGGCTCCCACTAGACCGGGCTTCCAAGCTTTTGGGCTGGAACGTTGAGAGAGCCAGGTTTCATGAGAAAAGCTTAACCATCCAATTTCACTCAAGTAAGATTTAACAAATGGATAACAAACTCAATACAAAAATACGTGATGCTATACAACCCAGATCATAGACTTTTCCTTGGTTTAACTCCTACTCCTTCACCATGTGACATCTCATACTTGGAATCAAACAGTTTGATTACAGGGTTCCAGTTCCAGGCGTTGAGACATGCAGCGCCAGCGCTGGCTCCATGGTCGACAACCCTCTGCAAATGAATGGCCTCCCGATCAGCGTGTACGCTCCGGAGACCGTCGGGTGCGTGGTGGTCGACGGCAATGGCTGCTGCGCCGCTGCCACCTCCACCGGCGGTCTCATGAACAAGCTGACCGGCCGCATCGGTGACTCGCCGCTGATAGGCTGTGGAACATATGCGTGTGAGCTCTGCGCCATTTCATGCACCGGTGAAGGCGAAGCCATCATACGGAGCACGCTGGCGAGGGACGTGGCGGCGGTCATGGAGTACAAAGGTCTCGGCATCCAGGAGGCGGTGGATTTCGCCATCAAGAGTAGGCTGGACAAAGGCCAGGCCGGGCTCATCGCCGTGTCCAGACATGGCGAGGTGGCCTGTGGATTTAATACCACAGGGATGTTTAGGGGTTCGGCTACTGAGGATGGGTTCATGAAGGTTGGCATATGGTAGTAGGTCTGTTCTTCTTGTCTGTCTCTTGATGACAACTATAGGTGTATGTCTGGCTTCATAGCCAGACTGGTTCTCTCTCTTCCTCAGGTTTGTGAGTGGTGGGTTAGTAATCAATAATCTTACATGTTGGGAGGAGAATAACACTGTAACAAGAATATTTTCACCATTGGCAGACCCTTTTCTCTATCCATTGGGTGGCAATGCTCGACCATCTAATCAGTTTAATTTGTTTCAACCCGTTATAAATCATGACCTGTTTCATAAAATAATCGAGTTCGGATCAGGACTTTTGATCTGTTTGATAAACAGGTGAGGTTTGGGTTGACAGATCTTTAAACAATCATGCATCCGACCTGACTGGTATCGGGTCTCCTGATCCGATCGCCACCGCGACCATTATTCTGTTTCTCACCCTTGTAAGAAAGGACCATAAGCGACCATAAGTGGCAGACAAAATGAATATGTACGTAAATATCGAATGATAAGTTATTAGAGGCGATATTTTAGCTATACCAGTGGGTGACGGAGAGATCACTAACCCAAACTCTGGATGTAGCAGATAGATAAACTCTTGATTTATATTGGTCTTGGACTGCAAGTATGTCTGCCTGACCCAAACCCAAACTAGATGTGATCCAACCCAAACTGATATGAAGTTATAGGTTTAATTGGGTCTAAAATAGAAGCCACTTGATATTTGGAATCGGCTCAAACCTTATATCTGTTTGAGAGAAGAAAGGGTCTCCCATGTTCATTTCATTGAGCAACTGAAATGAGATACAAAGTTATAAAAGAAATGCTCGAATCTTTCTTCTATCAACATCAGATAAAAAATGGATTAAACAGCACGTTCTCCAGATGTAACTTAACCTGAAAATTGGGAACCAAGGGTCCAAGACTCCGCAAAGCAAGTTTTCGAGCCCAAGCGACCAAGAGAGGAAGAGCCACGTCTAATCCTGCATAGAAGTTTCTAAGCAAATATGTAACTCTGGATTTATGGAATTTCTGATAAGGTTGTAACTCCGTTTTTGACACCAGGAGAGGCATCATGACCGGCTTCAACTCTGTTAACCAGTGTCACTCAATTAGCAGTCATTTTTTCACCATACAAATCTATATCTATCTTATTTATCCATTTATTACCAGCAAATTTTGCTTGGTAATTGAGGCGCCGCCCAGGAATTTGTTTGTCTCCATACAATTTGGATTAAAGGCTACTGAGTTTTTGTAGGATGTGGTGCGAAGGTTAAAACACATATCTTGAACACAACTCAGCATGTTGGTTTCTGATATCAGCAAAAGAAAAATCCATTTAATTGCCTAACATTGTTTCTAAATCTGTCTTGAACTAAGATATCAACCAATCTTATGCCTTCAGACAGTTGACAAATATCATTCTAATCAGATCACCAAACAACATGAATGAATGATCGTCTGAGCAATAGAACTGCTAGAAGTTCAGAACCCATTGCACCATAGTGATATTGAACTTCCATGATTTGTAAGATTGCCAACAGCGTCCCATGTATTTAGTTTAGGCATCAGACTAGCTAAATCATTACTTGAATAACTTTGTTTCATCTGAATCATGTCTAGAACTATTTTCCTTTTAAATCATATCAACCAACCTGGCATCTTCTAAAAATTTGAGACAATTGTTCCCATCAAATTGCTGATGCAGCATTGGGACTGGACTATCTCCAAGCAATATAACTGCTAGCAGTTGAGAAATCACAATACATCTTCAAAGTTCAGTTCCATGGAGTCTCATAGCAGCCAAGACACTCCCTTAGTTCACATACTAAAGAAATCACAATACAGTCGCATTATCTGTAAAGTCGAGATCTACTGGCTTTTGCTACACTTCATTGTTTCTTGTGATGTTTCCATGATTCATTCTATCAAGGTCACTAACGCACCATAAAATCTCGGTAAACTTGAATTATGAATCATGATATGGACCAGTAAACAAGAAAACCAAATCATGCAAGCGACAGTAATCAGAGCCATTTCATTGTGCAAAAGCTAAGTGCACATGAACTTTTGAGACAGAAAGAACAAACTTTTATCAAGATAGCAGACACCAGAAATTCAATGTTACTAGATCAGAATGCAAAACATGTAACTAGTTCTCCGTGAGATAGTAGTTGAAACTTATAGCAAAGAAAATAGAAGGCGAAAAAAGGAGATAGGTCTATCAAATCCACATGTAAACCAGAGCGTAGGTAGTATCCTCAACACAAGTATCCAAAATGTATTAAAGTGGACAATCCAGGATACCACCAAACGTATCTATATCTGGGCATCAACTGACCAAACTGATGAAGATCATGGAGAGAAGAGACTGTGAGCGAATGGGAAGCACTGGATTGTCTTGAAGGACCAGAACGGACGTAGGGTGATGCGTGAATTCATAGCAAAAATTCTGCGGCAGGTCCTATCTGCAAGGTTACAACATACAATTTTCTCGGGACTGATCAAATACACCATGTCATCTTCCCCTCTTCCTCCTCGAGCAAAAAAGACAGGAGCTGCACGGAAGCTCCAGTCAGATGAAATCCCAAGAGCATTCTCAAAACAGGGCGTGGGGTACATGTAACCATACACATCCCACACTTGGCAGAGATCAACAATGTGTAATAAAGACCAGCTCGCATTGTCTTTTCCCATCTCAAAAACTTGGAAATGCATCCAGTCCACATAACTGCTATCCTTGCCGTCCCCAGTCTCGATCAAGTGCAGGTGGCCGCGAGATTCTCCAAAGTAAAGCAGCGTCCCCCCGCGATCCCCTGACGGCAACCAGGTGGTCTTCACCACCTGCTGCTCAACATCAAAGGAGACAACGAAAGCATTTTCAGTGATCCAGTGCAGTGCACCATTCCAGTAAACACCTTTCTGTGAAATGCTACCGCCCGGCACAGTCTCCCTTGAGAGCTCCCATGCGCTGGTATCCGACGAGTATATCTCGACGTGAGTTGTGGGATCGAACGAAGGGAGCGTGATGTTGGAGCTGAGGCAGGCAATTCGATACTGGAGGGATGTGGAAGGATCGAAAGCAAGCATGAACTGGTATTTATTTGAATAGAGATCAGTAGGGGGGTTGGGGATTTGCCTGTACTGCATGGTGGTGGGATTGAGGAGGATGTGGCTCTTCGACAGCATCTGCCCGGGTTTTGTGCAGAGGAGCAGGCCATTGCAGGACTGCAGGACGTGCAAGGGGCCGCCGTCACCGAATCGGTGGTCGAGGGAGGAGAGTGAGGGGTCGGGAAGAACTGGCGAAGCACCGCCGTCGACGGAGAAGGAGAAGAGGTTGCCCCGAAAGCTGTCTTGGATGAGGAGGCCGGAGACGGTGAGGGGGCTGCAGCGGGTGTGGGCGGCGAGGAAGACGGGATCGGAGGCCAGGGCGAGCCATTGCTTGCAGACGCTCTTGAATCGGACAACGGACTTCGCCGGCAGCCTGGAGAGGATTTGAAAGCGATCAGGTCGCTTTTGGGGGCCATGGTTGATGGAGAGGAACGGAGCGATGTCTTCTCCCTCTCTCAGCTCTGAATGCTTCTTGTTTGCCCGCTCTTTCTCCACCGCCTTCTATTTATAGTGCTGAAACGAAGAATAAAAAGTAATTCTACTATTTCCCCAAAAACGGCGGTTGCAGGTCCACAAAAGAGAGAACTCGCAAACCATCTGTCTACCGTCCAAATCAGCTACCACAATAAGAAATACAACAATTTAGCATACAAGCATTTGGCAGCGAAACAAAATTGTACAATTTCAATGCAATATTTTACTGGCACAAAGGATAATAACTCATAAATCTCGACGTGACCAACCATAGTGACACTTTTTTTTTTTCCCATATAACCCACAAACATTTAAAAATATTTGATTTAATTGAATCAAAATTAAAATAAAAATTAAAATAATTTAAAATGAAATGAAATAATCTAACCTTTGAATTTTTGGTTCACAACAAAATCAAATCGAAATAGATATTTTTCATCGTTGCTGTTTGATTTATATAAAAATAGATATTAGAATCAACTAAATTTTTATTTTTAATTAAAATTTTTAAAAATTAATTATTTTAAAAATTAATATTAAATATAAATTAAATATAATAATAAAAATAAATATTTTATAAAATAAAATATAAAATATAAATAATTTTATGAAAAATAAAAAAGAGTGAAAAAAATAGAAAAATAAAAAAAATGAAAGGAAAAAAAAAGAGAGATGAAGGAAGGAAGGCTTGCTCCCCCCTCCGCACTTCTTCTTCTCCACGCAGACCCCCCTCTCGGCTCCTCCCGCGACTGCGCCGCACCGGCTCCGGCAACCACCAAACCCCCTCCCCTCTCTCCTTTGGCTCTGACATCACCAACCCCTCTCGCCTTCCCTCCCTCCGGCTCCAGGCGCCTCCCCCACCCCCTCCACCACCGCCCCCTCTTCTCCGATGAGCCCCGCAAGGATGTGGACATCCTTGTTGAAGCCTCGAGCGCAAGGTGTCACCGACGTCTTCGCCTACCCCGAGGTGCCACTATGGAGATCCACTAGACCCTCACCCACTCGCCCTCCATCATCAACCACCTCCTCCGCCATGAGTAGGGTGAGGTCTTCGCCACCTCCAGCTATGCTTGCTCACCAACCACCCCAGCATCTATATCACCACCTCTGACCTCGACGTCACTAACCTGATCTTCGGCCTCACCGACACCCTCCTCGACTCATACCTATGGTCGCCATTATCGGTCAGATCCCCCGCCGTATGATCAGCACCAACGCCTTCTAGGAAACTCCCATCGTCGATAGGTGTTTTTTTTTATTTTATCTCATTTCGATGGAATGAGATTTTGACTCCCCAAGAGATGGTCCGATCTAGTTATGGGAGAATTGGGCCATTCTCATTCCTCTCTAAAATAAAATTGGAATGAGACTCTCCTAATCAAGCAGCTAAAATGAGAGTCATCCATTTCGATTCTCATTGCAGACCTCAATTGTCCCAACCAAATACCTCTTTAATGTCAAACATATTCTCTCTTCAAATCTCCCCTAGCAGCTCTTCTAATGTTAACATCCAACAGAAATGATATGCATATCATAAAGGCAATCAGTCAGCCATTTGAAGGTGATCATCGCTAAATTAGATGAGAGAAGCTAGTGTGCGCTTGATTCGCAGTTGATTTAGAATCGAAATTAGAATGAATTAGTAATTTCAAAATTAAAATCAAAATAAATTTGAATCATAAAAAATAGTATAGATTAAATTTTGTAAAATTAAGATATTTTTTTCTATTCAGAATCAGAATGAAAATGAAATTTTTTCAACCAAATAATTTAAATAAAAGCCATTCATTCTCTCTCATTCCACGGTCCACCTCTCTCTAACCAAACATGTTATGTATTATAAAAAATAACATACTCTCAAGGTCCATTTCCTAAGGCTCTAGATCAAATCTCAAAGCCAATGGTAGCAAAATACCAAAAGCCCCTAGGAAGCTAAGCTTTCTGTGTTCCAAAAAAAAAAAAAAAAAAAGACACACACACACACACACACACACGAATATGTAAATATGTAAATATTAGGAAAGATTTACAATCGAAGAGCTTACAAGTACATTGGGTTTGCAATTGAAATGAAAATTGAAATCGGAATGAATTAAAATAGAAATCAAAATGGCTATATCACCCAACATTTGGTTTGTAAATGAAATTGGAATCGGAATAAGCTTTATATAATAAAGGAGTATAGAAATGAATTTTGGGAGATTAGGACAATTTCTACTTCTTTTGAATTGCAATAGAAATGGAATTTTTTCAACTAAATAATTCGAATGAAAGTTATTTATTCCCATTCCCAATTCTCAATCTGGAGGCTAACTCTCCCTGATCAAACAATCCCTACATGCATCTGTAATAATTATTGAGATGCAAAGATCGATAAGAATGCCCAATGATCCATGGCTATTGTCATGGTGGTAACAAATATGGAGATACCGTGTAGGCCACCTGATGAAGATACATGAAAACATATTTCACAACAATGATTATGTCTAAAGCCTACTGATATAAGATTTTATATTAAGGAGGAAGCTAAACATCCCGAGAGAAGGAACTATACTTTTGCTAGAGAGGAGCAAAGGGATTAGGAAGCATACTTTTGCATGGACAAATTTATACATGCATGATCATGCAATTATCATGAACATATAAAGTGCACCTGTTGATGAAGTAATGCAAAGATGGTACTTGGTTATATAATATTTTAATTCACATATTAAGAGTGGTGCTCAGCACTCCCATAAGCTGCAATCATTTGCAATTGCAATAAGCATCTAAATAGATGTTTACCATGTTGGATTACAAAATAGCCATAACTGACAGGATATCAAAAAAAATCACATTAGTTGGAAATCTGCTTAATTGCACTATCCTGATGGACTTTAGTCCATGCTAAACTAGTTAACACAAGTTACTCAAAAATAACTCTCTGCATGTTTAGCTACCAGTCTCATCAACTGTTCTCACACTTATATTGAGGTGAAAAAATAAAGAATTAGAACGTTAATACCTAGCCTATTAGAAAAGCCAAACCAGCTCTAACGTTCCGGGCCCCTCATAAACAATACATGGAAAGTTTCGACTAGATCTTCTGAAGAACAGCATTTGACAACAAAAGGGTGGCTCGGGAGCTCCCCCACCATCCCTCTCTTCCTCCAGTCCTGAAAACACCTTTACAAGAAGCTCCGGAACCCCCGTGATGTAGCAACTGGGACAGCTCGTGCGCAATCGACGCAAATGGTGCACATCATAGTGGCCCAATCCCTAGGACGTCGACAATGTTGACCTCCCCATACATCCCAACACTCCATGCACAAGCATAAGTTTCCAAAAGAGACAAACCTAAATCAAACCAGAAGCAGACTAGCAACCCAAATAAGGTCACCGAAAGAAGAATCCATTTAATTGCCTTGCATTGTTTCTAGGTCTGTCTTGAACTAAGATATCAATCAATCTTATGCCTTCAGACAGTTGACAAGTATCATTCTAATCAGATCACCAAACAACATGAATGAATGATCGCCTAAGCAATAGAACTGCTAGCAAGTTCAGAACCCATTGTACCATAGTCAAATTGAATTTCTATGATTTGTGATAATTGCCAACACAGTCCCATGCATTTTTTGAATAACTTTGATTTCATGATTCTGAGACAACAGCCATCTTATGTCAATAGACTTGAGCATCATCATGATGTCAGTGCCTATAAATAATGAACCTATGAAGAGATTAGTTGGCTAAATGTAAAATTGCAGAGAACACTATAAAACAGGAGGTTCAATAATTCACTCCAATTGTAAATCTATCTGAGAGTTACCAATCCCTGGAAGTCTAACATGGGCAGATATTCTAAAAAGTGATGGTCCCAAAGCATTCCTTACCTTATATCAACATATAGTCAAGCTTCTGCTCTGTACTGAAAGATACAAGCTCAGTGTAGAGAGCAAGGAAACTCAAAGGAGATATAGATATGTGATCAGGGTAATGAACTGAATAAAGCAATCAATGAAAGACTGATCTTAAGCAGAGCATTTCATAAACTGCCAACTCAAAAGCATAATTGGCATGAGCAACAAATGGTATTCCATAACAAAATCAGGCACATATTGAATCTTTAATTTCAGAATGCAGTCCCCTATGGATAATATGAAACCTACGTTTGCAAATAACACCCATCAAAACATGTATCTGATTCGAGCAAACTCCACCCTATGAAAGATGAAGTACGATAAATGATCAATGCAACATCATTTGCAAAGTTGAGTTCTAGTAGCTTTTTCCACAACATTTTTCCTTGTGATGTTTCCATAATTAGTTCTATCAAGACCACTAACATACAATAATATCTCAGTGAACATGAATTATGAACCATGATATGGACCAGTAAACAGAAAACCGAATCATGCAAGCAACAATAATCAGAGCCATTTCATTGCGCAAAAAATAAGTGCATATGAACTTTTGAGACAGAAAGAAAAAACTTTGAGCAAGATGGCAGACACCAGAAATTCCATGTGAGTATGTGACTAGCTCAGAATGCCAAACATGTGACAACTTCTCCATGAGATAGTAGCTGAAATATACAGCAAGGAAAACAGAAAGCAAAAAAAGGAGATGGGTCTATGAAGTCAACATATAAACCAAAGTGTAAGTAGTTTGCTCAACACAAGTATGCAAAATGTATTAAAGTGGGCAATCCAGGATACCACCAATATCTATATCTGAGCATCAACTGACCTAACCGACGAAGCTCATGGAGAGAAGAGACTGAGAGCGAATGGGAAGCCCTCGACCATTGTGTGTGACCAGGACAGATTTACTGCGATGCATGAATTCAGAGCAAAAATTTTGCGGCAGGTCCTATCTGCAAGGTTATAACATAAAATGCTCTCGGGATTGATCAAATACACCTTGTCATCTTCTCCTTTCGCTCCTCGAGCAAAAAAGACAGGAGCTGCAAGGACGCCCCACCAAGATAAAACCCCAAGATTCTCATCATGGGGCGGGGCGTTAGTCTCAGGATACACATCCCACACTCCCCTGAGGTCAACAGTGTACAATAAAGACCAGCTTGGATTATCTTTGCCCATCTCAAAAACATAGAAATGCAGCCGGTCCAAATCACCGCTACCAGCGTCGGCTACAGTCTCAATCAAGTGCAGGTGGTCGCAAGACTCTCCAAAGTGAAGCATCACCCCACGGTATTCCCGTCACGGCAACCAGGTGGTCTCCACCACCTGTTGCTCAACATCAAAGGAGACAAGGAAAGCATTTTCAGTGATCCAGTTCAGTGCGCCATTCCAGTAAACACCTTTCTTTATAATTCTACCGCCCGGCACAGTCCTCCTCGAGAGCTCCCATGCACCGGTATCCGACGAGTACATCTCGACGTGAAACAGAGGAGCTGTGGGATGGAATGGAGTGGACGTGGAGTTGGAGCACAGGCAGGCAATTCTATTCTGGAAGGATGTCAAAGGATCGAAAGCAAGCAAGAACCCATGTTTGAATGGATAGTGGTCGGTAGGAGGGTTGGGGATTTGCCTGTACTGCATTGTGGTGGGATTGAGGAGGAATTGGCTCGACGACGGCAGCTGCCAGCGGCTTCGGCAGAGGAGCAGGCCGTTGCAGGACTGCAGGACGAGGAAGCCACGGGCGGCAGCGAATCGGTGGTCGGGGGAGGAGAGTGAGGGGTCGGGAAGGACTGGCGAGGCGCCACCGTCGACGGAGAAGGAGGAGAGGTGGCCCTCCACGGTGTCTTGGATGAGGAGGCCGGAGACAGTGAGGGTGTTGCAGCGGGTGCGGACGGCGAGGAAGAAGGGATCGGAGGCCAGGGCGAGCCACTGCTTGCAGACGCTCTTGAATGGAATGACGGACTTCGCCGGCAGCCTGGGGAGGATCTCGAACGCGATCAGGTCGCTTTTGGGCGCCATGGCTGCTGGGTGAGGAAGAGGACGACGTCTCTCTCCCTCTCTGAGATCTGAATGCTTCTTTGCCCTCTGTTTCTCTTTGGCCTCGCTATTTGTAGCGATGAAACGAAGAATCAGAAGTAATTCTGCTGCTACTCCAAGAAATGGCGCTTGCAGGCTCATAAAAGAGAGTTACTTGCAAATCACACATCAACCATCCAAATCAGCTAACACAACAGGAGATGCAAGCATTTAGCGCACAAGCATTTCCCAATGAAACAAAATTGTACAATTTCAATGCAGTATTTCACAGGTACATAAGGATAATAATTCATACAGCTACCTTGCCTTAACTACAACCATAATGACACATTTTTCATATAACCATACAAACCAACATCATGGTACACCCAGTGTCATGCATACTCTACCTTCAAATCCTCCCAAGCACACTCTTCCAATCCTTAGCATCCAAGTGAGATGACATGCACACTGGAAGAGGCAACTGGTCATCCTTCCGAAGGTGATCATCGCTAAATAAGATGAAAGAAATAACGGCGCACTTGCTTTGCGACCAGAAATAGAATTAGAATGATCGTATCCTACGACATATTTGATTTATGATTGAAATTAAAATAAAATTTGAATAAAATTTAAATCATAAAAAATATCAATTAAATTTTAAAAAATTAAAATATTTTTATTTTTACTTATAATAAAAATAAGAATGAAATTTCTCTCAATCAAATAACTGGAATAAGAGATTTCTATTTCTATTCAGAAACTCAACTCATCCAAACAAGCATACCATGTATTATAAAAAATAACATGCTCCCAAAGTCCTTTTTCTAAGACTTTAGATCAAATCTCAAAACTGATGGTACGAAAATACCAAAGGCCCTTAAGAAGTTGAGCCCCATGCCCAAACATCCAAATTAAGAAAAAGATACACACACATTCATTGCTTCAGATCTCTCTCTCTCTATTACAAAGGAAGAGATCATAGGTGCATTTGGTTTATAACTGGTGTTGGAATCAGAATGGATTAAAAAGGAAATCCAAATAGTTAATCACATTTAGTTTGTGATCAGGATCGGAGTTGGAAGGAGCTATGCATACTAAGAAAGTGTAGGAATTGAATTTTGGAAGAGTAGGACATATTTTCATTTCTCCTTGGAATCATAATTAGAATAAAACTCTCCCTAACTAACTAGTTGGAATGCGAGTTACTCATTCTTATTCCTATTATAGAGTCCTACTTTGAAATGTAAAGATCAACAAAGATACTCAATGATCCATGGCTATTATCATTGGGATAACAAATAGGGGGATATCCTTGTAGGCCATTTGAATAAAGACACATGAAAATATATTCCATAACAATGAACATATATGAAGCCTATTGATGTAAGATTTTACATTAAAAAGAAATCTAAACATCATAAGAGAAGGAAGCATACTTTTGCTGAAGAGGAGCAAAGGGATTAAGAAGCATACTTTTGCACAGACAAATTTATACATGCATGATCATGCAATTATCATGAAACATATAAAGTGCACATGTTGATGAAGTCATACAGAGATGGTAGTTAGATATAATAATATTTTATTATACATATTAAGATTGGTGATAAGTACTCCCATAAGCTGCAATTATTTGCAATTGCAATAGGCATCTAAACAGATGTTTTCCATGTTCGACTACAAAATAGACGTGAATGACGACCTCGAAAAGAACACATTAGTTAGAAAACTGTTTAAATTCACTTTCCTGATAAACTTTAGTCCATGCTAAATTAGTAAAAACCAGTTACCCAAAAACAACCCTCGGCAAGTTTATCTATCAGCCTTATCAACTGTCCTCACACTTTATATTGACGGGAAAAAAATAAAGAACTAGAACGTTAATTTCCAGCCTAGTAGAAAAGCCAAACGAGCTCTAACGTCCTTGGCACTCTATGGAGAGGGCCATTTATTTCCAACAAAATGATCCAGATTCGAGTTACGATAGAGACCAGGCTTCAAGGGTACGAATGATCGAGAGAAAGCATATCCTGACGGCCTGGACATGGATCTCGAAGTGGCAGCTGGTCTTCTGATCCTTGTTGGTGCTGGGATGATGTACTCACCCATTCGGCTAGCCCATATGGTGGGGAGGAGGCCGTCCATTCATCCAAACTCGATCCTGAATCGATTATTCTCCAGTGGGGATTGAGGCCCTATAGTCATACTTAGGAGAGGTAGTTGCGCCAGATCACCCCCCTCCAACTCCTTTTTTCTGTACCAAAAAAAAAAAAAAACCATATATAGAAAGTTTCGACTAGATCTTCTGCAGGACGGCACTCAGCAACAAAAGGGTGGTTCAGGAGCTCCCCCACTGTCCCTCTCTTCCGTCAGTCCTCTAAACACCTTTCCAAGAAGCTCCAGAACTCCGGCAATGCAGTAACCGGACCGCTGGTGGGCCGCCGATGTAAATGGTGCACATCATAGGGGCCCAATCCGCTTTCGTATCCTTCCCACTACTCCATACGCCGGCGTAACTTTTCCCAAATAGACAAACCTAAAGTCAAACCAGAACCAGACTAGCAACCCAAATAAGGTCAACGAAAGAACAACACATTTAATTGCTGTGCATTGTTTCTAACTCTGTCTTGAACTAAGATATCAACCAATCTTATAACTTCAGACAGTTGACAGGTATCATTCTAATCAGATCACCAAACAACATGAATCGTCCAAGCAATAGAACTGCTAGAAGTTCAGAACTCATCGTACCATAGTCAAATTGAATTTTCATGATTTGTGATAATTGCCAACACAGTCCCATGTGTGTTTTGAATAACTTTGTTCCATGATTTGTAGACGATAGATACCTTAGTCCAATAGACTTGAGCATCATTATGATGACATAGCCGATCAATAATGAACCTATGAAGAGATTAGTCAGCTGAAAATAAAATTGCAGAGATCACTATAAAACAGGAGCTTCAATAATTCACTCCAATTATAAATCTAGCTGTGAGATACCAAACCCTGGAAGTCTAACACAGGCAGATACTCTAAAGGGCGATGGTCCGAAAGCATGCCTTACTTTAGATCAAAATACAGTCAAGCTTCTGTTCCGCACAGAAAGGTACAAGCTCGGAGTAGAGAGCAAAGAAAGTCAAAGGAGAGACAGATGTAATCAGGGTAATGATCTGAATGAAGCAATCAATAAAGACACATCTTAAGTAGGGTATTTCATTACCGGCCCACACAAAAAGTATAATTAGCAATGCTATTCCAAAACAAAATCAGGCACGTTTCAAATGTTTGACTTCAGAATGCAATCCCCCCATGGATAATATGAAACCTACGTTTGCAAATATCACTCATCAAAACATATTTATCCGATTCGAGCAAACTCCACCCTATGAAAGATGAAGTACAATAAACGATGAACAGTCGCATTATCTGTAAATTCGAGATCTTCTAGCTTTTTCCACACTTCATTGTTTTCTTGTGATGTTTCCATGATTCATTCTATCAAGATCACTAACACACCATAAAATTCGGCAAACTTGAATTATGCATCATGATATGGACCAGTAAACAAGAAAACCAAATCATGCAAGCGACAGTAATCAGAGCCATTTCATTGTGCAAAAGCTAAGTGCACATGAACTTCTGAGACAGAAAGAACAAACTTTGAGCAAGATAGCAGACACCAGAAATTCAATGTTACTAGCTCAGAATGCCAAACATGTAACTAGTTCTCCGTGAGATGTAGTTGAAACTTATAGCAAAGAAAACGGAAGCCGAAAAAAGGAGACAGGTCTATCAAATCCACATGTAAACCAGAGTGTAAGTAGTATCCTCAACACAAGTATCCAAATGCATTAAAGTGGACAATCCAGGATGGCACCAAACGGATCCATATCTGGGCATCAACTAACCGAACTGGTGAAGATCATGGAGAGACGAGACAGTGAGCGAATGAGAAGCACTCGATTGTCTTGAAGGACCAGGACCAGGTCGGATGTAGTCTGATGCGTGAATTCATAGCAAACATTGTGCGGCTGGTCCTATCTGCAAGGTTATAACATAAAATTTTCTCGGGATTGACCAAATACACCTTGTCATCTTCCCCTCTTCCTCCTCGAGCAAAAAAGACAGGAACTGCAAGGAAGCTCCAGTCAGGTAAAATCCCAAGACGATTCTCAAAACGGGGCACGGGGTAAATATGAGCATATACATCCCCCACTGCATTGAGATCAACATCGTATAATAAAGACCAGCTCGGATTGTCTTTTCCCATCTCAAAAACTTGGAAATGCAGCCAGTCCACATCACCGCTATCATCGTCATCTACAGTCTCAATCAAGTGCAGGTGGCCGCGAGACTCTCCGAAATAAGCCGCGTCCCGCGGCGACCCAGTGACGGCAACCAGGTGGTCTGCACCACCTGCTGCTCCACATCAAAGGAGACAAGCAAAGCATCTTCAGTGATCCAGTGCAGTGCGCCATTCCAGTAAACACCTTTCCGTGAAATGCTACCGCCCGGCACAGTCTCCCTTGAGAGCTCCCATGCGCTGGTAACCGACGAGTATATCTCGATGTGAGCTGTGGGACCGGACGAAGAGAGCACGGCGTTGGAGCTGAGGCAGGCAATTCGATACTGCAGGGATGTGGAAGGATCGAAAGCAAGCATGAACTGGTATTTACATGGATAGGAGCCAATAGGGGGGTCGGGGATTTGCCTGTACTGCATGGTGGTTGGATTGAGGAGGATGTAGGTCTTGCACAGCAACTGCCAGGGTTTTGTGCAGAGGAGCAGGCCGTTGCAGGACTGCACGACGTGGAAGCGACCGCCCTGACCGAATCGGTGGTCGAGGGAGGAGAGTGAGGGGTCGGGAAGGACTGCGGAGGCACCGCCGTCGACTGAGAAGGAGAAGAGGGGGCCCTGAAAGTCCTCTTGGACGAGGAGGCCGGAGACGGTGAGGGGGTTGCAGCGGGTGTGGACGGCGACGAAGACGGGATCGGAGGCCAGGGCGAGCCATTGCTTGCAGACGCTCTTGAATCGGACGACGGACTTCGCCGGCAGCCTGGGGAGGATCTCGAAAGCGATCAGATCGCTTTTGAGGGCCATGGCTGATGGAGAGGAACAGGGCGATATCTCTCTCCCTCTCTCTCTCTCTGAGCTCTGAATGCTTCTTGTTTGCCCTCTCTTTCTCCTCTGCCTCGCTATTTATAGTGGTGAAACGAAAAATAAGAGGGAATTCTACTACTTCCCCAAGAAATGGCGGTTGCAGGCTCATCAAAGAGAGTTACTTCCAAATTACATGTCTACCGTCCAAATCAGCTACCACAACAAGAAATACAAGCATTTAGCGTACAAGCATTTCACAGTGAAACAAAATTGTACAATTTCAATGCAGTATTTCACTTGTACATAGGATAATAACTCATACAGCTTGACTTGACTTAACCACAACCATAATGGGACATTTTGCATATAACTATACAAATCAACATCATAGTACATTAAATGTCATGTACACTCTCTCTTCACAATCCTCCCTGACAGGCTCTTCTAACGTTAGCATCCAACTGAAATGACATGCACATTAGAAGAGGCAACCAGTCAACCATTTGAAGGTGATCATCACTAAACAGGACGAAAGAAGCTAGGGTGTGTTTGATTGGCATTGATTCAGAATCAAATAGAATAAATTTTTTTAAGGTGTTTGATTTCAAAGTCGAAATCAAAATGATATTTGAATTATAAAGGAGAGTATAAATTAGATTTTAAAAAATTGAAATATTTTCATCCTTATTTAAAATCAAAATGAAAATAAAATTTTTTGCGATCAACCAATTGGAACAAAAATCATTCATTCTCATTTTTATTCCAGAGTCCATCTCTTCCTAATCAAATATTATCATGTATTATAAAAAATAACATGCAGCTCTTTCCAACCAAACATGTCATGTGTTATAAAAAATAACATTCTCTCAAGGTCTATTTTCTAAGGCTTTAGATCAAATCTCGAAGCCACTAGTAAGAAACACCAAAAGCCCTTAGGAAGTTGAGCTCTCTAGTATTCCAAAAGATCTAAATAAAAAATAAAAAAGATAGACATATACATTCACTGCCTGAATGCAATATTTACACACACACACATATATATATATATATAAACATATACACGTACATATACATGTAAACATTTTGGAAGGATTTATAATGGAAGAGATTATAGGTGCATTTAGCTTGCAATTAGAGCTGGAATTTGAATTAAAATGGATTGAAATAAAAATCAGAATGGCTATATCATCAAATGCATTTGATTTGTGACTCAGAATGAGCTTTGTACACTAAGAGATTGTAGGAATTAAATTTTGGAAGATTAGGACAATTTCTATTTTCCCTCGGAATTGCAATAGGAATGAGGCTTCCTCCAAATAAATAGCTGGTATGAAAGTTACTCATTCCATTCCCAAAACAAAATCAGGCACATATTTGATCTTTAACTTCAGAATGCAATCCCCCACGGATAATATGAAACTACAGCTGCTAATAACACTCATCAAAACATGTATCGGATTCAACCAAACTCCACCCCATGAAAGATGAAGTACCATAAATGATGAACCGTCACATCATCTGCAAAGTCAAGTTCTAGTAGATTTTTTCCACACTTCATTTTCCCCTTGTGATTTTTCCATGATCAGTTCTATCAAGATCACTAACATACAATAAAATCTCAGTAAAGATGAATTATGAATCATGATATGAGCCCGTAAAATCGCGCAAGAGCTAAGTGCACATGAACATTTGAGACAGAAACAACAAACTTTCAGCAAGATAGCAGACATCAGAAATTCCATGTAAGCTGCTCAGAATGCCAATCATGTAACTAGTTCTCCATGAGATAGTAGCTGAAACTTACAAAAAAGAAAACAGAAGGCGAAAAAAGGACACCAGTCTATGTAAACCAAAGTGTAAGTAGTTTCCTCAACACAAGTATCCAAAATGTATGAAGTTGACAATCCAGGATACCGCCGAACGTATCTATATCTGAGAATCAACTAACCAAACTGACGGAGATCGTGGAGAGAAGAGACTGTGAGCAAATGGGAAGAAGTGGATGGTCATGGGTAAATTGAGCAGACTCGTCGGGGCGCACGGCTTCATGGCACAAATTTTGTAGAAGGTCCTATCACCAAAGTTACAACAGAAAATATTCGGGGGATAGGTAAAATACAGCTCGTTATCTTCCCCTTCTCCTCCTCGAGCAAAAAACACAGGAACTGCGTAGGTACCCAAGTCCGATAATATCCCAAGAGAAATCCTATCAGGAGGCGGCGCCTTAGTCTGAGGGTACTCAGCCCTCACATCATTGAGATCAACATTGTATAATGTTGACCAGCTCGCATTGTCTTTTCGCATCTCAAAAACATAAAAATGCAGCCAGTTAAAATTACCTCTACCAACGTTGGCCGCAGTCTCAATCAAGTGCAGGTGGCCGCGAGACTCTCCGAGGTAAAGCATCACGCCGCAGGGATCCCGTAGCGGCAGGCGGATGGTCCTCACCAGTTGCCGGTCAACATCAAAGGAGACAAGGAGACCATTTTCGGTGACCCAGTTCAGTGCGGCATTCCAGTAAACACCATTCTGAGTAATTCTACCGCCCGGCACAAGCACCCTCGAGAGCTCCCATGCACCGGTTTCCGACGAGTATATCTCGACGTGAAACGGAGGAGCTCCGAGATCGAACGCAGGGGGCGTGTTGTTGGAGCAGAGGCAGGCAATTCGATACCGGAGGGATGTGGAAGGATCGAAAGCAAGCATGAACTGGTATTTGAATGGATATACGTCAGTCGGAGGGTTGGGGATTTGCCTGTACTGCATGGTGGTGGGATTGACGAGGAATTGGCTCGACGACAGAAGCGGCGAGCGGCTTCTGCAGAGAAGCAGGCCGTTGCACGACTGGCAGACCGCGAAGCCACAGCTTTCAGCGAATAGGTGGTCGAGGTAGGAGAGTGAGGGGTCGGGGAGGACTGCCGAGGCGCCGCCGTCGACGGAGTAGGAGGAGAGGCGGCCCGACCCGATTTCATGGATGAGGAAGCCGGACACGGTGAGGGGGTTGCGGCGGGTGTGGGCGTCGAGGAAGAGAGGATCGGAGGCCAGGGCGAGCCACTGCCTGCAGACACACTTGAATCGGAGGACGGACTTCTCCGGCAGCCTGGAGAGGATCTCGAAAGCGGTCCGGTTGCTGATGGTGGCCTTGGCTGCCGATGACGAAGAGGACGACATCTCTCTCTCTCTCTGAGCTCCGAATTCTTCTTCGCCCTCCATTTCTTCCTCGCGTCCCAATATACAGTGGTGAGATCAAGGATGAGAAGTTATTCTGTTTACTAACAAATTGCAGTTAAAGGTGAATAACAGAGAATTATTTGCAAATAACACCTCAGCGTCTGCCAAAATACTCAAACATGTCTACTATTAAAATCCATCATATCTACCATTCAAATCAGGTACCATGCAACCATCTCACCATAAAACAAGATTGTGCAATTTGAATACAGTATTTTACTCGTACATAGGATAATAATTCAAACAGCTCGGCATTGCTTAATTGCAATTATAATGATACAATTGTCATAAAAATATATAAATCAACATGATAGTACATCAAGGGCACATACAATAGCTTCTAATCTTAGCATCCAAATGAAACGGCTTGCACATTAGAAGAGGCAAGTAGTCAGCCATTCGAAGGTGATCATCACCGAATAAGATGAAAGGAGATAAGGCGCATTTAATTTGCAATCATAATTAAAATTGAAATAAATTGAAATAAAAATCAAATTAAATAATTTATCTCTGAACGTATTTGGTTTTGTAACCAAAATCGAAAATAGAATAAAATTTAAATCATAAAAAAGAGTACGGATTAGATTTTAGAAGATTGAAAAATTTTCATTCTCTCTTAGAATTAGAATGCGAATAGAACTTTCTCCGATCAAATAGTTAGAATGAGAATTATTAATTTTCATTCTCATTTTAGAGCTCAACTCCTACCAATTAAACACACATCTAATATGTTATAAAAAACCACATGTTCTCAAGATCCATTTTATAAGGCTTTAGATCAAATCTCAACATGAATATCAACGAAACACCAAAGGAAGACACACATATACATTCATTGCCCGAATACACTATATTTGTATGTGCGCGTGCACGCATGCATATATATATATATATATATATATATATATATATATATATATATATATATATATATATATATAAAGGATTTATAAAGAAAGGGATTACAAATGCGTTTGGTTAGCATAAGGATTTATAAAGGAAGGGATTGCAAACTCGTTTGGTTTGCAACTAGAGTTAGAATTTGAATTGGAATATATTGCAATGAAAATCAAATACATAGAAATGCATTTGCTTCGTGACCAGGATAGAATTTAGCTTTGAATATTGAGGGAGAGTAAATATTAGATTTTACGATTAGAAAATTCTTATTCTTCCGTGGAACCACAATGGAAATGGAACCTCTCCTAACCAGACATACTCTACATGCACTTGTAGTCACTATTGAGAAGTAAAGATCGATGAGGATGCTCAATGGTTGGTGCCTATGGTCATAGGGGTCACAAATAGAGAGATAACATTATAGTCCACTTGAATGAAGAGACATGAAAATATATTTCATAATAATGAATATGAAGCTTATTGATGTAAAATTTTATATTAAAGAGAGAGTGAAGGAAGCATACCTTTGCATAAACAAATTTATACATATAGGAACATGCAATTATCATGAACATAAAAACACATGTTAATGAAATAATGCACAGATGGTACTTAGTTATAATGATATTTTATTATACATATTAAGAGTGGTGATAAACATTTGGATAAGCTGCAATTATTTGCAATTGCAATAAGCATCTAAACAGACGTTTACCATGTTGGATTACAAAATAGCAGTAACCGACAGGATCTCTAAAAAAACCAAATACATTTGTTGGACATCTGTTTGAATTCACTTTCCTGATTGACTTTAGTCCATGCAAAATTAGTTAAAACAAGTTACCAAAAAATAACTTTCTGCATGTTTAGCCTTCTCAACTGTCCTCACACTTATATTGAGGGGGAAAAATAAAGAATTAGAACGTTGATATCCAGCCTAGTACAAAAGCCGAAAACGTTCCTAGCACCTAACTAACTTTATATGGAAAGTTTCGACTAGATCTTCTGCGGAACAGCACTTGGCAACAAAAGGGTGGCTAAGAAGGCCACCCACCATCCCTCTCTTCCTATACTCCAAACTCTTTTTCAAGAAGCTCTGGAGCTGCGCTGATGCCCAATGGCGCACATTAGAGCGGCCCAAACCCTAGGAAGTCGGCAATGTTGACCTCCCCATACCTCCCACCGCCCCATACACCAGCAAAAGTTTCCAAAAGAGACAAACCTAAATCAAACCAGAAGCAGACTTGCAACACAAATAAGGTCATCGAAAGAAAAATCCATTTAATACCCTGCATTGTGTCTTGAACTAACGTATCAACCAATCTTATGCCTTCAGACAGTTAACAAGTATCATTCTAATCAGATCACCAAACAACATGAATGAATGATTGTCTAAGCAATAGAACTGCTAGCAGTTCAGAACCCATTGTACCATAGTCAAATTGAATTCTCATGATTTCTCATACTTGCCAGCACACTCCCATGTATCTTTTGAATAACTTTGTTTGATGATTTGGAGACGATAGCCATCTTATGCGAATACACTTGAGCATCATTATGATGACAGGGCCTATAAATAATGAACCTATGAAGAGATAGCTGAAAATAAAATTGCAGAGAACACTATAAAACAGGAGGTTCAATAAATCGCTCCAATTATAAATCTATCTGAGTTACAAATCCCTGGAAGTCTAACATGGGTAAATATTCTAAAGAGTGATTGTCCCAAAGCATGACTTACTTTAGATCAAAATACAGTCAAGCTTCTGTTCCACACAGAAAGATACAACATCGATCGGTGTCGAGAGCAAGGAAATTTGAAGGAGATATAGATGTAATCAGGGTCATTATATGAATGAAGCAATCAAGGAAACACTAATCTTAAGCAGAGTATTCAATACCTGCCAACTCAAAGGTATAATTGGCATGAGCAACAAATGGCACTCCATAACAAAATCAGGCACATATTCAATCTTTAGTTTCAGAATGCAATCCCCCATGGATCATATGAAACCTACGTGTGCAGATAACACTCATCAAAACATGTATTTGATTCAAGCAAACTCCACCCCATGAAAGATGAAGTACAATAAACGCTGAATGTCACATCATCTGCAAAGTCAAGTTCTAGCAGCTTTTTCCACAAACAGTTTTTCCTTGTGATGTTTCTCCATGATTCGTTCTATCGAGACAACTAACATACAATAAAATCTCGGTAAAGATGAATTATGAATTATGATATGGAGCAGTAAACAAGAAAACCAAATCATGCAAGCAACACTAATCAGAGCCATTTCATCGGACAAAATCTAAGTGCACATGAACTTTGGAGGCAGAAAAAGCGAACTTTGAGCAAGATAGCAGACACCAGAAATTCCTTGTAACTAGCTCAGAATGCCAATCACGTCACAAATTCCCCATGAGATAGTAGCTGAAACTTACAGCAAAGAAAACATAAGACGAAAAAATGAGATAGATCTATCAGGTCAACATGTAAACCCAAGTGTAAGTAGTTTCCACAACACAAGCATCCAAAATGTTGAAGCTGACAATCCAGGATACCACCAAACATATCTGCATCCGAGCACAACTGACCGAACTGATGGAGATCATGGAGAGAAGAGACTGTGAGCAAATGGCAGGAGGGCGGTTATCATGTTAGAACTGTCCAGATGCATTGCGTGTGGACTAAGGACAAAAATTTTGCGGCAGGTCCCATCTGCAAGGTTATAGCAAAAAATATTCTCGAGATAGGTAAAATACAACTTGTCATCTTCCCCTTCTCCTTCTCGAGCAAAGAAGAAAGGAACCGCACGGATGCCCCAATTAGATAATGCCCTAAGAGCAAGCTCATGAGGAATCGGCGACTTAGTCCCAGCATACTCATCCCTCACTCCATTGAGATCAACATTGTATAATAAAGACCAGCTCGGATTGTTTTTTCCCATCTCAAAAACATGGAAACGCAGCCAGTCGATAACACCGCCACCAGGACTGGCTACAGTCTCGATCAAGTGCAGGCGGCCGCGAGACTCTCCAAAGTAAAGCGTCACCCCGCGGTGATCCCGTGGCGGCATCCGGGTGGTCTTCACCACCTGCTGGTCAACATCAAAGGAGACAAGGAGATCATTTTCGTTGACCCAGTTCAGTGCGCCGTTCCAGTAAACACCTTTCTGCATAATTCTACCGCGCGGCAGAGTCTCCCTCGAGAGCTCCCATGCACCGGTATCCGACGAGTATATCTTGATGTGATACTCAGGAACTGTGGGATCTAACGCAAGGGTCCTGATGTTGGAGTTGATGCAGGCAATTCGATACTGAAAGGATGTGGAAGGATCGAAGGCAAGCATGAAGTGGTATTTGATTGGATAGATGTCGGTAGGGGGGCTGGGGATTTGCCTGTACAGCATGGTTGTGGGATTGACGAGGTATAGGACCACGGACGGCAGACCCCAGCTGCTCCTGCAGAGGAGGAGGCCATTGCAGGACTGGCAGACTACGAAGCCATACGTTTCGGCGAATAGGCGGTTGAGGGAGGAGAGTGAGGGGTCGGGGATGGCCGGCGAGGCGCCGCCGTCGATGGAGAAGGAGGATAGGTGGCCTGACGAGATTTCTTGGATGAGGAATCCGGAGACGGTGAAGGGGTTGTAGCGGGTGTGGGCGGTGAGGAAGAAGGAATCGGAGGCCAGGGCGAGCCACTGCTTGCAGACGCATTTGAATCGGAGGACGGCCTTCGCCGGCAGCCTGGGGAGGATCTCGAAAGCGATCAGGTCGCTGGGGACCTCGACTGTTAATGAGGAAGAGGGCGACATCTCTCTCTCTGAGCTCCGAGTGCTTCTTTGCCCTCTCTTTCTCCTTCGCCTCCCCATTTATAGTGGTGAAATGAAGGATATGAAGTTATTCTGTTACATCACCAAGAAATTGCAGTTGCAGGTTCAGTTATCTTGCAAATAGAAAATAGTATACTCTTACGGTCCATTTCCTAAGTCCCTAGATGAAATCTCGATGCCAATATTAACAAAACGCCGAAGGTCCTCAGGAAGTTGAGCTCCCTGCATCCCAAAAGACCATAAAACATGCAGATATACATTCACTGTTTGAAAGCAATATTTACATACATAAATATTTAGCAAGGATTTAGGAAGAGATTACATGCATTTGCAGTCACTATTGAGATGTAAAGATCCATAAAGACACTCAGCGGTCTATGGCTCTTGTCATAGGGGTTGCAATAAGGGAGACACCATTGTGTTCCACTTGAATAAAGGTGTATGAAAATATTTTTCATAACACATGAATACACACACGCACACATACATACATAGATACATAAATATATGAAGCCTCTTGGTGTAAGATTTTATATTAAGGAGAAAGCTAGATACAACGAATGAACAAAGCATACTTCTGCATAGAAAAATTTATATATGCATGATCATGCAATTATCATGAATATATAAAATGCGTATGTCAATGAAGTAACGAAAAGATGGTACTTTGTTATAATACATGGTAGCAGTAGAAATAAACACTCCCATAAGCTGCAATAATTTGTAATTGCAATAAACATGTAAATAGATGCATAATGATGCAGCTAGATGCAATGGTAAAAATGTAAAATTGCTATTAACATCTAAAAAGCTATATTAAACAGCTAGTAAACAAATATTGAAGGCCACAATGCGATGTTGTAAATACCAATAATGAATAGTAATGGATCCTCGCATCAAATACTTCACAATCATGGCACTACACAAAACCAATGCAAAACTTAACATAGACAAGTCCCATTTGCAACAGAAAAGATCCCATCCTAAAACATTATAACCATTATTATAATAAAGCACAGAAAAGAAAAAAAGGCACTATTGCACCAATAAAATCAATAAACACCAAGATCTTGTGAGAAGCTAGCACCGCAGGCATCAATACACGCCACATAGCCCTCGGGATCAAGCATGCAGGCAACATTGGAACCTTAAGAGCCTAAGCTAGGACATATCAAGCACCTAGGCACCACAAGCACGACTACATGCCTGATCCAAGATAGATCAGGTAGCCACCAATGGTTGCATAAAAATACAAATACAAGCACAAGCATAAACCAAAGGCAAATAGGACACAGACTAGTAGAAATCGAGGTAGGGCTTAGGTAGAAATCTGGGATTAGCTTTATGGCTAGATCTCATGTGGAATAGGCAATGCATGGGGTCGATAGCCATAGAAGTGCTACACATCGCACATTTTGAAGAAGTGCAGGCTGAACGCTAGGGTTAAGGAAAGTATTGGAGCTAGGGATTAGGATTTGAGGTTTTAGTGTAGAAAACGAGGTCAATGAATGCAACATAGGATGGGAAGGATGCTGAGGTCGGAGATTGACCAAAGAAGAAGTGGGTGTGAAAATTTAGAGAACATATACGAAGCAAGCAATGGAGGAGAGGAGAGATAAGCAAGGGGATGAGAGAGGAGGGAACCAAACCTCCAGCAGTAGGGTGGATAATGAGGCTCCAACGGCACTTATTTATAGCCAGCATTGCAAGATAGCTGCGTATATCCCAAAGATTATCCTACAAGCTAGGGCTCAAGCCAATTTGAAAAAGATCAAACACATGCAATACGTGAAGGGAAAGAAAAACGAATATAGAAGAAAAAAAAAGATAAAGGGACCGTACTGCTAAGCTGTGTTTGGTATATTATAGGCCGTGGTAATCTAAATTACCTGATAATCTGTATTACCTGCAATCTAGATAGATTGTCAGTAATGTTGATTATTCTATTGCATACATACAAGTAATATTACAATAAAATTACTGAAAATCTTGATTGACATATTTGGTACGACAATCAAATTACTAGCAATGTAACATCAAATTTTCAGAATATCCTCAAATCAAATTTATTAAAAATCACATCCCATGCACAAAATTTTTAATTTTTTAGAATAAAAAAATAAAAATATATTATATAGTATAATATATAATATATTATATATTATATATAATATATATTATATTATATTATTATTTTAATTTTTAATTTTTTTCTTTCTCCTTCCTTCGCATTCCACAACCCCCCAACCCTCGACTGCTCCGCCCTCGGCCCTCGGGTCGTTCGCCCTTGGCCCTCAGGCAGTCACATCTCCGGCACCGCTCCCAGCCCCTCAGCCATCCGCGCCACCCCCTGCACCGTCCTCTGGCCCCTCGGTGAACCTGCACCCCACGTCCTCTACAGCCGCCTCCATCGCTGCCTTCACCCACCTGCGTTGCCGCCCTCACCCGCACCGCCAGTCCCCCGCACCTCACCCCCCGTGGCTGTCCGACATGACGCCAGCGGCAGCGACTGGCATCGCTTGATCCCCGCCGAACCCAATCTTTCCCTTCCTCACGTCAGACAAAAAAAAAGAGGGGAGAAAGGGACTGCCGACTCGACGCTGTGTCCTCCTTCTCCGTGCAGTGATTGCAAGTCGTCGTTCGGGGAGATGGCAGCGACTCTAACGGTAACATTTGGGCAGCCGGTGGTGTCGCACGCGGCTCGCCGGTGGCTCGGTTAACCAAACAAACAAAAAAAAGGGGGGGAGGAGTGGTCGTCGGATCCCGTTTTGATCAACATTTTTTCCTTACTTCCTGATGACTATCGACGGCCGGGGGTTGAGAGACGGTGGTGGCTCACCGATTCATCGATTTTGAGACCGCTGTCGGTCGGATTTTGTGGAGGAGGACACCAGTTTTGACCTCCTCTCTTTTCGCTGCTCATCGTGAGGAAGAAATCATCCAGATTTTTTAAGACATTTTTATCCAAAAAAGTTATTACAAGATTATCGAATACCTAGTAATCTGGATAGCCATCTCTCTTTGGATTATCTGGTAATCTGAATTATCAATCTAAAAAATATATCAAATGTGGTAATCTAATGAGGCTCCTTTAAATTATCAGCAATCTGGATAAATTATCAGCTACCAAATACAATCCTAGAGTTACATGTATTTTTATTACACGAGGTTCAAACCATAACTATCATGGCTTCACGAACTTTCTCCGGTAGAATATGGAAGGTACAACAAAATCCCTTGCATCTGGAAAATGTTTATTGAAATATATTTAATCCTAGGACAATCCTATGGAGGTTTGGAGCGAAAGAGCCCCGAGTACTATTTACAAAGCCATCAGATATAAATATTTGATACTCATATCTAGATTCATATACATGTGCAGTGAATATGAAAATAAAGAAATTGATAAATTGATTACATCATACCTGTATACTTCCAAATGGAGGAGTAACATTACTACTAAAATTACTCCATAATAAACTGATGACCATCACCACATGCACTGGATTACAGTATAGGACACTCAACAAACCGAAATAAGGGAAGATCTAGTTAGCTTGATTGAAGATAATTTTTGCCACTAATGGATAATAAAGTGGGGAAGAAATACATCACAACATGGACAGGCTCACATAGACACCTTCAATGGACATAACAATGCAAAGGAGCTTGAAACTAAGAAATTGCGATAAGAAGAAACTATGTTATGATCAGTGTGCCAATACAGATTTCTTGCAATAAAGAAGCTATGAATTACTTCAATATTTGTTCAGATCAGTGGCGTCAGCATCTTCATGTCCAATTAATTACATGAATTGATTTCCCCATATAAAGAAACTGCACTTGGTTATCAAAAAAAAAAAAGGGACTTGCCCTTTATTGGGTAAATAAAGTGGAAACCAACACACTTCATCCTTTAAACTATTTGACTTTGTCTGCGTAGCATTTGTCAATAGAACGGCTACCACTGCAAATAAATACTTTTAGCTAACAAAAAATGCCAAGAATCTTGTAACCAAAAACCTTACAAGTAAACATATCACAACAGGAGCCAACTATCAGATTACTATAAAGATCAATATTTCAATGCAGAATTATTGCAATAAAAGAGCTAAAATCACATCTACAATTGTTAAGATCAGTATCTTCAGCATCCTCATGAACAATTCGCTGTATAACAAAATTGCATTCATTAAAATAAATATAGTAAACAGCAACATGTTCCATCTTCTAAATTGTTAGTAAACCTGGTGAATATGACCACTACCATTCCAAATAAAAATCTCCAACAGACAATACAGACCAGCTTGACAATAAAAAAGAATTTCAAGAAAATAAGAGATCCACGAAGCAACTAACAAGAGTTGTGGAAAGCAAAATGGCGAGGTGGCCTGTGGATTTAATACTACAGGGATGTTTAGGAGGTCTGCTCTTGAGGATATGGGTTCATGAAGGTTGGCATATTGTAGTAGGTCTGTTCTTCTTGTCTGCGTCTTGATGACAACTATAGCTATACGTGTGACTTCGTAGCCAGACTGGTTCTCTCTCTTCCTCAGGTTTATGAGGGGTGGGTTAGTAATCAATAATCTTACGTGTTGGGAGGAGAACAACACTGTAACAAGAATATTTTTACCATTGGCAGATCCTTTTCTCTATCAGTTGGGTGGCAATGCTTGACCATCTAACCAATTTAATTTGTTTCAACCTGTTATAAATCCTTACCTGTTTGACAAAATAATCAAGTTTGGATCAGAACTTTTGATCTGTTTGATAAACAGAGGAGGTTCGGGTTGACAGATTTTTGAACAGATACTGCATCCAACCTGACTGATATCGGGTCCGTCCTGATCCGATTGCCACCACAACCATTATTCTGTTTCTCACCCTTGATATGTAAGAAAGGACCATAAGGAGACAAAATGTATATGTATGTAAAATTGTTGAATGATTAGGTTTATTAAGAGGCAGATATCTTAGCTATACCAGTGGGTGACAGAGAGATCACTAACCCAATCTCTTGATTAGCTGATAGATAAGCTCTTGATTTATCTAGGTCTTGGACTGCGAATATGTCGACCTGTTATAGCCCAAAACCCAGCCCAGCAGACCCAAGCCCAAAAAAAAAAAAAAAAAAAAAAAAAAAAAAAAAAAAAAAAAACAGGGGAATCAAACCGGGAAGAAGACTCCCGATAGGAGTCTTCTTCTCCGGCGAGACCCGGGCAAGATCGGACTCCTAGGACCCCTCGGAGTCCTAGGGTTCCTATAAGAAGACACCCTCTCCCTTGAGACCGAACATCGGCCTCCTCCCTCTCTCTTTCTCTCCGTTTTTCTCGATTGAAGCCACGGACACTGTTGGGTTTCTCGCCGTGATTTCTCGCCAGTGAGGTCACTGGAGGCCGGGGTGAGCCTTCCTCTCCTTCCTCTCTTCCTTCCTTTTCTTTCCGTATTTTTGCTGGAGGTGCCGGCGACGAGTGTCGCCGATCTTTCGTCGGGAAAGAGACTCTGTTTTGGACCTTTTTCCTTGGATTTTCCGGCACCGGCGATCGGAATCGATCGCCGGCCACGCTCCTCCGTGACCGGGGGAGTGGCCCCCCTCTGCCGTCGGCCTCCCCACGACGGTCGTGGTCCGAATGGTCGGTCAAGGTCGGAGGACTGCCGTCCTCTGTTCGGCCTGGAAGAACCAAGAAAAAAAAAAAGAAAAGAAGAAAAAGAAGAAAAGAAGAAAAGAAAAGAAAAGAAAAGAAAAAAAAAGAAAAAGAAGAAAAAGAAGAAAAGAAAAGAAAAAAAAAGAAGAAAAAGAGAAAAGAAAAGAAAAAAATAAATAAATAAAATAAATATATATATATATATTTATATATATATAATAAATAAATAAATAAAAAATAAATAAAAAATAAAAAAAAGAAAATGATGAGAGAGAGAGTTTCTCTCTTCTTTCAGTCTGAACCCTGACTTTCTCTCTCTGGAATTGGACTTTCTCTCTACTTTCTCTCTCTAAAATTTTCTCTCTCTAGGTTGTTTCTCTCTCTTGATGGATTTCTCTCTCTAAAGTTATTCCTCTAGGATTAGCGTAGTGGAAGGCTTCATCTGATGATTTTGATCGAGTTTAGAGAAGAGTCTGATTTTAAGTGAAGTTTTGATTTGGGATCTGTTCAGATTGAATTTTGAATTAAAATTAATGTAAAAATATAATTTTGGATAATAGGCACGGAAGAATCTCCTAGAAGTTAGTCGATCTATTCATTCAGTGCACCGTGAAAGATAAGTAATGAATCATCTTCTCGAGATATTCCATATTTATTCTGAAAATAAATAATTATTCTCTGAAATTATGCATGATTTATGAAATTATGTTTTGTAAGAAAAGTGCTTTTGAAATGTTATGGTATATCGATTTATGCACATGTTTAGTGAAAGATTATGATATATATTGTGGTACAAAGTGTTTTGATACAGATCGAATTTGTGCTCTCAGCCTAACTATGTTTCAGTGGGCCCCGCCAATGGGAATTATACGTTGGTACTCAGTGGATCCTGCCAGTGGGGTTGTGCGCTGGTGTTTGTGGACCCTGCCAGTGGGGGTTGTGCACTGGTATTTGTGGACCCTGCCAGTGGGGGTTGTGCGTGGTATTCTGTGGACCTGCCAGTGGGGTTGTGCGCTGGTATTCTGTGGACCCCGTCAATGGGGGTTAAATGTTGGTCATAGTCAAGGCTGTTGAGTTACGAGTGTTTTGAATCGAATCGGATTTATGATTATATTATATGTGAATATTTGAAAATATTTGATTTGTATTAAATCAGCATGAAATATACTCTTATGTTTATTTGCAGCATTATTTTTGAAAATTATATAATATCTGAATTATCTAGTTGAGATATTTGTTACTTATTGGGCTGTCTAGCTCATTACCTTTCTTTCTATTTTTAGATTCAGATAATTAATTTCGAGCGTAGGAAGAAATATTGGGACAGAGCTTTTAGAGGCGAGATTTAGCGTTGTCAACTTCAATAAACTTAGATCTAATTTTTATTTTTAGCAAAAATTTTATTGGATGTAAGATATTTGATTTAATTACTTGAATTATAGTTGAATAATAATTATTTGAATTTATTCCGCTGTGATGCATTGATATCGTGATGAGATGCCTTGCATGCTTATGGAGAGAGTTCTTCATGAGTATGCGGTGGTTGCCGCGACCCTCGATTCACAATCTCGGGTCGGGGGCGTGACAATTAATATGGTATCAGAGCATAAGTGGATAAATTATGACACATAGAATTTGACATAGTATGAGTGTAGGTGGGTAAACATTAGGAATATTGGGACGTTAAAGTATGAGCATCATATTAAATCTATCCTAACAAATAGATAAATGAATCTAATAAGGTTTTACTACTACAACGTTACCATGCCTCCCCGTAGAATGACAAGAACTACTCAAAAAATTTCAAGAGAGACATCACAACCACGGGATGGTAGCACTCCCCATCTGACCAGTGGCACCCCTCAGGAGGAGGGAGTCGTAGATCCTAATGGGAGTACTTCGAGAGCACGTCAAGAACCAGATATGGCTCAGTTAATGCAGACCCTAATCAGGATGGTACAAGGCAACAACAAATACAGCAGAAATGTTTGAACAACAGCAGATACAACGAGATACACAACAACATCAGCATCCACCACCACAACATGGAGAGTAACCAGTACAACGAATAATATTTCAGAATTTAAAAAGCTTACTCCTCCAGCTTTCAAGGGGACTACTGAACCTTTGGAGACGACAACTGGATAATAGAGATGGAGAAGGCCTTCGCTGTCCAAGAGTGTCTTGATGAAGAAAAGATTCGATATGCAGCTTATTTACTACAAGGAGAAGCATACAACTGATGTCAGCGACTACAGCGCAAGCATGAACAAGACGGCGAAATACTTACCTGGGAAAGATTTCGGATTGCATTCTATGATCAGTATTTTCCTCGGAGTATAAGGATCCAGAAAGAGCAAGAGTTTATTTATTTGAAGCAAAAGGGTATGAGTGTGACTGAATATGAAGCAAAATTTATAGAGTTAGCAAAATTTGCTCTGAGATTAGTGGATGGTGAGCAAGAACGTATTCACAAGTTCGAGATGGACTGAGAACTGAGATTCGAAAACAAGTGGTTCCATATGAATTGACAACTTATGCAGATGTGGTAAACAAAGCACTGATAATTGAAAGGAAAGTCAATGAAGAACGCATGAAAGGGAAAGAAGGCAAAGAAAGAGAGCAAAATCAAATGATACACAAGGGCAGAATAATAAAAATATCAAAAGATCAGCTAAGGGAGCAGTAGATAATAAGACTCAACAGATTGATGGTGAGCCGTGCTCCAGATGTGGCAAAAATCATGCAGACAAGGATTGCTATTGGAATACAGGTGCTTGTTTCAAATGTGGTCAGATGGATCATAAAATTGCTAGCTGCCCGCTAAATACTGAAAATCAAGTTGGCTAAAGAACTCATGAAGGACAACATAAAGGTGGTGGACAGATTTCTAAAAATCAGGAAAGAATTTATGCGCTTTCTCAACGGAATCCACAGGCTTCCAATACAATGGTGACAGGTATGAAAAATTTCGAGGACGAAATTTCTTTTTAGGGGTGAAAAATGTTATAGCCCAAAACCCAGCCCAACTAAGCCCAGCCCAGCAGACCCAAGCCCAAAAAAAAAAAAAACAGGGGAATCAAACCGGGAAGAAGACTCCCGATAGGAGTCTTCTTCTCCGGCGAGACCCGGGCAAGATCGGACTCCTAGGACCCCTCGGAGTCCTAGGGTTCCCTATAAGAAGACCCCCTCTCCCTTGAGACCGAACATCGGCCTCCTCCCTCTCTCTTTCTCTCCGTTTTTCTCAATCGAAGCCGCGGACACTGTTGGGTTTCTCGCCGTGATTTCTCGCCGGTGAGGTCACTGGAGGCCGGGGTGAGCCTTTCTCTCCTTCCTCTTTTTTTCCCTTTTCTTTTCGTATTTTTGCTGGAGGCTGCCAGCGACGAGTGTCGCCGATCTTTCGGTCGGGAAAGAGACTCTGTTTTGGGCCTTTTTCCTTGGATTTTTCGATGCCGGCGATCGGAATCGATCGCCGGCCACGCTCCTCCGTGACCGGGGGAGTGGCCCCCCTCTGCCGTCGGCCTCCGCCGCGGCGGTCGTGGCCCGAACGGCCGGTCAAGGCCGGAGGACTGCCGTCCTCTGTTCGGCCTGGAAGGAACCAAGAAAAAGAAGAAAAGAAAAGAAGAAAAAGAAGAAAAGAAAAGAAAAAAGAGAAAAAGAAAAGAAAAAGAAAAGAAAAAAGAAGAAAAAGAAGAAAAAGAAAAGAAAAGAAAAAGAAGAAAAAGAGAAAAGAAAAGAAAAGAAAAAAATAAATAAATAAAATATATATATATATATTTATATATATATATAATAAATAAATAAATAAATAAATAAATAAATAAATAAAATGATGAGAGAGAGAGTTTCTCTCTTCTTTCAGTCTGAACCCTGACTTTCTCTCTCTGAAATTGGACTTTCTCTCTACTTTCTCTCTCTAGAATTTTCTCTCTCTAGATTGTTTCTCTCTCTTGATGGATTTCTCTCTCTAACGTTATTCCTCTAGGATTAGCGTAGTGGAAGGCTTCATCTGATGATTTTGATCGAGTTTAGAGAAGAGTCTGATTTTAAGTGAAGTTTTGATTTGGGATCTGTTTAGATTGAATTTTGAATTAAAATTAATGTAAAAATATAATTTTGGATAATAGACACGGAAGAATCTCCTAGAAGTTAGTCGATCTATTCATTCAGTGCTCCGTGAAAGGTAAGTAATGAATCATCTTCTCGAGATATTCCATATTTATTCTGAAAATAAATAATTATTCTCTGAAATTATGCATGATTTATGAAATTATGTTTTGTAAGAAAAGTGCTTTTGAAATGTTATGGTATATCGATTTATGCACATGTTTAATGAAAGATTATGATATATATTGTGGTACAAAATGTTTTGATACAGATCGAATTTGTGCTCTCAGCCTAACTATGTTTCAGTGGGTCCCGTCAATGGGGATTATACGTTGGTACTCAGTGGACCCTGTCAGTGGGGTTGTGCGCTGGTGTTTGTAGACCCTGCCAGTGGGGTTGTGCACTGGTATTTGTGGACCCTGTCAGTGGGGGTTGTGCGCTGGTATTCTGTGGACCCGTCAGTGGGGTTGTGCGCTGTGGACCCCGCCAATGGGGGTTAAACGTTGGTCATAGTCAAGGCTGTTGAGTTACGAGTGTTTTGAATCGAATCGAATTTATGATTATATTATATGTGAATATTTGAAAATATTTGATTTGTATTAAATTAGCATGAAATATACTCTTATGTTTATTTGCAGCATTATTCTTGAAAATTATATAATATCTGAATTATCTAGTTGAGATATTTGTTACTTACTGGGCTGTCTAGCTCATTACCTTTCTTTTTATTTTTCAGATTCAAATAATTAATTTCGAGCGTAGGAAGAAATATTGGGACAGAGTTTTAGAGGTGAGATTTAGCGTTGTCAACTTCAATAAACTTAGATCTAATGTTTTATTTTTAGCAAAAATTTTATTGGATGTAAGACATTTGATTTAATTACTTGAATTACAGTTGAATAATAATTATTTGAATTTATTCCGCTGTGATGCATTGATATCGTGATGAGATGCCTTGCATGCTTATGGAGAGAGTTCTTCATGAGTATGCGGCGGTTGCTGCGACCTTCGATTCACAATCTCGGGTCGGGGGCGTGACACGACCCAAACCCAAACTAACAAGATTTGATCCAACCCGAACTGATATGAAGTTATAGGTTTAATTGGGTGTATATTAGAAGCCACTTGATATTTGGAATCGGCTCAAACCTTTTACCTGCTTGAGAGAGGGTCTCTCCATGTTCATTTCATTGAGCAACCGAAATGAGATACAAAGTTATAAGAGAAAGTCTCGAATCTTTCTTCTATCAACATCAGCTAAAATATGGATTAAAAAGCATGTTCTCCAGATGTAACCTAACCTGAAAAATGGGAATCAAAGCTCCATAAAGCAAGTCCTCGAGCCCAAGTGACCAAGAGAGGAAAAGCCACGTTAATCCTGCACAGAAGTTTCTAAGCAAATATGTAACTCTGGATTTATGGAATTTCTGACATGACGTTGTAACTCATTTTTTACTATAAATATCACGCCCCCGACTCGAGATTTTGAATCGAAGGTTATGGCAACCGCCGCATACTCATAGAAACTCTTCCCATAAACATGCAAGGCATCTTATCATACTATCCTAAAACAACAGCGGAATAATTAGTCAATAATTTAAATCCAAAATATAACGATCTAAATTTTTTCTTTAATATCTTAATAAATTCAATAATGATTCATAGGTCTTACACCAAATTCAATAAGACTTTCAACCTAAAATAAAAGTATAAGGATTCTGTTTCTGATCACTCTTCCATTCATATCTTGTATCATTTTAATTCCTCAACATCTGTAAAAACAGTAAAATAGAAGATAATGAGCTAGACAGCCCAGTAAGCAATGATCACTTTCAAAAGATTCCATCAGACATTTAAATAAATAATCATTTATAGAAAATAAGCATATAGAGTTTATCAATTCGAAATCAATTTTCAATTATGCAATATAATTCACGTCAAATTTATTTCTTTTTCAAAAATTCAAATTTCTTTCCAGATTTCAATTTCTTTTGTTCTTCAATTCTTTTCGTCAACCATGAGCTATGACCATATTTTTTCTGTGGCAGGGTTATAATACCGCGTATCTGCTTACGGTAGGCTGCGAATCATCTGGCAGTCATGTCCTTTGGAACTGCTGGTCTCACTGGCGGTTTGTCGCTGGTCTCTCTTGCGATATGTCGCTGGTCTCGCTGGCGACATAAACCCTCAGGACAATCAATTGCCAACGTATTGCCCCCATTGGCAGGGTCCTTTACATAGTCAGGTTGTCAATTCATAATGTTTCTTATATCATAATTCTTCATAAATCATATTTCATATTCTAATTTCGATAATAAAATATATAATCATGTAGTATCGAAATCAATCAATGTAATGCATCATGAAATCAATATGTTCAATCATGCTTCATCATAACATTTTAAATAAGATATTTTCATAACAAAATATCATTCATCCAATTCATACATCATTTACAAATCATGTCAGAAAAATATATTATAATTTATCGATAAATCTAGAAAAAATGAAACATCACTTACCTCGAACGCATTCCAATAAATCCACATAATTCTATAAATTTTCTTCCAAAAATTCTGTTCGTAGATCATATCGCGATATCCCATGATCAAACATTCACAATCCTATACAGAATCAATTTCAATAATTAGAAAGAATACGAATACCATATTTCAATGGTTTAGATTGGGTCGATCATCTAATTTCATCTAATCAAAATCTAATTAGGACCTAAACGATCCAAAGTTTGACTATCAGATCAAATCGGATAAGAAGTGATAGGATCAAGGTTTCTTCATCGATTTCATAAAATCAAGTGGAGAGAGAAAATCAGAGGAGAGAAATTCATGAGGTACAATTCGAATTGATCAGGTGACACGATCCAACATTACGATTGGTTCAATATCTCGATTGGTGAAATCAACATGATCAAATCAAGTCATGGCTAGATCAAAATCATGGATGATCAAATCTAAAGATTCATAGTCTGATTAAGGTGGGTGCCAATACGCTGTCTGACAATCATGGATCAGGGTTCTTCATTAGAATCAGATCAGGACTATTAAAAGAAATTCTTCATTCACTAACCTTTTTAGAGAGAGAATCAATCAAGAGAGAGAATATTTTAGAAAGAAAAATTTAGAGAGAGAAAATTCTAGAGAGAGAAAACTCATCTTGAATTCTTCAGACAATATGATTCAACAAATTCGATCAATCGGATCAAATCATGCTGAAATTATCATGTGGACAATTCAATAAAATCATGAGAAATAAAATCTAAAAATACCTGATCTGATCAAAGTGGATGCCGATGTACCGTCCGACGATCACAGATCAAAAATCCATCACGATGATCATTTAAATTTATCATCATTCTTCTCAAAATTCTAAAAATCTTAGGAGAGAGAAATAATCTAGAGGAAGGATTCTAGAGAGAGAAAGTAGAGAGAGAAAATCCAATTTTAGAGAGAGAAAATACTAGTTCAGGCTGAAGAAAGAGAGGGAAGAGAGAGAAACTCTCTTTCTCATATTTTATTATTTATTAATTAATTTATTTTATTTTTTTTTCTTCTTTTCTTTCTTTCTTTTTTTTTCTTTTTCCTTCACGGAAGAGAGAGAGAGAAAATTCTATTTATTATTATTATTATTATATATTATTTTTCTTCTTCTTTTTCTTTTTTTTTCTTTTTTTTTCTTTTTCTTTTTCTTTTCTTTTCCTTCTTTTTCTTTTCTTTTTCTTTTTCTTTTCCTTCTTCTTCTTCTTTTCTTCTTCCCGGGTTTCCTTTGGGCCAAAACAGGGGACCGTGAGGTCCTCTCATTGGCTGGCCGGCCGATGGCGCAGCCGGCGTGGGGCGGCCGTTGGCAAGAGGGGAGGCGATCCGGCGGCAAGAGGAGGCCAAACTGGTGATCGGCGGTGACCATCGGCGATGAAAAAAATGGCAAAAAGGAAGGTTCTTCCGCAACAAAATCCGACGACTCCGGTCGTCGGCGAGCGTGCACATCGGCACGGGAAGGAAGAGGGAGAAGAGAGGAAGGGGAGGAGGCTTACCTCCGACGCCGGCGAGGCTTTTCCGACGAGAAATTGGACGGCACAGGGATGGTCTTCCGCGGTGGATTTTCCGACGATTGCCGCCGTTTTGTTCCGAAATTTCTCGATGAGAGGAGAGAGGAGGGTTCTCCTCCTTAAATAGGGCCGGAGGAAACTCGTCTCCGACTCCGATTGGGATAGGGAGTCTCTCCCCTGTTTTCTGTTTTATTTTTTTTTTTGGCTTTGTTACATGGTTGGAATTTGTTATCGGGCCGGGCCATCACAGTAAACCTGGCATCTGTGCTGCGCATATTTGACACCAGGAGGGATGCATCATGACCAGCTTCAACTCTGTTACCAGTGTCACTCAATTAGTAGTCATTTTTTCACTATACAAATCTATATCTATCTTATTTATCCATTTACTGCAATCAAATTCTGCTCGGTAATTGAGGCTCCACCCAGGAATTTGTTTGTCTCCATACAATTTGGATTAAAGACTACTGAGTTTTTGTAGGATGTGGTGCGAGGGTTAAAACACATATCTCGAACCCAACTCAGCATGTAGACCACTGTAACATGTAAACCAGCGTAGGTAGTATCCTCAACACGAGTATCCAAAATGTATTACAGTGGACAATCCAGGATACCACCAAACGTATCTATATCTGGGCATCAACTGACCAAACTGATGAAGATCATGGAGAGGAGACTGTGAGCGAATGGGAAGCACTCGAGTGTCTTGAAGGACCAGGATGGATGTAGTGTGACGCGTGAATTCATAGCAAAAATTCTGCGGTGGGTCCTATCTGCAAGGTTATGACATAAAATTTTCTCGGGATTGATCAAATACACCTTGTCATCTTCCACTTTTCCTCCTCGAGCAAAAAAGACAGGAGCGACATGGAAGCTCCAGTCAGATAAAATCCCAAGAACATTCTCAAAATGGGGCAGGTAAATGTCAGCATAGACATCCCACACACGGCTGAGATCAACATTGTATCATAAAGACCAGCTCGGACTGTCTTTTCCCATCTCAAAAACATGGAAATGCAGCCGGTCCAAATCACAGCTGTCAGCGCCGTCTCCAGTCTCAATCAAGTGCAGGTGGCCGCAAGGCTCTCCAAAGTAAAGCCGCGTCCCGCCGCAATCCCGTGGCGGAAGCAGGTGGTCTTCAGCACCTGCTGCTCAACATCAAAGGAGACAAGAAGCACTTTAGTGATCAGTGCAGTGCGCCGTTCCAATAAACATCCGAAACACTATCATCTGACATAGTCTCTTTCAAAAAAAAATTATTATAAATTAAAATTATAATATTTTAATATAAAAAAAATTTTGAACACAAAATTATGACATCGTAAATTAAAATTATAATATTATAGATTAAAATTATAATATCTTAATAAAAAAAATATCGCTAATACAGAATTATGACATCTTGAATCAAAATTATAATACTATAAATTAAAATTATGATATCCGACATAAGAAACATCTTCGAACGCAAAATTATGACATTATGAATCAAAATTATGATATTATAAATTAAATTATGATTTTTTGATACAGAAAATATCTTCAAATACAGAATTATGACATCTTGAATCAAAATTATGATATCATGATATAAAAAAATATCGTTAAATATATAATTATGATATTTTGGATCAAAACTATGATATTGTAGGTTAAAATTATGATATCCTGATAATAAACATATCTGAATGCAGAATTATGACATCCTGTATCAAAATTATAATAATAAAGTTAAAATTATGACATTCTGGTACAAAAAATATTTTCGAACACAGAATTATGATATCCTACATCAAAATTATGACATTATAGGTTAAAATTATGATATCCTAGTACAAAAAATATCCTTAAATGTAGTATTTACAAAAATATGTCATTCTGTATCAAAATTATGAAATCATGCGCAAAAAACTTTTTCGAAGTACAAAGTATTACATAATTACGATTAGTCCATGCAATATATTTAAAATTTAAGATTATATTTTATTAAAGTAACATGATTTTCAAACCATCTGTTATACTATATTTCATATTTTGATGAAATTAAAACATCCGAATTACAAATTATGACATCTAGCCAAAAATTTATAATATATTAGCTTCATCCTTAGCCTTCTTCTCCTTTATTTTTTCTGCGCTCTTCTTCTTACCATAAACCATTGCTCCTCCAAGTTAGGAACAAGATCCTTTGGTTCGCTGTTGGTGTGATGAAAAATGACATCCCGACCATCTCTCTTTCTTGCACTCCAACTCATTATCTACATTCGGTGCACTAGAAGAAGATGGATTCTCAAAATAACCATTACATAAAGCCTCGTCCAACTATAGAAATCTCTATAGAAAGTATATAGAATATTTTTTTGAAGTTAAAAAATACATATGAAAGATATAAATACAAAGTTCTTTAAAGATATATACCATAAAATATCATAATTTTAATCTAAAATATTATAATTTGAACCTAAAATATCATAATTATGATATCTTCTTACTTTGAAAGCTATTTTTAGTGTAGGATATCATAATTTCAAACTAGAATATCATAATTTTAACGCACAATATTATAATTTTGATTCAAGATGTCATAACCTGTATTCAAGGATGCTTTTACCTATAAGATGTCATAATTTAATCTAAAATATCCTAATTTTGATCTAGTATGTCATAAAATTATCAAAAAATATATTCAAAAAATATCTTATCTATAAGATGTCATAATATTAATCTAAAATATCATAATTTTAATTTAAAATATCATAATATATCAAAATTATTTTCGAAAGATATTTTACCTACAGAATATCATAATTTTAACATAAAATATCATAATTTTGATTAATGATATCATAAAAAATATGAAAAAATATACTTAAGAGATATTTTACCTATAGAATATTATAATAATAACTTATAGTATCATAATTATGATCTAAGATTTAATAATATTGTCACAACTATCTTTAGAATATGTTTTACATACAGAATATCATAATTTTGATATAGAATATCATAATTTTGATCTAAAATATCATAAAAATATCAAAAAATATATTTGAAAGATATTTTACCTATGAATATTATAATATTAATATTAATATCATAATTTTGATATAGGATATCATAATATTGTCAAAACTATTTTTGAAAGATATTTTACGTATAGGATGTCATAATTTTAACCTATAATATCACAATATGAATCTATAATACCATAATTTTGATCTTGGATGTAAATATATTGTCAAAAACTATCTTGATTTTTTGAAAAAATTTATATGACATGATGTATTTAAAACTAAAAAAAATCTATTTAAATCTACTAAATGTATTAATTTCGTTTAACTACGAAAGGAGCTGCTATAATAAAAGAGCTATAAAAAGATTGTAATAAAGGATCTATAGATGATATTTTACTTCCTGATGGATGGGACATATTGTTTAGATGGATAATATTATCTAGATGCTAGCCAACAATCTCGAACGCACAATTCTTGCTACAAATAAACTTTGGACATCTAGATAATCAGGCAAAAGCTCAACAAAATGAAAAGAAGAGAGAGAAAAAAGCAGCATTCATAATGTCCAATCAGACTTCAAACTAGTAAAAATACTTCGTTTTAGAGAAAAATATTATTTTCATCATGTTTAATTTGAAAAGTAGATTGTGACATGCATTAAATGTAATCGACGATGGAATAATGCGCTGTCTATATTTTTTTTGCGCATTCAGCCTCAAATTTAGTGCGAAATGATATCCATCACATCATGCCATGAGAGTGCTATGTGGATCAATTGGATAACGCGGTGCACTCTATACCGGGTTTTTTATACTGCGGCTAGTGCATAAAGAATTTCACAAATACTCAAACATGTCTCCACTAAAATCCATCATATTTTTTTTTTTTGTAGAAAAAATCCATCATATCTACCATTCAAATCAGGTACCATACATCCATCTCATGATGAAGCAAGATTGTGCAATTGAATACTGTATTTTACTTATACATAGGATAATAATTCAAACAGCTCAACATTGCTTAATTACAACCATAATGATACAATTGTCCAAAAATTATACAAATCAACATCATAGTACATCAAGAGGCACATACAATCTCTCTTAATCCTCAGCATCCAAATGAAAGGATCTGCACATTAGAAGAGGCAATTGGTCAACCATTCCAAGGTGATCATCACTAAACAAGATGAAAGGAGGTAAGGCGCATTTGATTTACAATCGTAATTGGAATCGAAATAGATTAGAATGGAAATCGAAATAGTCATATACCCTAATGTGTTTGATTTTGCAACCAAAATCAAAATCAAAAACAAAATAAAATTTAAATCATAGAAAAGAGTATGGATTGGATTTTAGAGGATTCAAAAATTCTCATTTTCTCTTGAAATTTGAATGCAAATAAAACTTCCTTCGAACAAATGGCTAGAATGAGAAACACTAATTTCCATTCCCATTCTAGTGTCTAATGCCCGCCAACTAAACACACACCTAATATATTATAAAAATAATATGCTCTCAACGTCCATTTCTTAAGGCTATAGATCAAATCTCAAAGTTGATATTAACAAAACACCAAAGACCCTTGGGAGTTGAATGCAATATATTTGTGTGTGTGTGTATTTGAAAGGATTTATGAAGGAAGGGATTGCAAGCTTATTTGATTTGCAACCAAAATCGAAATTTGAATCAGAATGGATTGCAATGGAAATTAAATGCACATAAACGTATTTGCATTATAATCAAAATTGGATCTGCTTTGAATACTGAGGTAGAAGAAGAATTAGATTTTAGAATTGGAGCATTTTCATTCCTCCTTGGAATCGCAATGGGAATAAAACTCCTCCCAACTAGATATGCTCTACATGCATTGGTAGTCACCATTGAGATGTAAAGATCGATAAAGATACTTTACGGTTCATGCCTATTGTCTTAGGGGTCACGAATAGGAAGATAGCATTGTAGTCCACTTAAATGAAGATACATGAAAATATATTTCATAATAATGAATATATATGAAGCTTATTGATGTAAAATTTCATGTTAAGGAGAGAGTGAAGGAAGCATCTTTTGCATAGACAAATTTATACATGCACGAACATGCAATAATCATGAACATAAAACACATGTTAATGGAATAATGCAAAGATGGTACTTAGTTATAATGATATTTTACTATACATATTAGGAGTGGTGATAAAAACTCGCATAAGCTGCAGTTATGTGTAATTGCAATAAGCATCTAAACAGATGTTGGATTACAAAATAGCAGTAACTGACAGGATCTCCAAAAAAACAAAATACATTTGTTGGACATCTGTTTGAATTCACTTTCCTGATTGACTTTAGTCCATGCAAAATTAGTTAAAACAAGTTACCAAAAAATAACTTCTGCATGATTAATTATTAGCCTTATCAACTGCCCTCACACTTATATTGAGGGGGAAAAATAAAGAATTAGAACGTTGATATCCAGCCTAGTAGAAAAGCCGAAAACGTTCCTAGCACCTAATTAACTATATATGGAAAGGTTCGACTACATCTTCATCGGAACAGCACTTGGCAACAAAAGGGTGGCTAAGAAGCCCCCACACCATCCCTCGCTTCCTACACTCCTCCTTCAAACACTTTTTCTTTCAAGAAGCTCCGGAACTCCGGCGGCGCAGCAAATTGGAACAGCCCGTGGGCCGCCAATGCCCAATGGCGCACATTAGAGTGGCCCAACCCCTGGGACATCGGCAATGTGGACGTCCCCATACCTCCCACCACTCCGTACACCAGCAAAAGTTTGCAAAAGAGACAAACCTAAATCAAACCAGAAGCGGACTTGCAACACAAATAAGGTCATCGAAAGAAAAATCCATTTAATACCCTGCATTGTGTCTTGCCAGCACACTCCCATGTATCTTTGGAATAACTTTGTTACATGATTCGGAGACGATAGCCATCTTATGCGAATACACTTGAGCATCATTATGATGACATGGCCTATAAATAATGAACCTATGAAGAGATTGCTGAAAATAAAATTGCAGAGAACACTATAAAACAGGAGGTTCAATAATTCGCTCCAATTATAAATCTATCTGAGCTACAAATCCCTGGAAGTCTAACATGGCTAAATATTCTGAAGCGTGATTGTCCCAAAGCATGACTTACTTTAGATCAAAATACAGTCAAGCTTCTGTTCCACACAGAAAGATACAAGATCGGAGTAGAGAGCAAGGAAATTTGAAGGAGATATAGATGCAATCAGGGTCATTATATGAATGAAGCAATCAATGAAAGACTAATCTTAAGCAGAGTATCTCAATACCTGCCAACTCAAAGGTATAATTGGGATGAGCAACAAATGGTATTCCATAACAAAATCAGGCACGTATTCAATCTTTAATTTCAGAATGCAATTCCCCATGGATCATATGAAACCTACGTGTGCAGATAACACTCATCAAAACATGTATTTGATTCAAGCAAACTCCACCCCATGAAAGATGAAGTACAATAAACGCTGAATGTCACATCATCTGCAAAGTCAATTTCTAGTAGCTTTTTCCACAAACCGTTTTTCCTTATGATGTTTCCATGATTAGTTCTATCAAGACAATTAACATACAATAAAATCTGGTAAAGATGAATTATGAATCATGATATGGTGCAGTAAACAAGAAAACCAAACCATGCAAGCAACACAATCAGAGCCATTTCATTGCACAAAATCTAAATGCACATGAACTTTTGAGGCAGAAAAACCAAACTTTGAGCAAGATAGCAGACACCAGAAATTCCTTGTAACTAGCTCAGAATGCCAATCACGTAACAAATTCCCCATGAGATAGTAGCTGAAACTTACAGCAAAGAAAACATAACACGAAAAAATGAGATAGGTCTATCAGGTCAACATGTAAACCCAAGTGTTAGTAGTTTCCACAACACAAGCATCCAAAATGTATGAAGCTGACAATCCAGGATACCACCAAACATATCTGCATCCGAGCACTAACTGACCGAACTGATGGAGATCATGGAGAGAAGAGACTGTGAGCAAATGGCAGGAGGTCAATTATCATGTTAGAACTGTCCAGATCCATTGCGTGTGGACTAAGGACAAAAATTTTGCGGCAGGTCCCATCTGCAAGGTTATAGCAAAAAATATTCTCGAGATAGGTAAAATACAACTTGTCATCTTCCCCTTCTCCTTCTCGAGCAAAAAAGAAAGTAACCGCACAGATGCCCGAATTAGATAATACCCTAAGAGCAAGCTCATAAGGAATCGGCGACTTAGTCCCAGGATACACATCCCTCACTCCATTCAGATCAACATTGTATAATAAAGACCAGCTCGGATTGTCTTTTCCCATCTCAAAAACATGGAAACGCAGCCAGTCGACAACACCGCCACCAGCATCGGCTACAGTCTCAATCAAGTGCAGGTGGCCGCGAGACTCTCCAAAGTAAAGCGTCAACCCGCGGTGATCCCGTGGCGGCATCCGGGTGGTCTTCACCACCTGCTTGTCGACATCAAAGGAGACAAGGAGACCATTTTCGTGGACCCAGTTCAGCGCGCCATTCCAGTAAACACCTTTCTGCATAATTCTACCGCGCGGCAGAGTCTCCCTCGAGAGCTCCCATGCACCGGTATCCGACGAGTATATCTTGACGTGATACTCAGGAACTGTGGGATCTAACGCAAGGGTCCTGATGTTGGAGTTGATGCAGGCAATTCGATACTGAAAGGATGTGGAAGGATCGAAGGCAAGCATGAAGTGGTATTTGATTGGATAGATGTCGGCAGGGGGGCTGGGGATTTGCCTGTACAACATGGTGGTGGGATTGACGAGGTATAGGATCAAGGAAGGCAGAAACCAGTTGCTCCTGCAGAGGAGGAGGCCATTGCAGGACTGGCAGACTAGGAAGCCATACGTTTCGGCGAATAGGTGGTAGACGGAGGAGAGTGAGGGGTCAGGGAGGACTGGCGAGGCGCCGCCATCGACGGAGAAGGACGAGAGTTGGCGCGACACGATTTCTTGGATGAGGAAGCCGGAGACGGCGAGGTGGTTGCGGCGGGTGTGGACGGAGAGGAAGAAGGGATCGGAGGCCAGGGCGAGCCACTGCTTGCAGACGCTCTTGAATCGGAGGACGGACTTCGCCGGCAGCCTCGGGAGGATCTCGAAAGCGATCAGGTCGCTGGGGACCTCGACTGCTGATGGGGAAGAGGGCGACATCTCTCTCTATCTCTCTGAGCTCTGAGTGCTTCTCTGCCCTCTCTTTCTCGTCCGCCTCCGTATTTATGGTGGTGAAATGAAGGATAAGAAGTTATTCTGTTACATCACCAAGAAATTGCAGTTGCAGGTTCAGTTATTTTGCAAATAACACCTCAGCAACATGTCTACAATTAAAATCCACGCATATCAGTTACCACGCAACCATTTCACGATAAAAAAGAATTGTGCAATTTGAATACAACATTTTACTTGTACATAGGACACTAATTCAAACAGCTAGGAATGGATTAATTACAATCATAAGGATACAATTTTCATAAAACCATACAAATCAACATCATAGTACACCCAGAGGCACAAACAGAATCTTATAATCCACCTTAACAAGCTCTTCTAATCCTTAGCATCCAAATGAAAGGACGGTACATTAGAAGAGGCAATCGATCAGCCATTTGAAAGTGATCATCAGTAAACAAGATGGAAGAAATTAATGTAACATAGAAAATGGTATACTCTTAAGGTCTATTTCCTAAGTCTCTAGATGAATCTAAAAGCCAATATTAACAAAACACCAAAGGTCCTCAGGAAGTTGAGCTGTCTGCATTCCAAAAGACCACAAAAAATGCATATATACATTTAGTGCTTGAAAGCAATATTTACATATATAAAAATATACATAGATGTTTAGCAAGGATTTAGGAAGAGATTACATGCATTTGCGGTCACTGCTGAGATGCAAAGATTCATAAGGACACTCTTTGGTCTGTAGCTCTTGTCATAGGGGTCGCAATGACGGCGGCACCATTGTATTTGCACTTGAATAAAGGTATATAAAAATATTTTTCATAACACAAAAATATATATATACATACACATATTACTTATTTAGTTTGCAAGCTAAGAAAATCTATATATGGACTAAAATAGAGTTCCATTAATAGTATATAAAGCTTCACAATGTTGTTTCTTTGTATAATTTTACAGAAAATATTATTGATCAGTGTATATATCTTAAGATCAGTGGGAGCAAATACATTTTTTAATACTACATGTGGATTATATTTTACTTGCAAATAGTGATTTGGACTTATTGCATGAGACCAAGCAATTTCTTATTCAGAACTTTGAAATAAAGAGTATGAATGAAGCCTTCTATGTCATTGGTATAGACTTATTTGGATAGAGTCAAAAGAACCTTAAGATTACCTCAAAAAGCCTATATTAAAAAGCTTCTAGAAAGATTTAGAATGAACGATTGTTCACCTATTGCGGCACCAACTATCAAAGGGGATAAATTCAGTTTGGATCAATGTCCCCAGAATACATTAAGACAATAATGGATGAAAAAAATTCTTTATGCTTCCGCTATAGGAAGTCTCATATATGCACAAGTTTGCATCAGATCTGATATTGCATATGCAGTAGAAATGTTGGATAGATAACAAAGTAACCCAGATATAGAGCATTAGAAAGCTGCCAAAAGGGTTATAAGATACAAAGAACTAAGGACTTCAAGCACAAGCATTCTGACCATTTGAAAGTGGTTGGATATTTAAATTCGGATTTTGCTGGATGTATAGATACAAGAAAATCTACTTTAGAATACATCTTTCTACTTGCTTAAGAAGCTATATCTTTGAGAAATATAAAGCAAACTATTATTGCATCATCCACTATGAAGGCAGAATTTATTGCATACTATGAAGCTACATCATAAGCATTATAATTGAAGAATTTTAAGTCAGGCCTAAAGGTCGTCCATTTTATTGCGAGGCCATTGAGGATTTTCTGTGATAATTCAACTTTAGTTTTCTTCTCTAAAAATAATAAAAATCAAAATCGAAGTAAACACATCAACATAAAATATTTACTTATTAGAGAAAATACTAAAAGGCAATAAATGGCTGTTCAGCATGTTAGTACTAAATTAATGACAACCGGTCCTATGACTAAAAGTTTGCCGGCTAAGGTGTTCAGGAATTATGTATGCCATATCAGGCTTGTTGGCTCATTTCAAGCTATTATTTTAATTCTTTGACTATTATGTATGTTTATAATATATTTAATTATTTAATATATAATATCTATTATACACATAACGTAATTTGTCATGATCATAATCCATTTGAATATTAAAATTGGATCCTGAATGACTTATAAGAAGATCATTCATAAAGTATGATGAGATACTCAATTAAAAAGGATCATATATTGTAATACATTAAAGGAAGTGCTCACTTAAAAAGCATGATCGTCATGATTCGTATATAAAGAATTTCTATTTGAATAACAGTTGCATAAGTAGCTAATTAGTTGAATAACAATAAAGTGTTATGATCATACTATTATGTGAAGTGTCACTTATAAGAATTATCTGACGACATCATGTGGATCAAGTGAGAGAATATTGGATACATATTTTATGTGGCCCATATATAAAGTTTTTATTATCGATTATTTTTGAGTAGTACGTAACTACCCACTAACATTAGTTATCCCTAAGATAGTTTCTTTAATGGAAAGAAATCATCGATGTTTCAATTATCTGATACAGATCCCTAGTCTAGTCTATTAAAAGCCTGCGAGATACATCAGTGAATGGTTAATATAGAGACATAAGTTAGAAGGCTCATTCTTCAAGTTTCTTTGTGGATAAACTCTATTCAGATACCTAAATAATAATGACTAGAGGTATGCATCGCTAACATTTCCGCTGCACAAAATTATGTTTATTTGATATATTTTCTCACAGGAAATCCCTGGAAGTCTAAGATGCGCAGATATTCGAAAGAGTGATTGTCCCAAAGCATGACTTATTTTAGATCAAAATACAGTCAAGCTTCTGTTCCGCAAAGCAAGATATGAGATCGGTTAGAAAGCAAGGAAATTTGAAGGAGTTATAGATGTAATCAGGATATTTATCTGAATGAAGCAATCAATGAAAGGCTGATCTTAAGCAGAGTATTTCAATACCTGTCAACTCAAAGGTATAATTGGCATGAGCAACAAATGGTGTTCCACAACAAAATCAGACACATATTCGGTCTTTAATTTCAGAATGCAATCCCCCATGGATCATATGAAACCTACGTGTGCAGATAACACTCATCAAAACATGTATTTGATTCAAGCAAACTCCGCCCCATGAAAGATGAAGTACAATAAATGATGAATGTCACATCATTTGCAAAGTCATGTTTTAGTAGCTTTTTCCACAAACCGTTTGTCCTCGTGATGTTTCCATGATTAGTTCTATCGAGACAACTAACATACAATAAATCTCGGTCAAGATAAATTATGAGTCATGACATGGAGCAGTAAAAAAGAAAACCAAATCATGCAAGGAACGCTAATCAGAGCCATTTCATTGCAGAAAATCTAAGTGCACATGAACTTTTGAGGCAGAAACAACAAACTTGGAGCAAGATAGCAGACACAAGAAATCCTCGTAACTAGCTCAGAATGCCAATCATGTAACAAAGTTCTCCGTGAGATAGCAGCCAAAATTTACATCAAAGAAAACAGAACAGGAAAAGATGAGATAGGTCAATCAGGTCAACATGTAAACCAAGTGTAAGTAGTTTCCTCAATACAAGAATCCAAAATGTATGAAGCTGACAATCCAGGATACCACCAAACGCATCTACATTTGAGCACTAACTGACCGAACTGATAGACATCATGGAGAAAAGAGACTGTGAGCAAATGGCAGGAAGTGGATGATCACGAGAAAAGGGGGCAGACTCCTTGCGTATGGACTAAGGACAAAAATATTGCGGCAGGTCCCATCTACAAGATTATAACAAAAAATATTCTCGGGATAGGTAAAGTACAACTTGTCATCCTCCCCTTCTCCTCCTCTAGCAAAAAAGAAAGGAACTGCATGGATGCCCCAATCAGCAAATACCCTGAGAACAAGCTCACCAGGGAGCGGCGACCTTCTTCCAGGACACACATCCCTCACTCCATTGAGATCAACATTGTATAATAAAGACCAGCTCGGATTGTCTTTTCCCATCTCAAAAACATGGAAACGCAGCCAGTCGATAACACCGCCACCAGCATCGGCTACAGTCTCGATCAAGTGCAGGTGGCCGCGAGACTCTCCAAAGTAAAGCATCACCCCGCGGTGATCCCGTGGCGGCATCCGGGTGGTCTTCACCACCTGCTGGTCAACATCAAAGGAGACAAGGAGACCATTTTCGGTGATCCAGTTCAGCGCGCCATTCCAGTAAACACCTTGCTGCATGATTCTACCGCGCGGCACAGTCTCCCTCGAGAGCTCCCATGCACCGGTATCCGACGAGAATATTTCGACGTGAAACTCAGGAGCTGTGGGCTCGAGTATATGGGTCCTGATGTTGGAGCTGATGCAGGCAATTCGATACTGGAGGGATGTGGAAGGATCGAAGGCAAGCATGAAGTGGTATTTGTTTGGATAGATGTCGGTAGGAGGGTTCGGGATTTGCCTGTACAGCATGGTGGTGGGATTGACGATGTATAGGATCAAGGACGGCAGAAGCCAGTTGCTCCTGCAGAGGAGGAGGCCGTTGCAGGACTGGCAGACTGTGAAGCCACGGGTTTCGGCGAATACCTGGTAGACGGAGGAGAGTGAGGGGTCGGGGAGGACTGGCGAGGCGCCGCCGTCGACGGAGAAGGAGGAGAGTTGGCGCGACATGATTTCTTGGACAAGGAAGCCGGAGACGGCGAGGGGGTTGCGGCGGGTGTGGACGGAGAGGAAGAAGGGATCGGAGGCCAAGGCGAGCCAATGCTTGCAGACGCTCTTGAATCGGACGACGGACTTCGCCGGCAGCCTGGAGAGGACCTCGAAAGCGATCGGGTCGCAGATGGTGGCCTCGTCTGCTGATGAGGAAGAGGCAGACATCTCTTCTCTCTCTCTGAGCTCTGAGTGCTTCTTTGCCCTTCTTTCTCCTTCGCTCACTATTTATAGTGGCGAGATGAAGGATACGAAGTCATTCCGTTACTTCACCAAGAAATTGCGGTGCAGGTTCACAAAAGGGACTTATTTGCAAATAATACCTTAGAGTCAGCTAAAATACTAAAACATATCTACTATTGAAATCCATCATATATACCATTTAAATCAGCTACCAGGCAACCATTTCACAATAAAAAAAAAATTGTGCAATTTTAGTACTATATGTTACTCTACCGTAGGATAATAATTCAAACAGCTCGACACGTCTTAATTACAACGTAATGGTACAATTTTCATAAAACCACGAAAAGCAACATCATAGTACGTCATAGTCCTCTCTCAAGCATTGAGACTTGGCCTCGATCCTTCACCACTTTGCACGTCATAGTCAGAGCTAACCATACACTGCTTGGCGTCGAACTTAGAATCCGGATTTTCCATTTACCATGTTCAAGAACAAGCTTACTCTCATCTTCCAATTTTGAGGTGGGGGAAGGCAAAATCACGATCTTCTTGGTCGATATGTCCTTGGTATGATTTCTCCCAGCTCCTCAAAGCAGCTCTCTCTCTACATGAAATAACGATGCGAGCAGCTCTCTCTCTCTGCATGAAATAACGATATTTCTTGAAGATGCATCTTTATATTTACCAGATGTTTGGTTGAAGAGAGTTGGAGTTTAAAATTAAAATAAAATAGATAATTTTTATTCTAACTGTTTGATTGGAGGAGTTTCATTCCAATTTCAATTCGTGGATGAAATGAAAATATCCCAATTACTTAAAACACAATTCTTGCTCTCCTAAAGATTCAAATTTCTATTCAGATTCCGATCACAAATTAAATACTTCGAAAATTTGACCATTCCGATTCCGATTACAAACCAAACACCACTTAATAGTAGGTAACTTTTTGTTGCAGTGTAGTTAAATTGAACAAAGAAAATGAACAACTACAACAATCCTCTGCTTAGCCTATGAATAGTGTTACTTGATCATTTCTGTGCATGGAATAAAGTGAGAATTAATAAAAGATATTAGAGAGTTCCGAGTAATGTTCTTAAATTTAGTGTTTTCGGCATGAGTTTGTACAAGCCATAGTGCTCCAGCTTTGTGTAAGAGTTGAAATGCATTCAACGAGTATGTATAATATTGGTGGTTATGATTAACAAATCACCAACACCTCCCACCATCTCCAAAGACCAATATAAATTTTGAAACAAAACAGAGAGTTATAATAGAACAAGGTACCTGCACTTCATCTGAATTATGTCTAGATCTGCCTTTTTTTCTTTCAATTGATGCCTACCAACCTGGTATCCCCTAAAACATTGAGGCTATTGTTCCCATCAAACTGCTCATACAGCATTTGAGACAGGACCACATCCAAGCAATATAGACTGCTAGCAGTTGAGAAACAATAATGCATCTTCAAAATAAATTTCCATGGAGTGTGACACCAGCCAAGACACTCACTTAGTGCAGATACTAAAGAATCAGAGTTCCTCATGGCTAACAAATTACTGTTACGCTTTTATCATCATGACTCAAGGACAGCAAACCTCTGGCAACAGAATAAAGTCTCATCTTTATGACAAAGGCCACAAGAGACCTAAGAAGATATCACATCCGCTAAAATAGAACTACAGCGAACACTACAGAGCAAATGGTTCTATGGTATCACTTCGAAACATTTCCATGACTGTAATCATCCTCCAAAAGCCGAACATGCGCAAAGATATCAAGTGGCATAGACCATACTTTAGATGAAAATACAGTCAAGCTCTGTTCCGCACAAAGGATACAAGCTCGGAGTAGAGATCAAAGAAATTCAAAGGTGATATAGGAGTAATCAAGGTAATGATCTGAATGAAGCAATCAATGAAAGACTGATTTTAAGCAGAGCATTACATTACCAGCCAACACAATAAGTAAATTGGTATCAGCCACCAATGCTTTCCAAAACAAAATTAGGCACATATCAAATCTTTAATTTCAGAATGCAATCCCCCTGGATGATATGAAACCTACATTTGCAGATAACACCCATCAAAACATGTACCTGATTCGAAACAACTCTACCCTATGAAAGACGAAGTACAATAAACGACTAACTGTCATGTCATCTGCCAAGTCAAGTTCTAGTAAGCTTTTTCCACACTTCTTTTTGTCGTGTGATTTTTCCATAATTAGTTCTATCAAGATAACTAACATACAATATAATCTCAGTAAACATGAATTATGAATCATGATATGGACCAGTAAACAAGAAAACCAAATCATGCAAGCAACACTAATCAGAGCCATTTCATTACGCAAAAGCTAAGTGCACATGAACTTTTGAGACAGAAGGGGAAAAAAAGGAGATAGGTCTATCAAGTCAACTTGTAAACTATAGTGTAGGTAGTTTCCTCAACACAAGTTTCCAAAACGTATAAAGTTGACAATCAAGGATACCACCAAACGTATCTATATCTGAGCATCAACAAACTGAACTGATTGAGATCATGGAGAGAAGAGACTGTGAGCAAATGGGAGGACGTCGATTCTCATGAGTGCATCGGACGGAATCTTTGTGATGAATGAATCCATGGCAAAAATTTGCGGCAGGTCTTGTCTGCCAGGTTATAACATAAAATATTCTTGGAATTGCACAAATACAGCTTGTCATCTTCCCCTTTTCCTCCTCGAGCAAAAAAGACAGGACATATAAGTTTGCCGATGTCAGCTGATATCCTAAGAAGATGCTCATCTGAGGTCGTGCTATTAATCTCAGGATACAAATCGCTCACTCCATTGAGATCGACATTGTATTTCAAATATCTGTTTGATTGTCTTTTCCCATCTCAAAAACATAGAAATGCAGCCAGTCAAAATCACAGCTAGGAACCTCCGCTGCAATCTCAATCATGTGCAGGTGGCCGCGAGACTTTCCAAAGTAACGGATCATCCTCCGGTAACTCTGTGGCGGCACCTGGGTGGTCTTCACCAGCCGCTGCTCAAGATCAAAGGAGACAATGACACCATTTTTAGCGAGCCAGTTCAGTGAGCCATTCCAGTAAACACCTGCCATTCCAACTGTCTCTCCCGGCACAGTCTCCCTCAAGAGCTCCCATGTACCGGCATCCGACGAGTATATCTCGACGTGAAACTGAGAAGCTGTGGGATCGAACGCAGCGTGCGTGATGTTGGAGCTGAGGCAGGCAATTCGATACTGGAAGGATGTCGAAGGATCGAAAACAAGGATGAGCTGGTATTTGAATGGATAAAGGTCGGCAGGGGGGTCGGGGATTTCCCTGTACTGCATGGTGGTGGGATTGAGGAGGAAGGGCCTCAACGGCGACTGGAACGAGGAGGTTGTGCAGAGGACCAGACCGTTGCAGGACTGCCAGATGTAGATGCCGTTGCTGGCGGCGGAGCGGCGGTTGAGGGAGGAAAGTGAGGGGTCGGGGATGGCCGGCGAGGCACCGCCATCGACGGAGAAGGAGGAGATGGTTGTTGTCACGAAGTCTTCAATGAGGAATCCGGAGACGGTGAAGGGGTTGTAGCGGGTGTGGGCGAGGAGGAAGAAGGAATCGGAGGCCAGGGCGAGCCACTCCTTGCAGACGCACTTGAATCGGAGGAGGGACTTCGCCGGCAGCCTGGCGAGGATCTCGAAAGCGATCAGGTCGCTGGGGACCTCGACTGCTGATGAGGACGAAGGCGACATCTCTCTCTCTCTCTGAGCTCTGAGCGCTCCTTTGCCCTCTCTTTCTCGTTCGCCTCCGTATTTATGGTGGTGAAATGAAGGATACGAAGCTATTCTGTTACATCACCAAGAAATTGCAGTTGCAGGTTCAGTTATTTTGCAAATAACACCTCAGCAACATGTCTACCATTAAAATCCATCATATCTACCACGCATATCAGTTACCATGCAACCATTTCACGATAAAAAAGAATTGTGCAATTTGAATACAACATTTTACTGGTACATAGGACAATAATTCAAACAGCTAATGGGTTAATTACAATCATATTGATACAATTTTCATAAGACCATACAAATCAACATCATAGTATACCCAGACGCACAAACAGAATCTTATAATCCACTTAACAAGTTCTTCTAATCTTAGCATCCAAATGAAAGGACCTGCACATTAGAAGCGGCGATCGGTCAGCCATTTGAAGGTGATCGTCACTAAACAAGATGGAAGAAACTAATGTAACATAGAAAATAGTATACTCTGAAGGTCCATTTCCTAAGTCTCTAGATGGAATCTCAAAGCCAATATTAACAAAACACCAAAGGTCCTCGGGAAGTTTAAGCTCTCTGCATCCCAAAAGGCCACAAAAGATGCATACATACATTCACTGCTTGAAAGCAATATTTACATATATAAATATATACATAAATGTTTAGCAAGACTTTAGGAAGAGATTACATGCACGTGCAGTCAATATTGAGATGTAAAGATCCATAAGGACACTCAGCGGCCTGTGGCTCGTCATGGGGATCGCAACAAGGGAGGCACCACTGGATTCCACTTGAATAAAAGTATATGAAAATATTTTCCATAACACAAGAATATATATATATACATGGAGCCTCTTGATATAAAATTTTATTGTTAAAAATTCTAATAAAATAGGCTTCTATGATTATAGATTAATTTTATATTCTGATTTATTATGAAAATATAAACTAAATTATCATCTCAATAAATAATTAAGATATCCATAATTATCTATAAATATATTATTATATTATTTTAATCACGCGATGTAGCATACATCGGTATATGCTTGACACAATTAATGAGCTCTATGATGAATGGATCCATTAATATTATTAAGTGGGTTAAGTCTCAACTTCACTCCTATACACATCTATCTATAAAAAATTTTAGAACATTAAGATCTTCATATTTCTAAAATAAAATTATCCATCATTGTTATTTTTTTTCTTTCGTAAGATAGATACAACTATCATCAATGGCTTTCAAAAATTTTAAAATATGATTCATTGATTATTATTATTTTTTTAAAAAATTATTATTAAATATTTTTATATTTTAATATCATCCATAAAGTTTTTCAATAATTAGTATAAGAGCTTTAATTTTTGTACCAGATAAGAATCAAAATTTTTTTTGAACTCAATCTAAAAAAAAAAGAAATAACTAAATAGAGGAAAGGGTAGAGGGACGGTTTTTCCTGTGGCCATGCGCTCTTCTCCTTTGCTTCTTGCCGGCCGGACCAATCTCCGATGGGATCAAGCTCCGGCCACCACCGGGACCAGCCGGTGCTGAAGGGCTGGCGATTCCCGTCCGGATCCAAAGATCCAAGCAAACAAATAGCAAAAAAAAAAAAAAAGGCCAAACGAAAAAAAAGTGAGAGGCGCGGTTCCCACCGCCGTGCCCTCCTCCTCCTCCCTTGTGGTGACCGCAGGTGGTCGTCAGGAGCAGGCCGACGGCGATCCTTGCAGGCGGTGGTGCTGGACGCCGGCCCTACTTCCTTTCTTCCATTTGATTTCAAACAAAAAAAGAAAGAGACAAGGAACCGCCGGATCTCGGTTTGCCGGCGGTTCCCCTCTCTTGATCGCCGGCGAACCGGTGGCGTCTGGCTGGGGGAGGCATCGGGCCGCCGATTGAAGGCCCCGGCGACTGTTGGCGAAGGTTTGGGCGGAAGCGATGCCGGTTTTGGCCCTTCACTGCATGGTCACGGGGAGATAGAAGGAAACCACTACTGGTTTCGGGTTCGGGTTTTGGGTTCGATCCGCTTCCGAACCCGATTTCTTGTGTAATTATATGGAAATTTTGCACGTGGTCCCGTAGAAGTGCATATTTTGTTATGAACGCATAGAAGAATTACATTTTAATCCCTATGACGAAATTTATCATATAAAAATCTACATATTATTATTTAATCCCTATTCTAAAGTTTATTACATATTTATAATCTAAAAGTTATGTTATAATCCTATAATATAGTGTAATTGCATAACGATCCTCAATATGCTATCACAAATTTTAAACTTCATATTTAGTTTGAGTAATGATATATTTTGTGTTGATTTTTAATTTAAAAGATTATAAATTTTAATGGACGGTGACCATCAAAGTAATCTATTCATTGAGATTTGAAAATTTTTCGGTCTAATATTTAGAAATATATTTTTTATGGATAAAAAATTTATTAAAAATTAATATTTTTTTAAATAAATATTTTTCAGATAATATTTAGACAAAAAATAATTTATCCATATTATTTTTACGCATTGAAAAATGACTCAGAAATTTGTTATCTATATTCTTTTGCATTATTAGTTTTGCGGATAAGTTGCTAAGATCTATCTATATTTTTCATAATACTTTTATTATATAAATATTATTATATATAATAATATAATATAATATATTATATTATTATTATTATTATATTATCATATTATAATACATTATATTATTATTATATTATATATTATTATAACATAATATAATATAATAATAATTTATTATAATATTATAATATAATATTCTATCTTAAATTACAATATATTATATTAAAATAAAATATAGTAATTATATTATATTACAATATACTATATGAAAATACAATATAGTATATTACATTATAATAATATATTATAATATCTAATATAAGTATTATTATATTATGTTATATTAGATATTATGATATATTATATATTATAATATATTATATTATTATATTATATTATAAGATTAAGGATATATTGAAATAAATTTAAAAAATAAAATAAATATAAATAAATTAATCAATAAAAAAATTGATCTATTTTCTCGTAACATCTGCCCATAATAGAATCAGACACAGAGTGTGATAGCAGCCAAGAGACTCACTTAGTGCAAATACCAAAGAATCAGAGTTCCTCGCGGCTAGCAAATTACTTTTACGCCTTATCATCATGACTCTAGGACAGCAAACCTCTGGCAACAGAATAAAGTCTCATCAACAAGGGCCAAAAGAGACCTAAGAAGATGTCAGATCCGCTAAAAATAGAACTACAGCGAACACTACAGAGCAAATGGTTCCATAGTATCACTTCGAAACCTTTTCATGACTGTAATCATCCTCCAAAAGCCTAACATGCGCAAAGATATCAAGCAGTATAGTCCTTACTTTAGATGAAAATACAGTCAAGCTTCTGTTCCGCACAGAAGGATACAAGCTCGGAGTAGAGATCAAAGAAACTCAAAGGTGATATAGAAGTAATCAACGCAATGAGCTGAATGAAGCATCAATGAAAGACTGATTTTAAGCAGAGCATTTCATTACCAAGCAACACAATAAGTATAATTGGTATCAGCCACCAATGCTATTCCAAAACAAAATTAGGCACATATCGAATCTTTAGTTTCAGAATGCAATCCCCCCGGATGATATGAAACCTACATTCGCAAATAACACCCATCAAAACATGTACCTGATTCGAGCAAACTCCACCCTATGAAAGATGAAGTACAATAAACGACTAACAGTCACATCACCTGCAAAGTCAAGTTCTAGTAAGATTTTTCCCCACTTTTTTTTTCTTGTGATTTTTCCATAATTAGTTCCATCAAGATAACTAACATACAATATAATCTCAGTAAACATGAATTATGAATCATGCTACGAACCAGTAAACAAGAAAACCAAATCATGCAAGCAACACTAATCAGAACCATTTCATTGCACAAAAGCTAAGTGCACATGAATTTTTGAGACAGAAGGCCGAAAAAGGGAGATAGGTGTATCAAGTCAACCTGTAAACCAAAGTGCAGGTAGTCTCCTCAACACAAGCATCCAAAATGTATAAAGTTGACAATCAAGGATACCACCAAACGTATCTATATCTGAACATCAACAAACTGAACTGATTGAGATCATGGAGAGAAGAGACTGTGAGCAAATGGGAAGAAGTCAATTATCATGCCTGCATCCGGCAGAATCTTTGTGATGAATGAATCCATGGCAAAAATTTTGCGGCAGGTCTTGTCTGCAAGGTTATAACATAAAATATTCTCGGAATTGCACAAATACAGCTTGTCATCTTCACCTTCTCCTCCTCGAGCAAAAAAGACAGGATATACAAGGTTGCCGATTTCAGGTGATAACCTGAGAAGATTCTCATCTGAGGGTGTACTATTAATCTCAGGATACACATCCCTCACTCCATTGAGATCGACATTGTATATCAAATACCTGCTCTGATTGTCTTTTCCCATCTCAAAGACATAGAAATGCAGCCAGTCAAAATCACAGCAACGAACCTCCGCTGCAATCTCAATTATGTACAGGTGGCCGCGAGACTCTCCAAAGTAACGGATCATCCTGCAGTGACTCCGTGGCGGCACCTGGGTGGTCTTCACCAGCTGCTGCTCAACATCAAAGGAGACAATGACACAATTTTGAGTGAGCCAGTTCAGTGAGCCATTCCAGTAAACACCTATCCCTTCAACTGTCCCACCTGGCAGAGTCTCCCTCAAGAGCTCCCATGCACCGGTATCCGACGAGTATATTTCGACGTGAAACTGAGAAGCTGTGGGATCGAACGCAGCGTGCATGATGTTGGAGCTGAGGCAGGCAATTCGATACTGGAAGGATGTCGAAGGATCGAAAAGAAGGATGAACTGGTATTTGAATGGATAAAGGTCGGCAGGGGGGTCGGGGATTTCCCTGTACTGCATGGTGGTGAGATTGAGAAGGAAGGGGCTGAACTGCCACTGCGACGAGTGCGTTGTGCAGAGGACCAGGCCGTTGCAGGACTGCCAGACGAAGATGCCGTTGTTGGCGGCGGAGCGGCGGTTGAGGGAGGAGAGTGAGGGGTCAGGGATGGCCGGCGATTCGCCGCCGTCGACGGAGAAGGAAGAAATGGTTGTTGTCGCGAAGTCTTCGACAAGGAATCCGGAGACGGTGAGGGGGTTGTAGCGGGTGTGGGCGTCGAGGAAGAAGGAATCGGAGGCCATGGCGAGCCACTGCTTGCAGACGCATTTGAATCGGAGGACGGACTTCGCCGGCAGCCTGGAAAGGATCTCGAAAATCAGGTCGCTGGGGACGTTGACTGCTGATGAGGAAGAGGGCGACATCTCTCTCTGAGCTCTGAGTGCTCCTTTGCCCTCCCTTTCTCCTTTTCCTCCCTATTTATAGTGGTGAAATGAAGGATAAGAAGCTATTCTGTTGCATCCCCAAGAAATTGTAATTGCAGGTTCACAAAAGAGAGTTATTTGCAGATGACACCTCAGCAACATGTCTACCATTAAAATCCATCATATCTACCACTCATATCACTTACCATGCAACCATTTCACGATAAAAAAGAATTGTGCAATTTGAATACAACATTTTACTTGTACATAGGACACTAATTCAAACAGCTAGGAATGGATTAATTACTATCATAATGATACAATTTTCATAAAACCATACAAATCAACATCATACTACACCCAGAGGCACAAACAGAATCTTCTAATCCACCTTAACAAGCACTTCTAATCCTTAGCATCCAAATGAAAGGACCTGTACATTAGAAGAGGCAAGTGGTCAGCCATTTGAAGGTGATCATCACTAAACAAGATGGAAGAAACTAATGTAACATAGAAAATAATATGCTCTCAAGGTCCATTTCCCAAGGCTCTAGATGGAATCTCGAAGCCAATATTAACAAAACACCAAAGGTCCTCAGGAAGTTGAGCTCTCTGCATCCCAAAAGACCAAAAAAGATGCACATATACATTCACTGCTTGAAAGCAATATTTACATATATAAATATACACACAAATGTTTAGCAAGGATTTTGGAAGAGATTACACGCATTTGCAGTCACTATTGAGATGTAAAGATCCATAAGGACACTCAGCGGTCTGTGGCTCTTGTCATAGGGGTCGCAACGAGGGAGACACCATTGCATTCCACTTTAATAAAGATACATGAAAATATTTTTCATAACACATGAATATATACATGAAGCCTCTTGGTGTGAGATTTTATATTGAGAAAGCTAGATATCACTAATGAAGTATACTTCTGCATAGAAAAATTTATACATGTATGATCATGCAATTATCATGAACATATAAAAATGCACGTGTCAATGAAGTAATGCAAAGATGGTAATTTGTTATGATGATGGTTTATGATACATAGTAGCAGTAGAAATAGATAGCCACTCACATAAGCTGCAATAATTTGCAATTGCAAAAAGCATCTAAATAGATGCATAATGATGCAGCTAGATGCAATTGCAATTAACATCTAAAAAGTTATATAATAATGAAATATTAAACAGCTAGTAAACAGATTGAAGGCCACAATGCAATGTTGTAAATACCAATAGTGAATAGTAACTAAAATACTACACAGTCATGGCCCTATACAAAACCAATGCAAAACTTAACCTAGGTCCCATTTGCAACAGAAAAGATCCCATCCTAAACCATTAGAACCATTATTATAAAGCACATAAAAGAAAAAGACACTACTGCACCAATAATACGAATAAACACCAAGATCTTGCAAGGAGCTGGCATGTAGCACTGCAGGCATCAGTACACGCCACATAGCCCTTGGATCAAGCATGCAGGCAACATAGGACCCCTAAGTGCCTGATCTAGGACATATCAAGCACCTAGGCACCAGAAGCACGACTACATGCCTGATCCAAGATAGATCAGGCATCCACCAATGGTTGCATAAAAATACAAATACAAGCACAAGCATAAACCAAAGGCAAATAGGACACAGACTAGTAGAAATCGAGGTTGGGCTTAGGTAGAAATCTGGGATTAGCTTTATGGTTAGATCTCAAGTGGACTAGGCAATGCATGGGGTCAATGGCCATGGAAGTGCTACATATCACACATTTTGAAGAAGTACGGGTGAACGTTAGGGTTAAGGAAAGTACTGCAGCTAGGGATTAGGGTTTGAGGTTTTAGGGTGGAAAATGGGGTCGATCAGTGCAACATAGGATGGGAAGGATGCTGAGGTTGGGTGCTTGACCAAAGAAGAAGAGGATGCAGAAATTTAGAGAACATTTACGAAGCAATGGAGGAGAGGAGAGATGAGCAAGGGGATGAGAGAGGAGGGAACCAAACCTCGAGCAGCAGGGCAGATAATGAGGCTCCAACGGCATTTATTTATAGCTAACATTGCAAGATAGCTGTATACATCCCAAAGATTATCCTACAAGCTAGGGCTTAAGCCAATCTGAAAAAGATCAAACACATGCAATATGATGCATAGACAAATATTCTCAGATGCATGGTTCAAAACTTATCCATTATTAGTGTCACAATCTGGTAGTATGTTAGCTAAATGGATGCATATAATATTGCAACAAAACTACCAGATACAAAAGATAGTTATGTCGAAGGATACAAAAATGATTATATCCTAGCTTTGTAAGCAATAGAGCTCTTGCAGCACCAGGAGATCATGCAAGTCCAATTAAGACCTAATCGCATTTCATAATTTCTACAATATCCCAAATTTGCATGCTGAATATGTCCATAGAAAGAATGGATAAAGAACAAAAATACTGTCCTAACCTACAAGCTGAAGTGGAAATGCCAAGCTAACGTTGTGCAATAACAAATTGACGCACATCAACATGCTCCTGCTTTCATTGTATTTCATCTTATTTGAAGTTTGAAAGACTAACATAATTGGATATAGAATAAACCAATATTTTCTAGTAAAACAAGCAAACCCTAGATAAATTTCTGTTGTCCATATCTCAAACTGGTAGATTTGATACAAGCACAAGCTTCAGCTTGATTCCTGCAAACTGCTTGTTTTCTCCTCTTAGTTAATGCAATCCTATACATAAAGCATATACATTGTTCTAGATTCTACAACATCTTATCCTCATACGTCTAGGAATTAAAACAGATGAACAAGGATAACTAAACCAGGGTTACATACCTTATAAGTTCCCTCCTCTATTAAGCATATCATAAAGCCAAGCAACAACATTCAGTAACTAATGAAAGTACAAAACGATAGGCTCCTAATCTTGCATACTCTACATGTCAGAAACTGTCATGAAGCATCCAGAATACCCAGATTCCATTTTTTCACTTTCTAATCTTCAATAAACCTGAAATGATCTTAAGATTTCCCTTTATTCTCTTATTACTAAGCTCCTAGCTCCCAAATACAAATTCAGGTTTTTATTTTCCTTTCTCCCCAGGATAAATGAATGAGTCAAATAAAATTCCACACTTATAGAGTGTGAAATGCATGTTCCTTTAATTAATCCATGAAAAAACCAATAAATTCAAAAAAAAGCACGTTTTTTTTTAGATCAACAGAACCATCAGTATTGCTTCAGCAATAAATAATTAACAAAAAGCAGGTAACTCCACTATGTATAATACACAATATGATCTAATTATTAGAAAATAATGGGGTTTATATCCCAAAACAGGTCTCAACAAGTTTATCAACTAGGCTTAAACTGCAAATGTAGGATTTGAATTCTTTCTAACTTAGTTTTGATATGCTCAGAGTTAAGCCTGACAGTAATATACTTCGGTCTTTATGAGATAAGCACTTGCACTTTTCTACAGTAGTCAGAAGGGAGCAACATCCCCGAGGAAATAAAAGGAGGGAAAGAAGGTGGGAAAAATGAAAAAAACTATCCCTTTCCAAAACAAATAACACAAGCACCTGGAAAACTTGACCCAAGTTTGATGATCTGAGATCAAGGTTCCCTCACCTCAGGTCAATCCACCTGTCGGTTCCCATCTTTATAGATGTGATGGAGTATGGGAAATAAGCATATTCTTGACCTAATTTTTTAATGGTTACAATGTAAATGCATATACAGTGCACCACATTAATAATGCATTTATCAACTGTTGGATTCAAATCCTGACATTTTGGGCAAAACTCCAAACCTGTAAATTTTTGGTTCAATACGAATCAGTCTGAAAATGGAATTTGGGTGTTTCAGCTGAAATTAAATTCTCAGACCAATTTATTGTTCATATGAGCTCATATTGACAAAGTTTAGGGGGGGAAAAAACATTGTTTCAGGTGTTAGAACTAACTACTGAGGCCAACTTATCATATACATGAGCTCAAATTACAAATTTTAGGAAACAAGCATTGTTTTGAGTGTTTTGTCTTTTATATAATTTACCTTACTCTTGATTGATAAATTCAAACTTATAAAATTGTTTTTACAAAAGCAAATGAAAACCTTATGAGTGTTAAGCAGATTTATGATCACAAAGGGATTATAATGGTTGCCAGAAATTCAATGCAAACAGGTAGCTGAAGTTACAATTAAACTAACCAAAGTGATGCCAAGCGCAGAGGAATGCAAATAAAATTATAGGATAAGTGAAGGGGGAAAAAGAATACAGAAGAAAGAAAAGATAAAGGGACCCTGTACTGCTAGAGTTATGTGTATTTCTATTACATGGCGATCAGGTCATAACTATCATGGCTTTACGAATTTTTTCCAGTAGAATATGGAAGGTATAACAAAATCTCTAGCAACTCGGAAATGCTTATTGGAATATAATTAATCCTAAGACAATCCTATGGAGGTTTGGAGAAAAAGAGCCACGAGTACTATTTACAAAGCCATCAGATATAAATATTTGATAATCATATCTAGGTTCATAGACATGTGCAGTGAATATGAAAATAAAGAAATTGATAAATTGATTACATCATAACTGTATACTTCCAAATGGACATGCTACATATGAGTAATGTTACTACTAAAATTACTCCATAACAAACTGATGACTATCACCACATGCACTAGATTATAATATAGAGCACTAAACAAACCGAAACAAGACAAGATCTAGTTAACTTTATTGAAGATAATTTTTGCCACTAATGGATAATAAAGCGGGGAAGAAATACATCGCAACACGGACAGGCTCACATAGACACCTTCAATCGACATAACAGTGCAAAGGAGCGTGAAACTAAGAACCTTACCACACGGTGAAGAAATTGCGACAGGAAGAAACTAAGTATGTTATGATCAGTGTACCAATATAGAATTCTTGCAATAAAGAAGCTATAAATTACTTCAACATTTGTTCAGATCAGTGGGGTCAGCATCTTCATGTCCAATTAATTACATGAATTGATTTCCCCATATAAAGAAACTGCACTTGGTTATCAAAAAAAAAAAAAAAAAGGATTTGCCCTTTATTGAGTAAATAAAGTGGAAACTGACACACTTTGTCCTTTAAACTTTTTAACTTCGTCTGCATAGCATTTGTCAATAGAACTGCTACCATTGAAAATAAATACTTTTAGCTAACAAAAAATACCAAGAATCTTGTAACCAAAAACCTTGTAAGTAAACATATCACCACAGGAGCCAACTATCAGATTACTAATAAAGATCAGTATTTCAATGCAGAATTATTGCAATAAAAGAGCTAAAATCACTTCTATGATTGTTAAGATCAGTATCTTCAGCATCCTGATGAACAATTCACTATATAATGAAATTGCATTCATTAAAATAAATATAGTCAACAGCAATATGTTCCATCTTCTAAATTGTTAGAAAACCTGGTGAATATGACCACTACCATTCCAAATAAAAATCTCCAACAGACAATGCAGACCAGCTTGACATTAAAAATGAATTTCAAGAAAATAAAAATTCCATGAAGCAAATAACAAGAGTGTGGAAAAGAAAATTTGTGCAAAAAAAAAAAGCTAAAGCAACAAGCAATTCATGGTATTGACAGATCACTGACAGTACAGACAACACGATTAGCTGAATAGCAACAGTAACAAGAACATATTGATGTTTAACATAAACATAAATAATACCAGCAGGCAGACAGAAATACAAAATTTAAAGTTGCACATGAGAGAAGAGCTTCGCTATTCCTTCTGCTCAGTGATGAGAATTGCTGCTCCCAATTGACAATCTCCTGAAGCTTGCGACAAAATTCCTTAACCTGGCCTTCGATGATGCGGACCGGCCATTACTATTACTGCTTGATGGAAGATCAATGGCAGCAACCTGATCGGCCAATACCGGAACCTGCTCGACTCCATTTTCCTGCAACCCTCTCTCGCTCATGATCAAATCCTGGTCCTGCTTCTCAACCGAAACCAAGTTGACAGCAAATGACTCCCCCCTCGCTGCCCTCAACCACTCCACGCCCTTCAGCGTCACCCCCCGGCACTTCTTGAGCTTCACCTTCGCGAGACTGGGGCACCCCTTGGCGAGGGCCTCCATGCCGCGGTCCGAGACCGGGCACCCTTTGATGCAGAGCTTCTTGAGCGCCGAGCACTTGGCGGCGATGCAAGAGATCTCGGCGTCGCCTATGGTCTCGCAGCCGCAGAGCGCGAGACGCTCGAGGCCACGACAGATGCCGGCAATCGGCTCCAGACTCAGCGCCGTGGATTGACGCCGATCAGGACCAGCTCTTGCAAATTGGGGCAGCCTCTGGCAATGGCCATGAGGCCGAGGTCGCCGATCCGGTTGGTCCGCCAGCCGTCGATGTGGATCTTGCGGAGGAGGCGGCACTTGTCCGCGACGGCGGTGACGCCGGCGTCGGTGCACTCGGGGACCTTGACGATGTGGAGGACCTCCAGATCGGGGCAGGAGGAGAGGGCGAAGAGACCGCGGTCGCTGACTTGGATCTTCTCGAGGTGGACCTCGGCGATGCCGGGGACGCGGCCAGCGATCTCCTCGAGGAGGAGATCCCAGTCGCCGGAGCAGCGGAGGATCTTGAGGGATCTGAGGTTGGGGGAGCCAGCGATGAGGGGAGCGAAGCACTGGGCGTTGTAGAGCTCTTTGAGGCAGATGGATCGGAGAGAGGAGGAGGGAGGACCGACGGGATCGGCAGTGTCGGTGAGGCCGCGAAGGCGCTTGATGGAGAGGTCCTCGAGCAGGGGGCAGGAACGGAGGATGGCAGCGATGCCGGCGGGACCGAATGTGCAGGAGGCGCAAGAGAGCTTGCGGAGGGCGGGGCAGCTAGCGGCGAGGGCGGCCATGCCACGGTCTGTAAGCAAGCGGCAGGCGCGAAGCTTGAGGCGGGAGAGGTTGGGGCAGCGAGCGGCGATAAGCGCGAGGGCGTCGTCGCCGATGCTCTCGGAGCGTCGATCGCACTTGAGGGCGAGCTTGGTGACAGCGTCGAAACGGGCGAAGAGGGCCGGGGCGGCGGCGAGGAGTGCTGCGCGGGCGTCGAGGGCGAGACGGTGGCGGCTCTGGCCCTCGACGGCGAGCCAGCGCCGGCAGACGAGGGAACAGCGCTTACGATCGCCGGAGCCGAGGGAGTGGAAGATGAGGGCCAGGCACTCGTCGGGGAGGTCGAGGGTGTGGTCGCAGTCCGGATCGCCGCCGCCGCCGGCGGTTTGGAGAGACATGGGGTTGAGAACGTTATTGGAGCGGCAGCGGCGGCGGCGGCGAGGGGAGGACGAGGGGGATCGGGATAGGGTGGAGGCCGTCTGGCCCATGAACCACGGCGACAGAGGCTTACGGTGCGGTCGCGGATGGCGTTATCTTATCATGGACCGGAGAGGAACGGTGGAGGGCCGTCCATTTCTCCCCTCTCCTATCTAAACTTGGGAGGGGAAAGCTGGACCAGTATTTAGAAAGAATTAGAATTAGTTTATTTTGGCAATTTACTTAGGGCCAGTTCCCGTTTCCGTTGCTCTAGATAAAATACCGGCCCATAAAATCTGCACCGTGGAGGAAGAGAGACTGTCATGGAGTCAGCGTTAAGCACCAATTCATTCATGACACTTAGCAAGGGACCAATTTGGTACCATGACTGGGCTCCAAACCGTATTTATCCGAAAACGGGAATGCTGTGCTTGGCGGCGTGGACGGGTACGTGGACGCCGTGTTGTAATTTCTTGTAGGAGAGGGGGCGGAGGCAGCGAGGAGACTTCGTAAACGACGCAGCGACAGCTGTAGCGAAAGTTGTCGAGATCGGACCGACCCGGCCGGTGGGTTAAGGACGGTGGGGCTACAGTCGGTGCTTCGCTTGCCGTATTTCGTACGTTTCTTCTTTTGTGGACCTGGTCATGAGCCAGCTTCGTCGCATTTTCGAAAAGTTAAAGTTGAAATGCCATTGGAGGGAAAAAGAGTGACATGAAGAGGAATGATGTGATAGTATTAATATGATTAAAGTGACAAGAAGGAGATGAGTCAAGTTTATTATGCGGTAATGATATGGAAAGCGCTTCGTCTGCGTCTGAGCTCCACTGAGCCTTTAACCTACGCGTGACTAAGACTAGGGCTAAGCTTTTTCGGGTATTCAAAAAGTAGAAGTTGAAATGTCGATAGATGGAAAACAAAGAGCGACGACAAGGAGATAAATTCATTGCAGATGATGATATGGAAGGCATATCATTCACAACTAAGCTCAGTTAAGCCTTAAACCAAAACTTATTTAGATCAGCTAGATAAATCCATTTTCTCTATTCCATTCGATTTAGAGCCGTATCTTCTGAAGATATTCAGATACCAAATCCATCCTCACTATTTCAAAATTTATTATTTTTTATCTATCTCTGACACTTTTCATTTATTGCATATATCAAATCACTTATGATGCACCTATCGACTTAATTGCACATATCCAAGCAATCTAAATCATCACTCGCTTAATTTAATTTCCTTTCAACAATCTTTATTTTTTGAATAACTTCAAAAAAATTACAGCAGCACTCTAATTTTTAGTCATACTTATACTCAAAAATTTTAATTTTTTCAATTAATTCCTAAAAATTTAGTTTGGTTATGATATGGTCTAGCCGTCCATCTCCATAAGAATTTATGCATACATGATTGTCATGCGAGATAACTTTAGATATAAAATTCCATCAATACTTTTGTAGCTGAATTAGAAAAATTATATTTTAATAAAAATAAAAATCTTAAGTTACATTAGCTATTTCACACTCAGAGAGTTAATAGCTTAGAGCTTGAATAGATGTCTAGGCTATATTTCGTAGCTTTTAAAATCTAATTAAAAATTTTGAAATAATTGGAGTATAAGTACAAATTATGAAAAGTTGAAGGGATACCAAAATAATTTTTTTTATAATTTTATTTCTTATTCTTTCTTTTCTTATATTATCATATATCAATATTACAATCTTATTTTGTTTTGTGCACATATTTTTTCTAATTGTCAAACCTTTTGTATCGTAAAATATAACTAGATGTATAGCTATCTTATCAAATTTTTCTTTCAATATGGAGAATCATCCTAAGAATCAATATTATGTATGTAATCCAGAGGCAATCGCATATCTTTTCCATTTCATCAAACATACTTCAATCGTACGAATAACATCCACTTTAGTCTACCATTTCTTATAAATAATTATTTTTAAATATAATAAATGAATGCTTTTAGAAATTTTATGATCCTCAAATTTCACTCCATCTTCATCTCTATTTCTAATTTTACTAAAATTATATTCTATGTATTTTATCTTGATCCAACTTAATCTAAAACTATGGAATTCTAATACTCTCTTTTATAATTCCAACCTACTATTAACCTTGACTTTAGTTTTATCGATCAAAATTATATCATCCATAAATAGTATATATCAAGAAATATTATCCTAAATAAGCCTAGTAAGCTTAAATATAACCAGCCAAAAATGATAAATATTTGGAGTAGATTTTTGATATAAATCTATTATGATTAGAATATCACTGGCATTATTATCACCGGTTCTTACACTAGTAACAACTCTATAGTACATGTCCTTAATTATATTGATAAATCTAATAAAAACTTATTTCTTTTATAACACTTACTATAAAACTTCTCCATGAACTCCATCATATGTGTTTTCTAAATTGATAAAAACCATATAAAAATCTTATAGTTTTTCCTCTATACTTCTCTATTAATCTTCAAAAAATCAAGCTTCTATATTCAACTTTTTTGATATAAAACCAAATCAATTTTCTCATACTTTTATATCACACCTTAATCTATAGCAAATAATCCTCTTTTATAATTTCGTATATGGCTCATGATTTTAGTTCCATGATAGTTAAAATGGCACGTACCTTTCCTCCATTTGTCATGTAACTTCTTCTTTCTAAAATGTCATGACTTAGTCAACCAAATTATTCCCATGTGCTGTAAACACTTCCAAACTTTAATAGAGATTCGCTTAGGTGGTAGTGTAAAAATTTTATTTTCCCTACAGAACCTTTATGTTGTCAAGTGTTATTTTTAACTTTATGTTGGTCCCGTAGCTCAGTGGGTCAGAGTGTTGGTCTTATGAGCCGAAGGCCGCGAGTTCAAGCCTCTCTGGGACCATTGGGGATAATTCCATGTTGAATGGTTGACACCCAGATCAATTTTGTTTTTTGGGCCTAGATATTACTATATTTTGATTTTTATTGATTTATTTTTTAATCAAGAATATAAGGCTCTCTCTCTCTCCATATATATATATATATATATATACAAAATTATTTTTAAAATTTTATATATGAGTCTTAATTAGTTTTTTCCTCGATGTTTGGATCCAACAAACGAAGATGTCATGCAAGATTCTTAAATCTTATTTCATTAATTATTTTATGATGAATGGTTTGCATCGTGATCAATTTATTTCAATTTGTATAGAAGAAAATTTGGACAAAATTAATATTTTTTAAATTTTAATCAATTTATTAATTTATTTTTTAATCAAGAATATAAGGTGCTCTCTCTCTCTAGACACACATATATGTATGTATGTATATACACATGTGCGCATGTATGTATATATATGCACACGCATGTGCATATATGTATGCGTGTATACATACACACACAATAGAAATGCGCAAGTGCAATATATGTCAAAAATAATCAATATAAAAATTAAAAATTAGGGTAAAAAGTATGTGAATTAAATAAATCAATATTTTGTAACTTTAAAATTAGTCCAATTGGTTAGGGATGTGGCTAGGAGATTGCAGAAATTTAGAGATGAAAAATAGAGTTGAAGGAACAAATTGAGTCTAATTTCTTGATCATATTTTTATGTAAATATTTTTTTAAAAGGGAACTGAGTATACTCTTGCCATGAAATTAAAAAATATTTTTCTCCCATTAAATAATACAGTATAGATATCAGCTAGATAATTCTCCTCTCAAGAAGAGAAAATATTTGTTCCTCGACTCTAAAACAAATATTAGGATACCTGATCTATACTATTAAAAATATCTAGATCAAAATCACATATTCCAATGGTCCCTATAGATGATAAACAGATGATCTTATTGTTTTACTATACTAAAATAGATGATAGAGTATTTATTAAGATTTTGTGTTATCTGTCATGATCTACAGATGTTAGATATATTAAGATTGAAAAAATTAGTAAAGTTTCATGTCTAAATTATAATAAAACATGATCTTTATCATTTCTGTAGTTCATTTTTGTATCTACATGATATGTAGGTTAAAGACCACCGTACATTTTTGTATCTCTACCTTTAATCTCTTCTTACTCTCCACTGGATGATATTGCACTGCATGCTTTTCGATAAGAGTTTTCTGTAGCTTCTCATCCCTTTGGAGAATCAAACCACCAGACTGATTGTCTAAACATCTTGTGAATGATTGAGTTTTCTTTTCTTCATCGCTTCTCCTTTGTATAGGATTGGAACTGGGCTCAGACCGATCCGAGACCCATTAAATTAGGCCAACTTTAGACTAGGCTTGAAATTGTTCAGACTAAAAACATAAAATTCATTTATCTTTTGGATCAGACTCGAGCATATCTTTGACCCAGTCTAGGCCTAAATTCTAGCCTAATTATAGCTAAATATCCAGGCCATATGTTTTGTATTCAGATTTTTTATGGATCATGTTTATTACTTCGTCTCCGACTCAAAGAGTCCTAGCCTTTGGTCCATATCCATCCGAACATTAAAATCTTTTTTTGTCTTTCGATCTTCCATCTTCTCCCATCACCATCGTCGTTCACTGTTCACCATTCATTGGCACCCCTAACGGACTAGCTCAAACATACCTTTGGTCCAGCCTAGGCCCGAATTCTAGCCCAATAGTAGCCCGAATATCCAAGCCATCTATTTTGTATTCCAGTGTTCTATGGATCGTGTTTATTACTTCGTCTCCAACTTAAGGAGTCCTAGATCTTGGTCCATATCCATCCAATCATTAAATTTTTTTTTTATCTTATGATCTTCCATCTTCTCCTATCACCATCGCCGTTCACCGTTCACCATTCATTGGCATCCCTAACAGATGCCACTCCAACCGACTCTCCCTTCTTTCGATCTTCACCGAAAGCCCACATAATTGAAGTCCATGCTAGTCGTCCGTGTTGCCCTCGTCAAACAACCTGTTCCTAACGATTGATGGGGTTTGGTCATTGGAACAGTGATAAAAAGCAATCACCTGCAGCATCAAGGGTGGAGGCGTCAGTGGTGGCATGAGGGCGTGGAGTCGATAGGGGTCGCCAAAGATCTAGATAGATTTTAGGATGGCAGAGCGGGCGGAGATGAGGATTTGGTGATGGCAAAAGTGTATAACATGCTCCCAGGCATTGAAATCATCAGCGGTGCCTCAGGACGGTGATGGGGTTGCAGATGAAGGGACGGAGATGCTATTGGGTTTGAGCTAGGTGTGGGCTGGGTTTGAACTTGAATCTTTTAAAAAATTTGAGCTTAAGCCTGACCCGAAGCTCCAAAAAATATTTTAGATCGGGCTCGGGTGGGGGTGTGGCCTAGCCCAACCCAGCCCATTTCTAGCCTTAAAATTCTCATCATGGTGGTTGCAATTGAAATTCAGTTTTTTTGATTGTGAATTTTCTTTTGTTTCTTTATATCTTTTGGGGATTTCTACCCCTATCATAGCAAAAAAAAAAAAAAAAAATCATCAAAACACTTAATTCATGGTTTTTAAGCATTCTAATATTATAGATTATGATCAACAATATAGCACTTTTATTTGGATATTTTTGACTAAAATTGAGAAGAGTAGATACTGTCTCCTCTCGAAAGAAGTAAAATCCATCCCTCTTTATATATGCATGTACAAGTATATACAATATTGTGTATCCTGTTGAGCTAGAAAATCAGTCTACCAGCTTCAAAAACAACCATAGACCATTTAAGTTCGAGATCAAAATTGTTGAACATAGCAGACACTATAAAAAGAAGTTTAGAAATAAACATATGTATTTTGATGGTCTAGCTTAGAGTTTATTGTTTGATGTTTAGGATTTAGGATTTCGGATTTTGATTTAAAGTTTATGTCTAGGATTTAAAATGTAGGGTTTTGGGATATTGGTTTAGGAGACATGGATCACAGCACAGGGAGAAGGGATGGGATCTCTACTAGAGATTCTGTTAGTCTCACAAAATTTCTTTCTTGTCGTGTCTTAAAATTCCATTCTGGCATGGTTATCAAGAAATTTCTACAAATAGAAAATTATGGGCATCAAGAATCACTATTGATCTAAGTTTAAAACAAAACATAGTATCATATCTTCTTGCAAACAAAAAGAATATCACACATGTATAAACTAGTTTTTAAGGGCTTGAGAAAGATTTTGAGTGATGATACAATATTTAGATATAAATCTAGTGATTACTATATATGGTTGGATATCGCCTATCTTCTCTCAATAAAATAAAAAACAACTTCTATGACAATAATATGCACAAGTGACATACACACTAAGAAATTTTAAAGTTTAAAGATAGTTTTGCTGCATTATGCACATTGAACACCATCATATTGAACATCATTTTGTATTACAACATACACAGCGAACACAATCTTTCAAGAGTGAAAAGAATCTATACATGAGGTAAAACTCTTAAAAAAATTAGATTCAAAAAAAGAAAAAAAAAATCAAGGAAAATATACTTGAACCTTGTGTATCAGCTCTCCAAAACATTCCTTCAGCATGGGCTTCTCGGGCTTCTCTTTCTACTCCGTTTGTCTCTCTGCTCCATTTTCTTCTCCCATTAAATACTGAATAGGCCTTTTCCATATACTATTCCAATTTGTTACATACTGAAAGAATAATATAAATATCGCAGTCTTAGAAGCACAATTGAGCAAAGCTAGAGTTTAATCCAACATGGTTTGGAATTTGTCTGGAGCTTGAACTGCAAGATCAAACTTAATCTATGTATCATTATTTCGAGGTCTATTCGATCTTAATTTCGAAACTGAATATGAACCCTATAATCAACTTGATAACTCTAAATTGAGCTAAAATTGATTCAAGCTTGATATAAGCTCAAATTATGGCTTGAGTAGAGCATTATTTTAAGCCTAATTCCAAGTCATATCCCTCGGATTGCTTCTACTGTCATGATCCGACAAGAGCGTCCCACACAAAAAAAAAAAAAAAGAAAAAAAAAAGAAAAAGAAAAGAAGAAGAAGAAGAAGAAAAAGAAGAAGAAGAAGAAGAAGAGAGCAGCGAGGCGGGTCCTCCATAATTGAGATGCCGTGAGAAATTTAGCGGCTCTTTTAACTCATTCGCAAACATTTAAAAAAAAACTCATCCAAACACCGTTGGGTCGGCTTCGGATGTTATCGGGTCAGAAAACACTGCAACCCGCTCATGATCGGGTCGGGTTCAGATTTTACCGGGTCAGAAAACACGATCCCGAGCCCGAAGTCTTCAGCGAGCGGGTTCGCGGGTCCGTGGCCTAAGTCGGCCCCTCCCACTTCCCAGCCCTAGGAATCTAATAACATGAGACGAAGCGACCGAAATCGAGAGCCGCACGGTGTTTCGGCGGGGACAAACACCAGGGATTTCTCCTCTTTCCACCCATTTTTGATTCTTTTGCCCTTTATTTTGAGGTGTTTTTCCCCCCTTAATCCTCTCCAATGGACAAAGCGATTTCGAACGCAGACAAGGAGGTACTCACTCTCACTCTTTCTATCTTCTATGCATTTGTGATCCTTTCCGTATCCTTTGTGACAATAAATAGACTTTCTTCCTCACGGGTCTCGTCATGCCGTGGAACGTTTCGTTTTTGTTGACGAAGACAATTTCGTCGAAGTAATTCACTACAATTAAACTTTTTTTAATGGTGTTATAATACTTGGAAATTGCTAGCTAAGGGTACAGATACTTAGTGGTCATGCTTCATAAGGAATTGCTATTTTTCTGTATCATTAGTTACAAAAAGCTTGTGTTGCATTGTTAGCTTAAGTAATTTCTGTCAGGTTCTTGCTGAGATTGTGAGGCTCACCCAGAAACAAGGATTAAGAGGTCGTGAAGGGGGGTGGAAAGATTTTTTGCATAGTAATGATCGGGTATCTTGTGCTGTTTACGATCCGACAAGAAAGTCGAAGGATGTATTAGTTGCTTTTCTACAAACGTTTGAGGAAAAAGAGCAGAAGGTAACTACTGCAGAAGGCTTTACATTATAATGAATAAAATGATTGTCTTTCCATAGCTTTGATGGGTTTATACTGTCTTGGTTTCAGTTTTTCCAAAAAATGATAAAACGTCTTGCTGAATACAAAGCATTTGAGAAGTTCATAACTGACTTTCCTGACCAAGAGTCCCCTCAGCAGGTATATGTTACTTGGAGTTCTGATTTAGGTTAGGCATTCTTTTGGATTTTACTTGCAGTATCTCATTTGATGAAAACTGCTTTAACTATCCTGCTAACATTATTGACTACCTTTCTGCTCTTACTTTGGAGACAACAAAATATGTGTTTAGTATCTCCATTAACTGATTTTTTTTTTTTTTTTTTTTTTTTTGCTTTTGATGACTTGGACCATCTTTAGATTTTTGGGTGGTCCGGCTATGCGCTTATTTGAAAGGAAGTCATTTTGTATTTTAAATTTTAGAATAATAGCTCTTTGTGTGGTTCATTTTGTGCATAAACATTTGCTAGCTAAATTGAACTTTCAGGATGTCAAATCAGTTCATTATTGTCATTGACCTATATGCATGCAAATGCAGAGACTGGTCCGTTTGACAAAGGAACATCCACATTACCCACGGTGTTACTCTTTTCCATCATTTGATGAGGTGTGGTTCCATCTTGCACTTGATTCTTTACATTTTGCACATGCCATAAACTTCTGGGTAAAGACAGTTTTTGTAGTGCCTTGATCTGCCAATGCAACTCATGTATGTCGTTGCTCGCTTATCCTTGTTCTATAATTTGATTAAAAAGATTCATTATGCTGGGGGGTTCTTATTCTTATAGAAATTAGTGATATACATTTAATATTTATTTATTTCCTCTCCTGTCATTGATGTATCATGCTTTAAAACCATTTTCATGTTTAAGTCAGCCAAAAAAAAAAAACACACAAAAAGCTAGTGTTATGTGGATACCCCAAATCTTGGGTTTCTTGATGTGCTGGACACCTGGGACTCTTCTTGACACTTTCAGATAGAAACTGTTTTAAGTCTAGCACTATACTTGCCAAAGGTTTTACAAATTTTATAAAGCTGCAGAAAATTGGTTTGACTAATTATTCATCAATAGCATGCATCTAGACATATTTATACGCATCTAAAAGATATATACTTGTTCCATCATCAAAGTTTTTAAAGATCCATCTGCTAGATTCTTTTGAACAGCTACACACTTGACACCCATGTCATATATCTGAGCAACAAGGAATTAGGCTTTTGAAATATCTTTTCTTATCCTTTTCTGTAACTGTCAACAAGAATGACAGTTTACTTGAAAAATTTCAAATCATGCAGTGAACAATTATTACTGATGAAAATATTTTACTATAAAATAATTCTGTCATTATTATCCAAGTTCGATGGCAGGGGAATGCCACCATGTTTTGGTAATTTCACTTAAACACCATGTTTTTTTTAGGTACTTTGAAATGCAGAATTCAGTCAATTTTTAATTATGAGTTGCCGGTAAATTCATCATATAGGCTACTTTACTGTTAGAAATGCAATGTTTGCCTGATTTAGGAATCTTGAGGACATCTTTCCATGGGAGTGTTTAAATCCCATGTTGGTGATACCGAAATTATAATAATTTGATGGTATGATTTGGCAGGAGTGGATAATCATGCGGCTAGGTAAAGTTTCTAAAGTAATGAAATCAAAAACTATGATTTCGATTGATTGTGAGATGGTTTTATGTGAGGATGGTACTCAAGCCGTTGTACAAGTTTGTGCAGTAGATGAAAATTTGGAGGTAAATTACTTCTTTGCATAATGTCCTGGGCTTCTATTCTCTAGTTTATCATCATGTTAAAGGCATTTGCACATAATGTATTTATGCATGCATGCATGCACCTCTGAAACAGGGATCTGAATATGGGATATGGATAAGGCATGATATGGATACACCAATATGGCAAATCTGGAAAAAATAAGATGAGATATAGATAGGATACACCAAGAATTCTACATCTATGTTATGATGAAATAATATATGCATATATACATACAAACAAATACTTGTGTGAGTACCAAAGCAGGTATCCATAAAGCATGCTAGGCTACCAAAATAACATAGTCCATACATTATATGGTAGCATTATCTTTTACAAGCTTGTCATGTTGTCATTATTCCATGGATCATAAACCATACTCCATATTGTAATTTAATATCACAGACTATGAAATTGATACCTCCCCTGCATTTTTGGAGGGAGTTAATTGAACAAGTATTGGTATCTGGTATGGGTAAGATATCAACATGACATGTGGTTCAAAGTATCCATGCTTCCTAACCATGCACCCATGCATTCATGCACATATGTGTGCATGTACATATGTTTGCTGTTTCTGTCTCAGTTCATACAAGATTTTAAGAATAGCTCTTTCTTTCAGGTTAGATTTGATAAACTTGTCAATCCCAATAAAGCTGTTGCTGACTATAGAACAGACATCACTGGGATATGTGCTAAAGATTTGGAGGGAGTTACTTGTTCATTAGCTGACGTACAGGTTGTATGAGCTACCTTAAGTTTATAAGTTACTCTTTTTCTTGCACCAAGTTAATCTGGCATTTTTGCAGAAATCCATTAAGAAGCTTTTATCCCATGGGACTATTTTAGTTGGCCACAGCTTACATAATGATTTACAAGGTATCCTATGTATATTATAGTTTATGTGCATACTTGTTGTATTTTTATAAGTGTTTAAATGGATTAACTACAATATCTTATAGTATTTCGTGGGATTAAATACAAGATTTTGTCATTTTCTAACTTCTTGCTTTTAAACTATGCAGTACTAAAAATTGATCATCGACGAGTTATTGACACATCATACATCTTCAAATATTTAGACGTAGCAGTTAATTGTTCGCCTTCTTTAAACAACTTGTGTAAGGTATTTTCTGAAAAATTGAGTTTCTGTTTTATCTTCTTGACATTAACTTTTCTGGCAATTTTACTTTTTGTAATTTATTTCAAAGTGTGCTTGGCTGTGGCTGAAAGGTTTTTTATTGTGCTCCATTTTCATTGTTCAATTAATTTGCTTGCAATATGCAAATCTTCTGACTCCAATTTTTTTTGTTTTTCTTTTCAATTAATTGCTCGATATATTCTAATATCCTAATTATTCTCATATCCTAATGACAAGGGGAATGCTTAAATCACAGACCTGTGGTAAGGTCAAATGATGGTTTTGTGGTTCCGTTATAAAATGTAGTTCGAATGTGATATGCACTGAGTCCAGGATCAATACTTTATCTCTACCAACCACCTTTTTGTGGCTTTATGATATGCTTCGTCACATATTCATAGCCTACAATCCTTTCATCATCAGTCATCTTCATTATTGCACTCTTAATGTTGCAAATATTTGTTCCCTGAATAAAATTAGATGTACCAGTAGAACTTCTGGGCATACTATCAGAAGTTTAATTGATTAGAAGAGAAAGATACAATTTACTAACAGGTTAGTAGTGCCTGGATTCTTAATATATACCTTAGTTAGGCCTGCAAAACCACGCACAGCATAATGGAACTTTGTTTACCTCATCTCTCCGAGTGCATTCGTCATCATCAACATGAAATTTAAAGCATGGATTTCTGGTTCGTGATGAAGTGCATGGGTCTATTTTTCTCTAAGATGGTAATTCAGCTTCATGTGCAGGGATTTGACCGCTGATAGACTATTTGAGATGGACATTCCATCATGTTTCATAATAAACCCTCTGTTAGATTTCTGCACGTTTTCTCCTCATTGAATTATTTATATTCCATAAAAGAACCTGTATTTAGCTCTCTTTAGCCACCATAAGTTTCTTGTTCAACTTGCTCTATAGTTTGTGAACATAGCAAAATTGGTTAATTAAAATTTTTCTCATCATTTAATCATATGAAATTAACTTTGATCTTCCTTAGTGAATTTGATGATGTACTTTCATGATTGTACTCCTTTGCATTTAGTTCCTCTTTTGAAAATATTGACTCAATTTTCTTCCAAAGGAAAAAGATCGACTCAATTGTCTTCTTGACTAATAAATAGTCTCTTGGCTGATAAATTGCCCTCTTACAGAAAACAGAGAATGCTGTGGATAATGATCATGATAAAATGGATCAATATATCTGTGAAATGGATCTCATTCTTTTTCTTCAGCTCCTAAATTTGGGTAACAATGGGAGGGGAATTTTTTAAGCATGGTTAATTATATATTGAAATGGTCTTTGAGAGAATTGCACTGTGATTGAAGCTCCAGAAAGAGGCCATATCTGTTTGTCTTTTGAAGATCATATATTATGACATCTTCATATTCTTATTCATCATTGATATTGAATGATGGAATTAATGAAGATCATTCACATGGCTCTCTTCATTAGAGCTTGATCAACAATGAGGGTAGCAATGTCCATTATATTTTTGATCTTCATCATTTGGATAAGTATCAAAACTTGGCAGTTAATCCCAATCAACAATTGGATAATTGATGTTAGGTTTAGTGCATCTAAACAAAAAGATAGAACAAGTTTAAGTTGATTGGATAATTGATGTTAGGTTTAGTGCCTCTAAACGAAAAGATAGAACAATTCTAAATAAAAATCATGCTTAAACTTGCCTTATGTGCTTTCTGAATAGTGTAAATTAAAGGTGACGAAAAGGTTTGAAACTCAATGTCTGAGCCGCAGAATCATGGGTTGATGCCAAAATTGGTGCTGCCTATCGATATCTGAATTAGGACAACTTTGCTTTCTTGGATGATGACTGAGAGCATGATAGTTAGAAACAGAATTCAAATATTCATGTCATTAGTTGCAAGGATAAAAGCATGTCAAGCAAAAATATTTCATGAATGCGGACATGCATGTACTAAATGATCATCATGACTATTGGTTGTCATATGCTATGGGTGAGATCTCATAGCTACACTCTTTGGGTGATGTGGCAGGACCTCCAAACCTTTTACTGGTCCTGAATCCCCACTTGAAATGATGACACCTTTGCACAAGTCCCCTTTAAGTCTTTTTGGGTACCTATACCAGAAGGGAGAGAGAGTAGAGCAATGAGAAAGTCTTTTGATACTCTAGGAGGTGGATGTAGGGGAGAGGCCTGGAGGCTTGCCCTGCTATTTTTCTGAAATGGGGTATATGCTTCTGCATATGTGTATCTGGCTCCTAACTGGCCTGCATAAGGTCTAGGCTCCCTTTCTGTGTAAATAGGTCACGTAGCGGTCACCAGGTGGCCCACATAAGCCTAAGCATTGGATATCTGAGTCTCCATCTGCATATTTTTTGTTATTCTTTTGTAATCTTACTGAGCTAGTTATATATTTCTGTCTTGTTATCTATTATTATAAATTTATTTATCATTTAATATTCTGTTAAAGTTGAACCACATAGTTGCCCATCTAAGCAGTCAGATACCACTTAGGCACTATGTGGTACCTTTATCGCCTTCACAAGGCAGCAGCTTTTTGAAACCCCAAGCCCTGGTGATAACAGAGGGAAAGACTGTGCTCTTGCTCAGGTAGTAGGCTATGTAAAATGAGCTCACTGCTTCATGACTCTTTAAGAGGGTAATCTATTAAGTGCAATTCTGGCTTAGTAGGTTCAGGAGTTGTAAAATAAGTTCAATTTAGAAGCTTATTGAAGAAAGAATTAGCAGGTCGTCCTTTCCAGTCGGTGCTGTGTGGCTCATGCAGGACTGTCACATAGTACAACCGTACATCTAACCCCTCCCCAAGCCAGGGTAAAGTGGGGAACTGGTAGTGTCCATGTGCATCAGTACATGCCAAAAACTAGCATGGTGGTGCTTGCATGTGGCCCTTGAGAACTTGTGTGAGAGTAGAGAAGTAGGCAGTTAACTGGATTCTAATTCAAGATCTATTGGATGCATGATCAACTAAAACTTATTTTGGTGGGACTTATGGTAGGGGAAAATGATATTACAAAGTAACACCCTTGAAATCATACCAACGTTAGACAAGTCCCTTCATGCGATGATAAAATTATTTGCATTTGGATCACTTTACAATAAGAATAACTTGTGCTGCCTTTTGGGACAAATATTGCAAATTTGCAATACTCTAACTCATATCAGAATTGAGGACCTTTCTGTAGAGAAGCTATAGCCTAATTTTTAACTTATGTTGTGTGACATGGACATCTTAAACATATGGAGGAAACTGTTCTGCATCGTATTGAACATCTACTACATTTTTAGCAATAAGCTCAATTCTGCTTATAAATAGAAAAAATTTCGTGATTGTAAATGTGATTTTCCCATCATTGTCTCTTGAACACAAGCACATCTTATGTAAAGATAGAAACAAGTTCTTGTTTACCATTAAAAGAACAAGAGGACAGTTCATACTGAACTGCATCGAGAGTCTGAATACCAGATATGGATGTATATGATTTGTTGAGGCATGCTCTGTTTTCTTATTTCTTTTATTCAGCATTACATTTTTTTTCTCATATTATTTGTCTTCTCGTGGCAGTCTGTATTGGGTTTTGCACTTCGGGCAGAAGGTGAACCACATAATTGCTTAAATGATGCAAAAGCTACAATGAGGCTGGTTCTAGCTAAGCTTGAACATGGATTTGACGATCCCATTTCTGTTGTTGACAACAATGTCTGTAAGAAGTAGGAAACAAAGTCTTACTTGTTTGTTGAAGACACTTGACTGATCTATCAAACTTTCGCTTTCCAGGTATCTGACTCTGATCTAGCAAAGCTGCTACTTCACAAGATACCAGTTGACGTGCCTTATCAAGACCTGTTGAAATTATTTCCTGAGAATTATAATGTTGATATCAAGGTACTTGACTGCTCATGCTTTATGTCTTTGTTGTGTATCTAGAGAGTGTATTTTGTTGTTTCAGAAATGCAATGAAGGTTTCTTTTGCAGAATGATCTAAAAGTCCGAGGCCTTAGCTACTCTACATTTGCTGTTTTCAAGGATGCCAGAGAGGCTGATGAAGCATTTAAGGGAATAGAAGCCATAGAAAACAGGGTATGCACTGCAGATTACTATGTTTTTGAACGATAGCACTCCTTAGCTGACTGAAATGATCTTTCTCTTCTGCAGCTTTCTTCTTTTGAATGGTATTATCTCATTATATGTACATCCCATCTTTTAGTATCAACGCAAGCAGGAACGTGACACATGATTGAAATTTGCTTTGCTAAGTATTCTGTTCAGAAACCGATAAAAGAAATGGGAGTGGGTCTAACACATTCTGATAAGTAGTGGAGAGTAATATGTACCAAGAAAAGCAGTGGAGAGTAACCTATGGAAAACGGGAAACATATAAGTCAAACAGAAAGGGATTTTTTGTAATTGTTTAAGGGGAAATTAGTTTCTGAGATACTAGTAATAAATGTTATAGAGTCAATGATATTTATCTGTACCTAAATGTCCTTGGTGAGATGGGGATTTCAGATTCAGGTTGAAGTGTCGTAAAAAATGTGGAAAATTGTAAATGCCGAGAAGGAATATTAAGGCATTTTGTCTGCTTGAACTCTCCTGAAGTAATTTGAAAATTGGAACATGTTAGAATTGTTGGAGTATAGTGTTGATGTTATAAGAAGCACATTGACGTAATGCGAAAGGAGTAAAAACCCTGCAAGTGCAAAGTTAAATGGTAGCCAATGAAAACAAGTATTGAAGAACCAGTCAAAGTGTTAGGAGGCTGGTGTGGGGACAAGAGCAAGAATATGTGGTGGAATGGACACCACAAGTGGAAAATTTCAACTAGACCTTACCCTTCAGTTATATTTTTGTTCTCTTACTAAAAACTTTTTGTGTGAAGTTTGGAAAGTAATAACTTCAGTCTAGAAGTTTTCAGGTGAAATTCTTGAGTTATTTACAATGTAATCTGCAAGCATGTGTCCGTAAGAGTGAGCTAAAAAGAATGATACAACATGACATGGTAGAACATTTTTTCCATTTCAAACAGTACTGGTAAAATCATTAGTCCATTGAGAACACTTGTCATTGGATAAGGCTAGGAAGTTGATTGCCTCATTAGACATAAGGGAAGCTATAGATGGATTTAAAACAGATGTCTAGAAACTGTATGTAGGCAAGGAATGGCATGGAAATATAGAAAAGCTTGTCACGGTGCATGAGGCCTTTACATTTGTGGGGTCTTGGGAGGGTCAGATGTATACAATCTTACTCTCGCATGCAGAGCGGTTGTTCCATGCTTTGAACATGTGATATCTAGGTCACAATAGAGCAACCTTACCATTGTGCCAATGCCTAAAGGAATGACATGGAAACATGCCTTTCCGCATGTATTACCAAGTAACACTATATTGGTTGAATTTCAGGTTTGGTGCTTAAAATATTACATGATTCTTTAGGGCTTAATTTTACACCCAATTATCTCATCGATGCATATCATAAGCTCCCCTTGGAAATAAGTAGTTTCAGGGGTTGGAATGGCTATGGATTCCCTCATCCTGTTTCTCGGGACTTGTCAATATGCACATGCAAAATGCATATAGAGCCGATCACAAGCTTGATTCTTGCATTCTTAAAAGATCAAACATTTAACCTATAATACTTTTAAACAATTCAAACTGAACATTTATCATCCATCCAATATGTTAGATTCAGTTCTCAAATGAACTAATCAAAAGAACTACTTGCTATTGCTTGATGGAAATTAACCAAGTTCTAGGCTACATGGAAGCCATAGTTGTGATTTTTCTCTCTTTGTTGTGATGTGGATGGCAAAGCTGTTAGTTTACTCTTTTTGTACTATTGTGTTTGTTTTTAAGAACACTCAATCAGTTGATTACTGGTAGGTGTTAAAATTTATTATCTATGGGCAAATCTGAGTTCTAATTAATCACAATTGTCTGTATTTTACTCACTCAAGGTCGATTTCATTTGCACCGCCACATTGACCTCATCTAAGTCCAGGCGGTGTTGTTTTATTCTTTTATTTATTTGTCACTTTTCAAAATCCCATTTAAGGAGAGGGGGGTCGGTCGAGTGAGGCTTATGAGGATGTGCCGGGTTTGGGGGTTATTTGCATCTGTTTTGGAGATACCATAGTCATCGTGGGAATAAGGGTATTATGACATTGGACAACATGTTATGGTATGCAGCCTTATCAACAAGAGTGCAAAGTGACAGCACGGTTCCCAGATGCTGTATTTTCTCTCCTGTTGTTCATGGTGGGTTAGCCAAATATCGAGAGCTTTCTTGCCCTAAACAATCTTAGCAGTGACTGCTGTGGCCAGGTAAATTTGTTTGTCATGGGCTAGACAAATGGCCAGATTGAATGTTGAGCGGTGGATTTTGTTACATGAACAGTTGAATTATTGAGACTCGGGAGGATTTAATTTGCCAATTAATATGGAAAGGTGATCCAATAGCTTTTCATGGTAAACTGGGAACACAGTGATGAGAATTTTGTTTCTTGAAAATTGGGATAATTGAGGAGAATTTGTTTAAAATACAATGCTTAATACGAGTTGCGAAAATCTAATGGCCCAAAATGCCTGTGGATAGATTTTTTTCATGCTTTTTTATGGCAGTAAGATATGGAAAATTGCCTTTTTAGTGGATTCTGTTATCTGAACTAGGGATTACGGATATCAGTAACCTCCCACAGTACCTCAGATTTCCATCTCAACAACCTTTGCTCTTCTTGGGAGATATCACACTGTGATTGGACATAAGAGCAGGCCCTTAGACTGTATTTCCTTGTGCAATGCGAAGTCTTTATTTTGTGTTATGACAGAGTTTTGTTCATCTTTAAAGCAGTCTTATATTTTACATAACTGAGTGTCTTAAGAATTTTCTTTATTTCCTGTCTATAATTTGCTTCATTCTGCATATAACATTGTATCTTCTCAAAAATATCTTGGATGTTGGTTGTGAGCAAGGATTTATCCATAGGGAGAACTCTAGTGAATCTTGATGCCAGTTAGATATAGAAAAGGGGATAGACTGGTCGCTTACAAAGAATGATATGGTTTTGAATGGAAGAACATATGTTATTAAGTCACCTCTCTCGCTCTCTCAAGCACCATGATTCCTTTGTTGTGATAATTATAATTTTGGGAGCCAATTATCGGATGGTCATCATCCAATTGTTTTATGCACTTTGAGATCTTTCTACAAATTTGGGCTTATGGCATAAGAATATGTTATGATTTTTTTTTCTTTGTAAACAATGAATATGTTACAACAACAAGGTCATTTTTAGAAGCCACTTGAGAGCACCATGATTTTTCTAGAAGATTAAATATCTCTATATTTTCTTTTCTACATTCAGGACTCCAGTGGTCGACCTCAGAAGGTTGTGTTCTTGGAAATTAGCACAGGGAAAAGCATCAGCTTCTACATTCGAAAGATGAAACCTGCTGCTCAACTTAATGGATGTGATCCATTAAATAAGAGAATGACCCAAGATAAGACCAATGATTCAAAAAGGCAACGAACATGTTTACATCACTGCGAGCATGATAAAGAGATAGAGAAATTGAAACAGGCCCTCCGTCAACGAGAAGATGAAATATCTGAGCTGCGAAAGATAGCATCAGCTCTTGCTCGGAAAAATGGATTCTGAATTTTTTTTTTTCCTTAGGGGCACATGCATTTCCACAAACTGGTTGTAGCATTATTTGCTTTTTGATTGCAGCAACTAATTTACTAGTTTAACTCCCAATCTGTATCAGTAAACAAGCATTTTTGCAAACGAAGAACAGAAAAGAGCCATGACCACAAGTTTCAGATTAATTACTGCTGAAATAAGTACCGCACATGTGATACTACCAACACTGGATATTCTCAGTAGCAACTGCATTTCTTCTGCCATCAATATGGGGGTGGTGGATAAATCCCTGGGTAAGGTGCTGCATTCATAAAATCACACAATCATATGATGCACTTGTTTTATATTTCAGTAAGATCAAAACGAGGGGAAATTTTTTCATTTACCTGGTGGATAACCGGGTTGGGCTTGTGGTGGAGGGGGATAAGTGGCTGGTGGGTATCCTTGGGTGTGTGGATATGCTGTAGTTGGGTATGCCTGGGGCTGCATTGGAGGGGGAGGGTATCCCGCAGGCTGATAAGGATCAGGATTAGCCGGCGGTGTGTATGCCAGTGAAGGATATGCAGCCGGATAAGGGCTCGAAGAAGGGTAACCTCCGGTCGGAGGATAGGAAGGAGGAGCCGCCACCGATTTCGGCGATGCGTATGGAGGATAAGCATATTGAGCTGCCGGATTGTACACCGGAGCAGTTGCTGCATAGCTCATCGGAGCTTCGGCCTTCGAAGGCTTCTGCAATAAGAAATTAGGGCTTCAGGATTGTTCCCTACATCCACCAACGGATCGAAAAATTATAGTTTGAAAAGGAGTAAGAATTTACTTGTGCTTTGCCTGCATTGGCATAATGCATGATCAATTTTACTTCTCCTGCAAACCTATGAAGCAAGGAGAGATTGCAGTAAATTGGGATCTACATTGATAGCTATAGATTTAATAGGTCTGAAGATATTACTTTCCGGATTTAGACTGGAGCGACCAAGAGGAGTCGTCGTAGCCATCGGAGAGGACCCTTTGCAACTGGATCCTGTACAAGATTGGATTCTAGGTTTCGATTCTATTTTCCCCACAAGAAAGAAGAGCAGGTAGAAGGTAAAGATTTACCTGCCACTGCCTATGAAATCATCAAAGGTGAGGGTGTTGCTGTTCCAGACGGTGACGGTGATCTCGCGGAGGCCTTCGATGAGGGGGATGGTGGTCTTCTCCTGAAAGCAAGGGTTTCTGCCTCCATCTGCGGGTTATTGTTGTTCCATCTCAGAGAAATCAAACAAATCTCTGGAGAAATCGAAGAAATTGAGGGTATGTACCTGTGCAGGTCCTGGTGCGGAACTTGGTGGTGGCGTATTCGAGGCAGACGTAGGGATCCTGCCGCGATAACCACTCGGTATCCTTCAACTTGCTGCATCCGACCACTGATCGGAAGTTGGCAGGCTTAGAAAGGATTCAGATTTATAGTGGTTTTTAGGGGGGATTTTTGTTCGAGTTTGAAGGAGTTGTGGAGAGACTCACCTGTGACCTCGAGGAGCTGACCTTGGATTGACATGGGAATCGAGGGAAAGAGACGCCGAGGGTGGGTATCGGGTTGGGGGTGGAAACAAAGGGGTTGTGAGGTCAACTACCGGCCGTAGGTTTTTTTGGTGGAAGAGTCGGTCATACTCATAAATGGGCTGGGTCTTCCTGCGGGCACGAATTTAAAACCGTCTTTTGCAACGGACTACACGGCCGGCAACCTTCTGCTGTTCGTGGGCCTCGAGGGTAAAGTTGATCCGGGGTTTCCAAGCAAGTATTTGAGTGGGCCCCACGCGTACAACGTGTCTTTTTTTTAAAAAATAATTTTTTATGTGAACAAGTTCAGAATTCGAACGGCTCTATTTTCTCTAATCAAACGGAACTGTCCGAATGTAGCTTCTACGAACTTTAGTTTCTGCAGCCTATACATAGTAACATGGGTTTTACAGAGAAGATGGCAAGTGGAAGGTGCGACCATGCCCCTTTTTTCCCTTTTTTTTTTTTTTTTTTTTGTTGGGAAAAGAAGTGCAGATTGTCTTTGTTGGCGGGTGAGGACGGTAGATCTTTCATAAGGATGCTACATGATTTGCTGGGTGTTCTGCAGCAAGGTCTTTGGTTTGAGGGGGTTCGGGTTGTATCTTTGATGTGAAAGAATAGTTGATTTTTTTTAGCAATATTAACCTCTAGATCGTATATACTGTTAAAATAGACTGATCTGATTAAGCCCATAAGGATCTAAAATTTGATGGACTGGATCGGACTAGATCTAGTCAAAAAATGAGAAAAATGAGATATAATATAGTTGGTCCAGTCCAATTTTTTAAGGACCGTGGGTCCGATCAGACCAGCTCATGGGTCTTAAATCTCAAATAACTAAAGAGTGAAGAGTGAAAAAAAGAGATGTAGAGAATTCGAAAGGGGGAGAACCTCGAGCGGTCAAGTCTGGAGAGTGGAGAGAGACTAAGAGAGTCTGAGGGGAGGTCGGAGGCGGCGCGGATCGGACTCGAAGAGTGGAGAAACTAAGAGAGCTCGAGGAGGAGGAGCACTGATCGGATTTGACTCGGAGGTGACGGTGCCTCGAGCGGTCGAGCCTGAAAAGTGGAGAGATACTGAGAGAGCTTGAGGGGAGGCAGTGCGGATCTAACTCGGAGAGTGGAGAGACCGAGAGAGCTCGAGGAGGAGAAGGAACTGCGGTCAGATTTGACTCAGAGGTGACGGCGCTGACGAAGAGGAGGAGGGGGTTCATCCGGAGATTGGATGGAGGGGCGTCCATTGGCGAAAGGGAGGAGGGGCCCAAAGGAGGAGGATCGCCTGGAGGTTGGATGGAGGGGTGTCCGTCGGCAGAAGGGAGGAGGGGGCCAGCGTATCTTGATTCGTGATCGGACTCGAAGGCCAGAGGCGGCGGCACAGACAATGAGGAGGAGGAGGGGGGATCTGTAAAACTAGGAGATGAAAGGGAAAGGAACCGACAGAGACGATCATCCTGCTGATCTGCGACAGCGGCCGGTGATGTGAGGTAGCGGAGCTTAGGAAGCATGGATTAAAAAATGAATAGAATTTTTTTAAAATTTTTTTTTTTAATTTTTATGGTCCATCCGGATTAGTTCGGCCCCAATCCATATTAGTCTTTGTGCTGATGTAGAGCGGGCCAAATAGACCTAATTATTATTTGGACTATTCATATGACAGTCCAATCTACTTCATTTATAGAGTTGGACCAAACTGGTTCGGTGGGCTAAATCTATTTTGACAGTTCTAATCGTAAAAGATGCAGACCTTAAAGCATTATAAATTTCTCTTTCATCCACGTGTATATGTCTCAAAGTAGCTATTGTGCGGTCCATATGTTATGCTGTGAAAGATACAAGTGCTCTTTTATGACGTTTGGCTTTTTCAATCTTGGTAAACCATGTCGGAGAAAACCTTTGGCTCAAAAATAATTCATTCAATTTTGTTTAATAAATGAGCTAAAACAAATATTGTTGTTTAACAAAAGTTAAGCTGCCTCCTGGTCTCATGCCTCTGCAATCCAAGCATGCCATGTGATCATGAAATTAGGAGTCATGGAAATTTGAAACACAATAGTTTATTTTTCCAGTGATAGATAAGCAGGTTGATTTGCTCGCACTTGGTGTAGCAACCCAAGGTTAGATTTCAATGACCTTTTACAGTTTTACATGGAGAGTTATCTTGTTCAAGCAATGGGAAATAATAATATAGCCGCAGATCATGCAACACAAGAAATTGAAATTTTAATAATGGGTTTAAATTTCTTGTGCTGTAGGTGGCGTTCACTTTCGTGCGCATATAGCTTCTGCACCATTCATTAATGCAAATGATCCAGAGGACTCTGTGGCTCTAAATTTCAGCTGCGAAGTCTCTATCTTGTTATGGAGAACTCGGGGAAAAAGTCTGCAGCGTTGACAGGACGGATCAATACTGCCACAATTTAGTTGATTGTAATAATTTAGACTTGATGGGTAACCATCGAACTTACTAATTCTCTCATTGCAATTTGCAATGGGGGCGGATTATATAAAATAGAACACAATAAAAAGATGTAGCATGTTTTGACTATGCTCATCCCATTAGCAATAAGCCTATTCTTGATTGAAACTACCCCTTCTCTGTTTTCTTCTTCTAATTTTTTTGTATTTTTTTCCCTCATTTTCTTGGTGTATTCTCACATGGGCTAGCTTACCCTCAAATCAATCCAAAAATATATAGCATAATTCTTCGCAAAATGTCATGCACGATTGATCGATCGGCTCCTTCGACAAAAATGGCTATCTAGAACTCATCCTTTTATTATTATAAAAGAGGTGAAGAAATCCATATTTTATTACTTTGCCTTTAACTTTGAAGCTTTTAGCATGAGTGAGCACGAACTTTTTGACATTGTTTTCCAAGGCTGTAGAAAGGCTTTTGTCGATATCGAACTCTGAGGTTGGGCTGAGATCAATAAATTTGTCGGTACATTTTTTTTTATTACTAGAATTGAAATAAAAATCCTTGTTGGAGTCTTTCAGGCTTAGGACTCTCCAACGTTCAAATATGTCAGTATATAGAGAACGGTGGAAGAGAAAAAGGGGCAAACGAGGCTCTCCAGAAACTCATACGAGGGTTCTCTATCTTTTTCTATTCATAGAGAAAAGTCAGTGGTCGTTCTCTAATCATGCACAACTATTATTTCATGGTTAAAAGGGCTGTAAAAGCTATCTATTTGCTCTGATGGATATGAGCTCTCTAATCATGCAATAATAACAACCATCGAGATTCTTTTGCTGGCGTGATTGTGTCTTCAAGTTACCCACATTTGAGGTGATAAAGTCTAACAATATCAAGATCAATCAAAATATCATCCACATCAATTTTAATTGTCAGACTTGCTTGGGGCATGATTATGATTTAGGTTTGCATGACGGGTCGGCATCAATAATAAGACAATCAAAAATTGAAAGAAATGTACAACCGTATCAATTTTATATTTGGATGTCGGCAATCTGCATTTCTAATATCTTAATGGTTAGTTTTGTCTTATTATTATTATTTTTTAGCCTTCAATGACTATTTAAAGAAATTAAACATCTCTACTTGATCACTCCTCGTCAAATAGTGGCTCCTCCAAACTTAATTTATTTTCATCATTGTACTTCCATGACATGATTTCTTTAGCATTGTTCTAAAAATGTGCGTGAAAACTATTGTTCATACAAGAAGCTTCAACTTTATTGAAAATAGCAAGATCAAGGTGATTTTATTGGCCAAACCGGACCTTGATATGTTGAAAGGAATGGACTAGGAATTTCTTATTATGAGATTGTCGAGGGAGAAAACGATCCAGTTTCATCAGTTTCACAGGTTGAGGACGCATTCAAGTGAACTGATTGCCATGCCATATGTAGAAGGAAACAAAAAAACAAGTGTCACATTTTCCATGTTCCCTTATTGATGGAGTTGAGGAAGGAAACAAGTTACTAATTAAATATACAAACTTTCCATGATTAGAGCCTGAAATAACTTTATGCGGAACAGGTCTTACTTGGGTTTAAAATATGGGAATAAATTAAAGAGACTAATTATTCAAACATGAATAAAAACCGAATAAATATTCAATCAGAAGTAAAAAGGAAGGGTTTTCTAGATCAAATTTTCTCAAACAACTATCCAACAAAACGCATAGAATCATTTTATTCTTGGAATACGAAACTCCTCTCTCTTTTTTTTTTTTTGAATTTTGATGGATGAAGATATGAGCAAAAAATTTTATGACAACTTATGATAAAAATTCTCTCTCTCTTTTCAGAAAAATAACAATGTTTGTTATTATACCATCAAACGGGTCAGGCGAATTAATGAGCTTCACATGGCGGGTGGTGGTGAGTCGCTTTTGGTCATCCAAAATGCACCGAATATCATCATATTTTAAAGGAGATTTGTTTTGGTATATTTATTTTTTTCTTTACAAAGAAACATGAATTATTTTTTTGATAAATTAACCATTAATTTATTATTACTAAATACTAATAAATGTTAGCATGATTTTAGAGATTGGGAAGGCTGTACTATCTGTTATCATGTTAGCATGATTTGTATGATTTTATGAGTTGTGAGAGCTGTATTTTTCTTAGATACTATGTTATCTTGTTAGCATGATTAGTATAATTTTAAGAGATTACGAGAACTGTGTTTTTGTTTGATCCTATGTTATCATGTTAGTGCAATTTGCATGATTTTGAAGATTGTGAGAGCTATATTTTCTTTATATGAAATATTTATATTAGCATATAACTCTCAAGATGTATAGAATTTAAATAGATAGACATACAAAGTCTGCTGCTTTTCTTTTGTTTTCTTCTATAATTATTCTATAAATAAAAAAAATATCAACTCTCAATTATTAAAGCAAAAAATAAAATAGACAAATCTCTAGAAAGCATTAAGAAAGTTATGGTGATGCTTATGAGCACAATTTTTTTTTGGTATGAACATTTAATATGGAGTTTTTCGTATCATCGGGATTTATGATTTAAACTGTGAAAAATAATCCTTATTTTATAAAATATATGACATACCAAAATCTAAAAGAAGCTAAGAAAATATACCTAAACTAATTTATGTCAATCAGGGAATAAAAAGAAGGGAAAAGTAATGGCAATTGGAAATAAACTTGAGCTTTGGTGGCTTCAGAATTTCCTGGGAAAACTTAAGTGCCGTCTTTTTTTGAGCGTGTGAAAAGAACATGATTTGAGGTTCCAATTAGTATAGATGACAATGTCATGGGCCCCCATATAATACTGTCATGGCAATTCAATGTCTAATTCCTGCAAGTTGGGATATAGAACAATCTAACCCACATCCAATCAAGCTGGGCTTTCCAAGTGATGACAATAGCATATAGAATCTTGACCCATATCCAATCTAACCCCACAACAGATCAAGACATCACAACTAGTGCTTACGGGTCAACAGCCATGTCCTGATCTAACCTATTTGATCCCAGTCTAATTTATTTTACAATGCTCCATCCCTAATAGATCCAATCTAAACGTGACCAATCTAATATTTGAAATTTTTAGCATTCACTAGTGAGATGATTTGAACAATTACCATTGAGAAAAAGACTGACTAAAAACTTTCTTGGTTAAGCTCACGGCTCAACATGTCTACACCACCCAGATTTGAAAAGAGCTCGACCTTTATGCCCTGAATGGTCAAAACTTTGGACCAATATCTAGCCATTTTCAAAATTTAGGTAAAAAAAGAAAAAAAAAATTATAAAAACTCTCCTAAAGTTAGATTGAAATTACAGTTACATCTAGTAGTTTTTAGAACCTACACTTACACCTTTGATATTTATTTTAAGACTGCATTTAAACCCATACATTTAGATAGTCTGTTGATCCTAAATGGAATCCAAATATCATATTAGAATGATTTTATAAAATGATAAAAATGACCTTCAACAACAAATGGACTGATATGGGCTCCTAGTCTATCCTAATAATCAGAGAGACTTTTAGATTTGTTAGGAATCAAGTTAGTATACATTATTTAAATTTTCATAATTTCATATTTTCTTCTATTACTTATTAATGAAGAATGTATTGTTTCTAGACTAAACCGAGTTTTTTTTTTTTTGCTCTGTTGGTGTCAAAGATGATGAACGTGTCTCCCAGAGCTTTGGCATGATGAGAGGCCGGAAGGCCAACCCTATTGTCACGATCTCCATCAGTCGGATGCTCTCGTTGCTAGCATGGTCTACCTTGGTGAGCATCGCCGCTACCTCTTCCTCCATCAGTGGGTTCGCACCAATCATATGGCAGCAATCCTTTAAGGTACACTGCTCATCGGGGAGGATGATGAACATTGCAAGGAGTTGCTCAATGAGATCTTTTTATCAACATTGAAGACAATAAATATCTCCTGTAGCTTTAGCACGATGGACAGTGTAAAGGGTAACATCACCATCATAATCTCCTCAAGCTGGATGCTTCCATTGCCAATGCAGTCTGCCTCGGCAAACATTGCCACCATCTCTTCCATCAGTGGATCCACACCTAGCTACCTTAACACCACCTTCATCTCCTGCTTCGTGACCCTCCCCAAAATCATTTCCAATTGCATTCGGATTTACAAAAAAAAAAAATTCCAACCTCAAAGAGCTATAAGCATAGGATATCTTGGAGTAACAAGGCACCGGATTAGTAAACATCGATTGCCCCTTCACCACCTCCCATCCCACCCTCAACCTCCCTTTCTGCCCCTGCTCCTCCTACGCCCCCTCCACCATTATCATCCCTACCCCGACCTCCAACTTGCTCCCCACCACATAGATCTCTCCATTCATATTGCTCATTATATATGACCACTTCAGTACCATTATTGGCACCCCACCATCCTCCACCCCCCATCGCATGTCGCTTGTGGTGTCGTACGCCTTCGTCCGACCATCACCATAGGTGGTGGCGATGAGGAGGCAGTCCCCGATGATGATGTTGCCACTCGTCCACCTCTCTCCCTCTTCACTCATGTCCTTCCATGCATCCCGATCCACGTCGTAGACCTCTGACCTCAGCAACGTGCAAAAGGGTCATCACCACCCCTCCATCATGTACATCCACTGCCCCATCACCACCGCATCGTATCATGCCATCTTGCACCACATCCCTATCTTTGACAATGAATGGTCTATCGCTAGGTCGTAACAGTCCACCGTGAAGATCCCCTTATTGCCACTCATAGCCACAAATGTTCTGCCATCGATCTCCCCGAGTGCAAAGAAGGAATGCGGGGTAGACATCGGTGTTGCAACGGACCCTAAATTCGTGGTGGCGCAGTAGGTAACAAGGATCCGAAAGGTAACAACGACTTCTAAAAGATCATTGTCAGCTTTTTTGATCTTCTCAAAGGCTACTTCTTGGGCTCGACACTAGTGTAGTTTGGGGGTTTCAAGATTGAAGAGGAGGGAGAGAGAGTGGATGAGGTCGGATTTGAGAAAGCATTGGGAGCATATGTAGGGGGCACTAGTCAGGTCCATGTGGGGGTGGTTGGGCTTTATAAGCGTATCATGGGCGGGGTATAGGAAGATTATGGGAAAAAAAGGGAGAGGAAGAGAGGAGTAGAAGGAGAAGGGGGGATAGAAGGAGGGAGAAAATTGTGAAGGTATCGGATGCATATAAGAAGATAGAAAGAAGCAATTTTGATTTTTTACATAAAATAAATGGTTTTACTAATGCTGTTAATTTAGTTGGGATAAATGTAAGTTTTTTAAATTATTGAATATAAATATAATAAATATAAATTTTAAAAGATTTTTATAATTTATCGAAAGAAAAGATCCATACTCAGCTCAAACTAAAAAATCTTTGCCATTGCTTGACACCAACAAAATTAGGTTGGGCCATGCTTTTCCAGTTCGGCTGATTCTTTTCAACTATATATAAAGTTTTGTATGTGCACAAAATATGTGTTTATAATGATACTCGATATAAATTATAAATTAAAAAAAAAAAAAAAAGAAAGCTTGAAATGTTATACATTCACCACATGTGAATGGTGCAATTTTGATTGTCATAGTTAGCTTTAGATTATCAGTCGAAGTCAAACTATAATATTTTAATTGAAGCCTAAAAACTTAATTATTTACATGCAAATGATATAACTAATGCAATTTCAGTGAATTAACATCACACATTTTTAGTGATACTACCTACTTATAATCCTTTTTACACTGTTTAATTTGAATCGTTAGGTTCAACTATAAATACGAATGTTATGTGTAATATTACTGGCCATTATTAATAGTTTATTGAAATGTTGAAGTAAACATATATGCAATATGCTAGCGTTGATTCGGACTTAAAGTGTCAATGATTGAGAAGGGGTACTCATCTATCAACTATCAATCCAATCCAACAGAGACAACCATATATATATATATATATATATATATATATATATATATATATATATATATATATATATTAGAATAATAATTATATATAAAAATTATGTACTTATTTTTATTTTTTGGTTCAATAACTTGGCTTTGATTTTTTTTTAAAAAATAATAGGAACATAACTTTAGTCTAACTGACAAATTTTGTTAAAATAAAAGAATGTAAAGATAAACAACTTTTTTCAAGGGAGGGAGTTTTTACCATCTGTTATTCTCAGTTTATGCATATCAATATAAATTTCTAGTATTAATATATTATAGATTTTTTAGTAAAAACTATATTACAATTTCTTTTCTCGAGAAATAGCATCAGGAGACTTTCTGATTCAATCCTACTGAAAATC